>NC_090320.1:237385643-237703977 GCF_040869045.1 Eurosta solidaginis
TAAACGAAACACAACTTACACACGTGCTAATTCTTGATCGACTGAGCATATGTTCGAAAAACAAAAGTAAAATAAACATCAACAAGTAAGCAAGGCTAAGTTCGGGTGTAACCGAACATTACATACTCAGTTGAGAGCTATGGTGACAAAATAATGGAAAACAACCATGTAGGAAAATGAACCTAGCGTAACTCTGAAATGTGTTTGTATGATATTTGTATCAAATGGAAGGTATTAAAGAGTGTTTTAATAGGGAGTGGGCCACAGTTCTATAGGTGGACGTCATTTAGTGATATCGCCATAAAGGTGGACCAGGGCTGACTACAATTTGTTTGTACGATATGGGTATCAAATGAAAGGTGTTAATGAGTATTTTAAAAGGGAGTGGGCCTTAGTTCTATAGGTGGACGCCTTTTCGAGATATCGCCATCAGGGGTGACTCTAGACTTTGTTTGTACGATATGGGTATCAAATGAAAGGTGTTGATCAGTATTTTAAAAGGGAATGGGCCTTAGTTCTATGGGTAGAAGCCTTTTCGAGATATCGCCATAAAGGCGGACCAGGGATGACTCTAGAATAAGTTTGTACGATATGGGTATTAAATGAAAGGTGTTAATGAGTCTTTTTAAAAGGGAGTGGGCCTTAGTTCTATAGGTGGGCGCCTTTTCGAGATATAGTTATAAAGATATCGTTACAAAGGTGGACCAGGGCTGACTCTAGATTTGTTTGTACGATATGGGTATCAAATGAAAGGTGCTAATGAGTATTTTAAAAGGGCGTGGGCTTAGTTCTATAGGTGGGCGCCTTTTCGAGATATCGCCATAAAGGTGGACCAGGGGTGACTCTAGAATAAGTTTGTACGATATGGGTATTAAATGAAAGGTGTTAATGAGTATTTTAAAAGGGAGTGGGCCTTAGTTCAATAGGTGGACGCCATTTCCAGATATCGCCATAAAGGTGGACCAGGGGTGACTCTAGAACTTGTGTGTACGATATGGGTATCAAATGAAAGGTGTTAATGAGTCTTTTAAAAAGGGGCGGGCCTTAGTTCTATATATCGTTACAAAGGTGGACCGGGGCTGACTCTAGAATTTGTTTGTACGATATGGGTATCAAATGAAAGGTGTTAATGAGTATTTTAAAAGGGCGTGGGCTTAGTTCTATAGGTGGACGCCTTTTCCAGATATCGCCATAAAGGTGGACCAGTGGTGACTCTAGAATATGTTTGTACGATATGGATATCAAATGAAAGGTTTTAATGAGTATTTTAAAAGGGAGGGGGCCTTAGATCTATAGGTGGGTACCTTTTCGAGATATCGTTATAAAGATATCGTTACAAAGGTGGACCAGGGCTGACTCTAGAATTTGTTTGTACGATATGGGTATCAAATGAAAGGTGTTAATGAGTATTTTAAAAGGGCGTGGGCTTAGTTCTATAGGTGGACGCCTTTTCCAGATATCGCCATAAAGGTGGACCAGGGGTGACTCTAGAATTTGTGTGTACGATATGGGTATCAAATGAAAGGTGTTAATGAGTATTTTAAAAGGGAGTGGGCCTTAGTTCAATAGGTGGTCGCCTTTTCGAGATATCGCCATAAAGGTGGACCAGGGGTGACTCTAGAATATATTTGTACGATATGGGTATCAAATGAAAGGTTTTAATGAGTACTTTAAAAGGGAGTTGGCCATAGTTCTATAGGTGGTCGCCTTTTCGAGATATCGCCATAAAGGCGGACCAGGGATGACTCTAGAATATGTTTGTACGATATGGGTATCAAATGAAAGGTTTTAATGAGTCTTTTAAAAGGGAGGGGCCTTAGATCTATAAGTGGGTACCTTTTCGAGATATCGTTATAAAGATATCGTTACAAAGGTGGACCAGGGCTGGCTCTAGAATTTGTTTGTACGATATGGGTATCAAATGAAAGGTGTTAATGAGTATTTTAAAAGGGCGTGGGCTTAGTTCTAAAGGTGGGCGCCTTTTCGAGATATCGGCATAAAGGTGGACCAGGGGTGACTCTAGAATATGTTTGTACGATATGGGTATCAAATGAAAGGTGTTAATGAGTATTTTAAAAGGGAGTGGGCCTTAGTTCAATAGGTGGACGCCTTTTCCAGATATCGCCATAAAGGTGGACCAGGGGTGACTCTAGAATTTGTGTGTACGATATGGGTATCAAATGAAAGGTGTTAATGAGTCTTTTAAAAAGGAGCGTGCATTAGTTCTATAAGTGGACGCCTTTTCGAGATATCGCCATAAAGGTGGACCAGGGGTGACTCTATAAAGGGTTTGTACGATATGGGTATCAAATTAAAGTTATTAATGAGTGTTTTAAAAGGGAGTGCACTTAGTTGTATATATGAAGGCGTTTTCGAGATATCAACCAAAATGTGGACCAGGGTGACCCAGAACATCATCTGTCGGGTTATTTATATATGTAATGCCACGAACAGTATTCCTGCCAAGGCTTTTGATTTCGCCCTACATAACTTTTTCATTTTCTTCTACTTAATATGGTAGGTGTCACACCCATTTTACAAAGTTTTTATCTAAAGTTATATTTTGCGTAAATAAATCAATCCAATTACCATCTTTCATCCTTTTTTCGTATTTGGTATAGAATTATGGCATTTTTTTCATTTTTCGAAATTTTCGATATCGAAAAAGTGGGCGTGGTCATATTTGGATTTCGGCCATTTTTATACTAATACAAAGAGAGTTCAGATAAGTACGTGAAATGAGTTTAGTAAAGACATATTGATTTTTGATCAAGTTATCGTGATAACGGCCGAGCGGAAGGACAGACGGCCGACTGTGTATAAAAACTGGGCTCGGCTTCAACCGATTTCACCCTTTTTCACAGAAAACAGTTATCGTCCCAGAATCTAAACCTCTAACAAATTTCACAAGGATTGGTAAATTTTTGTTCGACTTATGGCATTAAAAGTATCCTAGACAAATTAAATGAAAAAGGGCGGAGCCACGCCCATTTTAAAATTTTCTTTTATTTTTGTATTTTTTTGCACCATATCATTACTGGAGTTGAATTTTGGCATAATTTACTTATATACTGTAAAGATATTAACTTTTCTTTTAAAATTTGAATTAAAAAAAATTTTTTTTAAAAAGTGGGCGTGGTCGTTCTCAGTTTTGCTAATTTTTAGTAAGCAGACATATAGTAATAAGAGTAACGTTCCTGCCAAATTTCATCATGATATCTTCAACGAATGCCAAATAACAGCTTGCAAAACTTCTAAATTACCTTCTTTTAAAAGTGGGCGGTGCCACGCCCATTGTCCAAAATTGTACCATTTTTCTATTCTGCGTCATAAGTTAAACTAACTTACCAATTTTCATCGCTTAATCCTTATTTGGTAATGAATTATCACACTTTTTCGATTTTTCGAAATTTTCGATATCGAAAAAGTGGGCGTGGTTATTGTCCGATATCGTTCATTTTAAATAGCGATCTGAGATGAGTGCCCAGGAACCTACATACCAAATTTCATCAAGCTACCTCAAAATTTACTCAAGTGATCGTGTTAACGGACAGACGGACGGACGGACATGGCTCAATCGAATTTTTTTTCGATACTGATGATTTTGATATATGGAAGTCTATATCTATCTCGATTCCTTTATACCTGTACAACCAACCGTTATCCAATCAAAGTTATTATACTCTGTGAGCTCTGCTCAACTGAGTATAAAAATGTATACAATTTAAAGTACCGTAAGTGTAAACAAAAATATGTACAAACAAATATATAGACATACGAACAATAGAACAATTATTTATTGATCCTAAATATGCTCCCTGCAGTCAAACCAACTAGTTGTATACTAGAAGAATACTAGTTTGCCAAAAAACTATACTAGTATGAGTTCTGTCTTTTTTCCATATTACCAACTGGTATTTTTAACACGGCGATATCCTACGAAATATCAATTGCCAGCCTCTGCATCAGCATCATACCAATTGACAAACTAGTCATTATATACACCAACATCATACCAGATGACATACTAGTCAGCATAGCCATCAGACTCATACCAATTAACATACTAGTCAGCATTTGCGCCAGCATTATCCCAGATGGCATACTAGTTATTATATACACCAATATCATACCAATTGACATACTAGTCAGTAGACTGGGTTGGTCCCCATACAAAAAAAAAGTTGCTAATGTCCGTCCCTAAATTTGAAGATTATGTTGAGAGGGTTTCGAAAAATTTCTTTTAATTTTTTTTGATCCTTCGAAATACAGCCAAAAAGGTTTTTTCGTTGTAACTTGGTTATTTGACGACCGATTTTTAAAATTGATATGTCATTATTTTGGCCTGGAGAAGCTCCACATTTCCGTTTAATGCCCTGTTAAGCTACGAAGTCGTTTTCACATGATTAGGTCAGCTAAAAAAATTTTACCCGCCCTAATGGTTGTTTTTTTTCCTTAACCAAACGAAAGTACTTAAAAATTCAAGAAAATATTGCTTTGAAACCATATTACTAAAATAATAAACAAAGAAGTTATAGCACTTTCAATATTTATTGCAACTGTTATTTGACCTGATTCTTATTATACTTAGACCTGAAACTCATGATATTTTTGTAGGAAAAATTGCAGGGTTTGGATTGAAAAGTTAATAAAGATATGCCAAATATCAGGAATAGGGGAAGTCAAAGTAAATAAGTGAGTCAAACCTGTAGTTCCGTATTTATAGTAACAACGTTATGCGACAAAATCAACTTTTTTTCTGGATATTGGACAAAACCCACTTTTTTGTAGAGATTGAGGCTTAAGTAAACAAAGTACTATCTCCGTTTTTCCCACATTAAATCCCTCAAGCCAAGAGAACTGCTAGGGTTCATCATGGAAGTCGGATGGGATGAGGTGCTGACCAAAGGTCGCAGTGCAATCCTCAATAAATTATCTATCTATCTAACGGAGAAGGGAAGAACCAGTAGTGGTTGACTGTGTAAAAACAGGCCGAGCTGCACTAGCGCCGTCCTGTTATGAGTGTTAATGGAGTTCAGAATGGTGGTAGTGATATGCACTTTACGGAAGTCATGCTTATGGCTGGATAACCGAACAATTTCATTTAATTGAGGGAATCATTACGGCTTTAAACGTTTTCGTTACTGACTAAAGGGATAATATCGGTAGATACTGGCTGGGTTTCCGGTCTTTCTCTGTTATTCTCTAAAGGCATAGGCTTGTAACGACAAGTAGAAAAAATGTCCTAGGCTACTGATGCCCTCATGGCACAGGTGTTTTGGCATCGGTATAAGTCTTCCGTCTGGGACTATTGATATGGATGGCTTGGCCTTTTCAATAACTTCTTTAACCTCTGTTGAGGTAACGGTGAGGGTTGACTCGTCATGCTTGTGTTTATGTGCCCGTTGATTTGGACGATATCTAGCATTGTCAACTGAAGTATGCATTGCAAATTGGCTACAGAAAGCACTCGCGCATTTCCTCGAGCCGACAGACGAAATTATAGTCAAATGAATTATTTAAATACTAACTAGTATTAATAACACCACAAAATTATAGCCAATGAACTAGAGTTGGGTCGTTTCATTCTGAACTTGTTCAATTGACCGGGTCTCTCAACTGAACTAGATCTTCAATATCGGTTCTATTTGTTCTTTTAGTTCATTTGTTCTTTTAGTTCGTTTTATCTAATGTTATTCTTTCTCTCATATCGTTCGCGAACATACATACGTAAATTCATACATACATACGCAGAAATTCACAGTGAGCCGAATGTCGATGATGCGACTTACACTAAAGCAGGCATGCTTAACCAACGAAACGATATCATTTCGTTACGATAATCAACGTTAATAAACGAAACGAAGTCATTTCGTTTCGTTTATTAGCGTTAAGATCGTCAAATTAACGAAATGATTTCGTTTCGTTTTCTGCCATATCAAAACGAAATCAAATCGTTTATGTTGATTATTAATTTCAAACTATGCTGGCAAAGCTGATTGATGGCGGAGTCATTAAAGGTGAAAGCATTAGCCAAGCTGATTGCAACTTTTCTCATGAATTTTGACAGTACGAACATTTCTCAGAGTATTTTTGACATTACCACCAACGAATTACACAAACAAATTACATAGAGTTTGTGTGTGTATGTGCGCTCGTTGTTGCCACCTTACGGCTTCACCATGGCTACAGCATTGCCAGCACAATTCAAACATAAAGCATCACGTTTTCGTTAACGTTTTTAACGTTAACGAAAGCTTTTCGTTTCGGTTAAAAACGAGATACAATTTATCTTGATAATTTCTTTATCGATAATATTTCGAAGTGTTTCAACGGAAACGGTGGAAATTTTTTGATAAACGATTAGCTTAACGTTAAGGTGCATCCCTGCACTAAAGATATGTGTGGTCACCTTTGTGTGTGGCACTGCTACATACACATTTAAATATACCTACACAAAGCATTGCTGCATACACACCCCAATCTATACTTGTAGGCTTTTTCCGCGAGGGCGAGCAGCAGTGAACAAATTTGCTTAAAAAAAAAAAAACAAGAACAAATGAAAAAAAAGAACAACTTGTTCGTTCATCAGAAAAAGAACGAAAGATTCGAATCTCTGAAATGAACGAAAAAGCACAACTCTACAATGAACCATTCTAAAACTGACCATTATGATGAACGCCACACAATTCTAGTCAATGAACTAGAATGTTTGCTGACTACTTTGGTTTTTGACTGCAGGGCTGCTAGCGGAACAATTTCTGAACGCTGCTTTCTTCATGTGCCGTGCGATTTGCATTTTGTATAGTTGTTGCTTAAGCAATAAATTGCGATATGCATATGCCCATTGGTCTGTGTCACTTTTAAAATTAATTTTCTTATCATTAGGCCTGGTCATAATGTGGAGCATTTCCATGGTGAAGCGCTTATTATATGGTTTCTCTATGTCCAATATAGTAACATTCTGGAAATCGGGATAGTGGCCCGTATCCTTACAATGGGCCGTTAGGGCCGTTTTGTCTTTAGTTTTAATTAGGTTCTCTCCACATATACCTTCTCGCATAAGTGGGACCCGTCACCGTTTCGTGGGATTCCAACGTTCCAACGTAATACTGATTTCTCATCCTTTGGAATTCGGTCCTTTGTATTGCCGTAAATATGTCTCAATGTATTGTTGTATGTGAACGCTATTTTAACGTTTTCTTTGTCATATAAATCCGATCTCTTGATCCTCTCTGCTATTCTTGGGACATAGGTTATCCCTTTGTATATTTCGTTATTTGCTTCTTCGGGTTTCCGTTTATTACGTGCTTTGGTATAGAAATTTCGGAACAGTTTATTGACCAAGCTACTTGGAAACTAATTTTCCTCTAGAGTTTTTTTGATGATCGTGGTATTCTTCTTGTGATACATTCTACCGCTTATTGTAAGTACCCGTCTTATGAAGCTTTTAGCGGTATTTAATATTGTACTTTTTTCGTGTTTCGAACAAAAGTTAATTAGTCTTCCCGAAGCTGTGGATTTTCTGTACCAATCGATATATAATTTGTTGTTTCTCCTATTGATTAACGTGTCCAAGTACGGTAGTTGACAATCCTTCTCGACCTCTATTGCAAATTTAATGCTTCTGCTGTAGCTGTTGAGTTCAGTGAGAACGTTTTCAATTTCTTCAGTTTTTACAATGGCAAATAAGTCATCTACATAATTTGTAAATAGGTGTCGCACAGTGGCGCCTCTGCCGTTAAATCCTGGCAAAAATCAAAAAAATCATGAAAGCGTTCGCTAAATCTAATACATGTCTCTAATAGAGAATTTTCCGGGGATTAAGAATATGCAACTGAAAATTATAGTTTACCAGGTAGAACCGCTCAAAATTGACCAATTTTCAACATTGGGAACAATTTGAAAATTTTCTTCTTTTTCGTTGTATTTAAAATGGTTTTGTGAGTAAATAAGGCGGCCGGTTGTCGTTTTCTCGTATATCAATTAAAGATAATTTAATTTAGGATTGAAACAAAAATAAAATTGTTTTTTTTTTGGTAAAAGTGAGCGGATATACCTGTTTTTCTAAATGTCTATTTTTAGGCCCTTTTTAAAACTTTAATGGAAAAAAAATGTTAAATTATGTGCTCCATCAAATTAACAGAAGTTATTTGTGAAATATTCAGTTATCTAAATTCATAAAGTCTACTTGCGTCCAGCTGCAACTTCACTTTTTACATCAAATAAAGTTAAACAACCTTGGGCATAAATACGCGCCTAAGCAGGTATATATAATTCAATACGGCCGTAAGTTCGTTTTTCTTGTTGGAACTTGTTAAAAACATACATTTTTTTAGTTACGAATTGTATACCTGAAATTTCTTTTTAATAATTTGAGTAGGTATATAAAGCTATCCATCATACAATGCACATTATCATTCGTCTTTTCGAGATTAAGGAACTAAGTATTCTGTTTACTTAAATAAAGTGAATATTATTTTTAAATATAGTTCGCAGTTTAATATTTAGTCAGATACACTCGAAGCCAATTCTAATATATATCTAGAAAACTGGAAACTATTTGCGTTGTTTAAATCTACAAAGTCAAGACGGGACATCGTTGAGGCTATTATGAGAGAATTAGCGAGTAAAACAAGCATTAAAGAAAAGAAAGGACCGCAAGAAAAAATTGGTTTACAATACATTATGATAGAAATAAATTGGAAGGACGTCTATCGTAACAATTCAAAATTTCTAAGTAAGCATGACAAAACTTTTTTGGAAGAAGAAACGCCTAGCACGTCAACCAATCCAACTAGAGGGAGACCAACAAAACCCATAGAAGAGTGTTCTACCTACACAAGGAAAAGGAAGCTGTCTGATACCACAAAAGCTATGGCCACGATTCATCTTTCAGAAGCACTGGCTATTAAATATAAAAAAGACGAAGAAAGAAGTCTCATATAACAGAAGCAGTTGCGGTAGCAAGTCCAGAGCGACTGATGAGGAAAACAGCATTCCCACACCACAAAATGCGCTACCTAGGAAATACACTCCCGAAGAAGCTTTGGCGCTGTTTATAGATCTCGGTTTAATGAAGAAAAAATATATTATATTGCGTAAGCCATTATTGCAACGTAGTGCCGATATTTTACCTGGATACAAAAAAATTACTCAATCCAAGAAAGAAGCAGTTCCTCGAAGTCCTAAAATAACCGAAGTATCAGCTGAAATTGAGCTACAAAACGTCTACACGACACCTTCAAAGCTTTACTGAAGAAAAGTTGAAATCACTGCCAAAGGAGCTAGCATTAATAACTAAGTGAGGCTGTGATGGATCATCAGGACAAAGCGCATATAAACAAAGAATAAATGTAGACGATGAAACAATTACTGATAGTAATATATATTGCTGATTTTTGATAGCCTTGTAAGTACTTATTATTGTAAAAAAATTTAATGAGCTGATAGGCCTTAGTTAAATAAAACACAATATTTAAAGTTGTGGTTTAGTTTTACTTCGTCGATATTTCGATTTCAGTCTGAAATCATCTTCAGGACTGTCAAACACAAATAGAAAAAAGGACTATTAGAATAATATTATATTTTGCATATAGGTATATAATAAAGCAACTTACACATATGCCTATGTTTGATCGACTGATCAGATGTTCAAAAATTAAGTATAACAAAGCATAACAACGAAAGTAAACAATAGAAAATACCGCAAGTGTAAACAAATTTTTGCAATAACAATAATACATAGGACAAAGAACAATAAGACAGAAAAAATGCATGAGCCATAACTATGGTGTTTAGTTGTTGTCATTGGATAGATTTTGAGCGGGATGTTGGCTGGACGCTGTTTGAATTTGCTGAGCACCGTGAAGCTTGCACTGCATTTTGTTGTTGTTTCAGCAATAGATGTCGATATGCATATGCACATTGGTCGGTGTCGCTTTTAAAATTCATTCTCTTATCATTAGGTGTGCTCATAATATGGAGCATTTCCAAAGTAAAACGCTTATTATAATGTTTCTCAATATCCAAGATAGAAACATTTTTGAAGTCAGGATAGTGACCAGTGTCCTTACAATGCGCTGTCAAGGCCGTCTTATTGTCCGAAGCAATGTTTCTAAGCTTTATATTGGACTTATGACCGGAAATCCTTGTCTTTAGCTTTAATTTGTTTGTCCCCACATATACCTTATCGCATAAGTGGGACCCGTCACCGTTGCATGGAATTTTATAAATGATGTTGGATTTCTCATCTTTCGAGATTCTGTCCTTAGTATTGCTGTAAACCTGTCGTAACGTATTGTTATATGTGAACGCTAGTGTAATTTTCTCTTTATCATATAATTGCGATGTCTTTATTCTCTCCGATATTCCTGGAACATATACTATAGACTTGTATATTTTACTTTTCGTTTCACGTGTTGCCTCATCATTAGAGGTTCTAATTTTGAAATTTCGTATGAGTTTGTTGATGAGATTACTGGGGAATTCATTTTCTTCTAGAGTTTTCTTTATAATCGCAATATTCTTTCCATGGTATATTCTGTCGCTAATAGTGAGTACCCTACTGATGAAGTTTTTGGCTGTATTTAAAATTGTTTTCCTTTCATGGTGTGAGTTGTAGTTGATTAATCTTCCCGAAGCTGTGGGTTTTTTGTACCAGTCAAAATATATTTTATTGTTGTGCGTGTTTATTAGCGTGTCAAGGTATGGTAGTTGACCGTCTTTTTCGACCTCCACTGTAAATCTGATGTTCTTGTTGTAGCTGTTGAGTTCCTTCAGCATATTCTCTACTTCATCCGTTTTGACAATCGCAAATAAATCATCTACATATTTAGTTAGTAGGCGTGGTTTACATTTGGCTTCCATCTCAAATCTTGTTAGCAGCTCTTCCATGACGATGTCTGCTATGACCGGGGAGGCTGGGGAACCCATGGGCATTCCTGTCCGTTGTTCATATATCTTTTCATTGTATTTGAAATATCTATTCTCCTTTATACAAAATTTGACAATCGTTAAAAAAAGTTCCCTTGTTAACGTTGTGTACTCTTTTATTTCATCCCACTTTGAAGAAATGATTTCCAAGGCCACATCAACTGGAATGCTTGGGAACAGGGAGACTACGTCGAAGGACACCAAGCATTCATCATCATATATGTACGTGCCCCCCACTTTGTTTTTAAATTCTGTCGAGTCCTTAACATTATACTTGGACGACATAGTAACTTTTTCAAGAATTTTCACGACATATTTACATAAATTGTATGACGGGGAGTCAATCGAGGAGCATATAGGCCGTACAGGTATATTTTCTTTGTGGATTTTTGGTAATCCGTAAATTCTCGGTGTGTTTGCGTTTTTACATAGTAGAAATTTCTTTTCTTGGGCATCTATATTGCCATTGTTGAACATTCGTTGTACTAATTCATTGTTTTTCTCCTGTAATTTGTTAGTCGGATCGCGTTTTAAAACCCTGTAGGTAGAGATGTCGTTGACTACCGTCTGTATTTTTGAGTCGTATTCTTTTTTGTCCATGACAACCGTAACATTGCCCTTGTCGGCATTAAGTATGATTAACTGTTTGTTTTGTTTGAGGAACCGTTTTGTGTCTTCTAAGGTTTGGCATATAAATTTGTCTCGGAATGAAGTCGTCTTTTTCTTTAAGTGATCCTGTATTAGTGTCGTGAAATTATTTCTGGCTATTTCTTGCATATCTCTATCTTTTACAGTTTGTATGATGTTCTCCCCGTCTGCTATAAACTTAAACAATGGAAACTTCTCATTATCGGACGCAAGGGCGTATTTTGGGCCAAGGGATAATAGCCACTGTATGTTGTGTGGAATTTCTATCTGTGTTAGGTTTCGAAACCATTGTGGGACTACCCTAATATTTAATTTTTCCATTTCTTTTTGTCTTAGTTTTTCGTACTTGTTGGTTTGTGTCTTTTTGATATTGTTGGTAAGTTTGTCCAGCAGTACATTTTCACTGTCGAAAAACTTTTTTGAGTGATGCAAGTCAAGTATATGAGAAATCTCTGTTTTCATTTTTTCCGATTCCCTCTTTTTTTGTCTTAGGAGTTCATGTTTGATACATATTATGATGTTTAATAATTTTATTTGCACTTTGCTAATATATGTGGACACTCTGTTAGTGAACTTACTTGGTATCCTGCTGCTACTGGTGTTGTTGCTTATGATGTACATGATCGTTTTTGTTGCATCACTAATAAAATTCGGTGTTAGTCCGCTCCGCTTGCATCTCTCCAAAAACTTGGTCGACTGGGATAGTTTTGTAATTTGTTTGGTTATTTGTTGGTATCGTTTGATATACCTGTTGGTCCGATTATTGTATTTGTGTTTGATTGTATGGTACACTTTGAATGTGTTGATGTTTTCTCGGTGTGCTCTCCGTTTAAACATATTGCTGATTTTTGATAGCCTTGTAAGTACTTATTATTGTAAAAAAATTTAATGAGCTGATAGGCCTTAGTTAAATAAAACACAATATTTAAAGTTGTGTTTTAGTTTTACTTCGTCGATATTTCGATTTCAGTCTGAAATCATCTTCAGGACTGTCAAACACAAATAGAAAAAAGGACTATTAGAATAATATTATATTTTGCATATAGGTATATAATAAAGCAACTTACACATATGCCTATGTTTGATCGACTGATCAGATGTTCAAAAATTAAGTATAACAAAGCATAACAACGAAAGTAAACAATAGAAAATACCGCAAGTGTAAACAAATTTTTGCAATAACAATAATACATAGGACAAAGAACAATAAGACAGAAAAAATGCATGAGCCATAACTATGGTGTTTAGTTGTTGTCATTGGATAGATTTTGAGCGGGATGTTGGCTGGACGCTGTTTGAATTTGCTGAGCACCGTGAAGCTTGCACTGCATTTTGTTGTTGTTTCAGCAATAGATGTCGATATGCATATGCACATTGGTCGGTGTCGCTTTTAAAATTCATTCTCTTATCATTAGGTGTGCTCATAATATGGAGCATTTCCAAAGTAAAACGCTTATTATAATGTTTCTCAATATCCAAGATAGAAACATTTTTGAAGTCAGGATAGTGACCAGTGTCCTTACAATGCGCTGTCAAGGCCGTCTTATTGTCCGAAGCAATGTTTCTAAGCTTTATATTGGACTTATGACCGGAAATCCTTGTCTTTAGCTTTAATTTGGTTGTCCCCACATATACCTTATCGCATAAGTGGGACCCGTCACCGTTGCATGGAATTTTATAAATGATGTTGGATTTCTCATCTTTCGAGATTCTGTCCTTAGTATTGCTGTAAACCTGTCGTAACGTATTGTTATATGTGAACGCTAGTGTAATTTTCTCTTTATCATATAATTGCGATGTCTTTATTCTCTCCGATATTCCTGGAACATATACTATAGACTTGTATATTTTACTTTTCGTTTCACGTGTTGCCTCATCATTAGAGGTTCTAATTTTGAAATTTCGTATGAGTTTGTTGATGAGATTACTGGGGAATTCATTTTCTTCTAGAGTTTTCTTTCCCAGCCTCCCCGGTCATAGCAGACATCGTCATGGAAGAGCTGCTAACAAGATTTGAGATGGAAGCCAAATGTAAACCACGCCTACTAACTAAATATGTAGATGATTTATTTGCGATTGTCAAAACGGATGAAGTAGAGAATATGCTGAAGGAACTCAACAGCTACAACAAGAACATCAGATTTACAGTGGAGGTCGAAAAAGACGGTCAACTACCATACCTTGACACGCTAATAAACACGCACAACAATAAAATATATTTTGACTGGTACAAAAAAACCCACAGCTTCGGGAAGATTAATCAACTACAACTCACACCATGAAAGGAAAACAATTTTAAATACAGCCAAAACTTCATCAGTAGGGTACTCACTATTAGCGACAGAATATACCATGGAAAGAATATTGCGATTATAAAGAAAACTCTAGAAGAAAATGAATTCCCCAGTAATCTCATCAACAAACTCATACGAAATTTCAAAATTAGAACCTCTAATGATGAGGCAACACGTGAAACGAAAAGTAAAATATACAAGTCTATAGTATATGTTCCAGGAATATCGGAGAGAATAAAGACATCGCAATTATATGATAAAGAGAAAATTACACTAGCGTTCACATATAACAATACGTTACGACAGGTTTACAGCAATACTAAGGACAGAATCTCGAAAGATGAGAAATCCAACATCATTTATAAAATTCCATGCAACGGTGACGGGTCCCACTTATGCGATAAGGTATATGTGGGGACAACCAAATTAAAGCTAAAGACAAGGATTTCCGGTCATAAGTCCAATATAAAGCTTAGAAACATTGCTTCGGACAATAAGACGGCCTTGACAGCGCATTGTAAGGACACTGGTCACTATCCTGACTTCAAAAATGTTTCTATCTTGGATATTGAGAAACATTATAATAAGCGTTTTACTTTGGAAATGCTCCATATTATGAGCACACCTAATGATAAGAGAATGAATTTTAAAAGCGACACCGACCAATGTGCATATGCATATCGACATCTATTGCTGAAACAACAACAAAATGCAGTGCAAGCTTCACGGTGCTCAGCAAATTCAAACAGCGTCCAGCCAACATCCCGCTCAAAATCTATCCAATGACAACAACTAAACACCATAGTTATGGCTCATGCATTTTTTCTGTCTTATTGTTCTTTGTCCTATGTATTATTGTTATTGCAAAAATTTGTTTACACTTGCGGTATTTTCTTATTGTTTACTTTCGTTGTTATGCTTTGTTATACTTAATTTTTGAACATCTGATCAGTCGATCAAACATAGGCATATGTGTAAGTTGCTTTATTATATACCTATATGCAAAATATAATATTATTCTAATAGTCCTTTTTATACTCAGTTGAGCAGAGCTCACAGAGTATATTAAGTTTGATTGGATAACGGTTGGTTGTACATATATAAAGGAATCGAGATAGATATAGACTTCCATATATCAAAATAATCAGGATCGAAAAAAAATTTGATTGAGCCATGTCCGTCCGTCCGTCCGTCCGTCCGTCCGTCCGTCCGTCCGTCCGTCCGTCCGTTAACACGATAACTTGAGTAAATTTTGAGGTATCTTGATGAAATTTGGTATGTAGGTTCCTGAGCTCTCATCTCAGATCGCTATTTAAAATGAACGATATCGGACTATAACCACGCCCACTTTTTCGATATCGAAAATTTCGAAAAACCGAAAAAATGCGATAATTCATTTCCAAAGGCGGTTAAAGCGCTGAAACTTGGTAGATGGGTTGACGTTATGACGCAGAATAGAAAACTAGTAAGATTTTGGACAATGGGCGTGGCACCGCCCACTTTTACAAGAAGGTAATTTAAAAGTTTTGCAAGCTGTAATTTGGCAGTCGTTGAAGATATCATGATGAAATTTGGCAGGAACGTTACTACTATTACTACATATGTGCTAAATAAAAATTAGCAAAATTGGATGAAGAACACGCCCACTTTTTAAAAAAAATTTTTTTTAAATTCAAATTTTAACAAAAAAGTTAATATCTTTACTGTATATAAGTAAATTAAGTCAAAATTCAACTCCAGTAATGATATGATGCAACAAAATCCAAAAATAAAAGAAAATTTCAAAATGGGTGTGGCTCCGCCCATTTTCATTTAGTTTGTCTAGAATACTTTTAATGCCATAAGTCGAACAAAAATATACCAATCCTTCTCAAATTTGGTAGGGGCATAGATTCTGTGACGGTAACTGTTCTCTGTGAAAATGGGCGAAATCGGTGGAAGCCACGCCCAGTTTTTATACACAGTCCACCGTCTGTCCTTCCGCTCGGCCGTTAACACAATAACTTGAGCAAAAATCGATATATCTTTACTAAACTTAGCCCACGTACTTACCTGAACTCACTTTATCTTGGTATAAAAAATGGCCGAAATCCGACCTTAACCACGCCCACTTTATCGATATCGAAAATTACGAAAAATGAAAAAAATGCCATAATTCTATACCAACTACGAAAAAAGGGATGAAACATGGTAACTGGATTGGTTTATTGACGCAAAATATAACTTTGGAAAAAACTTTGTAAAATGGGTGTGACACCTACCATATTAAGTAGAAGAAAATGAAAAAGTTCTACAAGGCGAAATCAACAGCCCTTGGAATCTTGGCAGGAATACTGTTAGTGGTATTGCATATATAAATAAATTAGCAGTACCCGACAGATGATTTTCTGGATCACCTGGTCCACATTTTGGTCGATATCGCGAGAACGCCTTCACATATACATCTAAGGGCCACTCGCTGTTAAAACCCTCATTAATACTTTTAGTTTGATATCCATATCGTACAAACACATTCTAGAATCACCCTGGCCCACCCTAATGGCGATATCTCGAAAAGGCGTCCACCTATAGACCTAATGCCCACTCCCTCTTAAAATGCTCAGTAACACCTTTCGTTTGATACCCGTATCGTACAAAAATTCTAGAGTCACCCCTGGCCCACCCTAATGGCGATATCTCGAAAAGGCGTCCGCCTATAGAACTAAGGATTACTCCCTTTTAAAATACTCATTACCACCTTTCATTTGATACCCATATCGTACAAACACATTCTAGAGTCACCCTGGCCCACCCTAATGGCGATATCTCGAAAAGGCGTCCACCTATAGACCTAATGCCCACTCCCTCTTAAAATGCTCAGTAACACCTTTCGTTTGATACCCATATCGTACAAACATTCTAGAGTCACCCCTGGCCCACCCTAATGGCGATATATCGAAAAGGCGTCCACATATAGACCTAATGCCCACTCCCTCTTAAAATGCTCAGTAACCCTTGGTCCACCTTTATGGCGATATCTCGAAAAGGCGTCCACCTATAGAACTAAGGATTACTCCCTTTTAAAATACTCATTACCACCTTTCATTTGATACCCATATCGTGCAAACACATTCTAGAGTCACCCTGGCCCACCCTAATGGCGATATCTCGAAAAGGCGTCCACCTATAGACCTAATGCTCACTCCCTCTTAAAATGCTCAGTAACACCTTTCGTTTGATACCCATATCGTACAAACATTCTAGAGTCACCCTGGCCCACCCTAATGGCGATATCTCGAAAAGGCGTCCACCTATAGACCTAATGCCCACTCCCTCTTAAAATGCTCAGTAACACCTTTCGTTTGATATCCATATCGTACAAACATTCTAGAGTCACCCTTGGTCCACCTTTATGGCGATATCTCGAAAAGGCGTCCACCTATAGAACTAAGGATTACTCCCTTTTAAAATACTCATTACCACCTTTCATTTGATACCCATATCGTACAAAAACATTCTAGAGGCACCCCTGGCCCACCCTAATGGCGATATCTCGAAAAGGAGTCCACCTATAGACCTAATGCCCACTCCCTATTAAAATGATCAGTAACACCTTTCGTTTGATACCCATATCGTACAAACATTCTAGAGTCACCCCTGGCCCACCCTAATGGCGATATCTCGAAAAGGCGTCCACCTATAGACCTAATGCCCACTCCCTCTTAAAATGATCAGTAACACCTTTCGTTTGATACCCATATCGTACAAACACATTCTAGAGTCACCCCTGGCCCACCCTAATGACGATACCTCGAAAAGGCGTCCACCTATAGACCTAATGCCCACTTCCTCTTAAAATGCTCAGTAGCACCTTTCGTTTGATACCCATATCGTACAAACATTCTAGAGTCACCCTTGGTCCACCTTTATGGCGATATCTCGAAAAGGCGTCCACCTATAGAACTAAGGATTACTCCCTTTTAAAAAACTCATTACCATCTTTCATTTGATACCCATATCATACAAACACATTCTAGAGTCACCCCTGGCCCACCCTAATGGCGACATTTCGAAAAGGCGTGCACCTATAGACCTAATGCCCACTCCCTCTTAAAATGCTCAGTAACACCTTTCATTTGATTCCCATATCGTACAACTAGAGACACCCCTGGTCCACCTTTATGGCGATATCTCGAAACGGCGTCCACCTATGGAACTAAGGATCACTGCTTTTCAAAATACTCATTAACAGCTTTCATTTGATACCCATATCGTACAAACATATTCTAGAGTCACCCCTGGTCCACCTTTATGGCGATATCCCTAAATGGCGTCCATCCATAGAACTATGGCCTACTCTCTCTTAAAATACTCTTTAATACCTTCCATTTGATACACATGTCATACAACCACATTCCAGGGTTACCCTAGGTTCATTTTCCTACATGGTGATTTTCCTTATTTTGTCTCCATAGCTCTCAACTGAGTATGTAATGTTCGGTTACACCCGAACTTAGCCTTCCTTACTTGTTTCTATTTGTGTTTGACAGTCCTGAAGATGATTTCAGACTGAAATCGAAATATCGACGAAGTAAAACTAAAACACAACTTTAAATATTGTGTTTTATTTAACTAAGGCCTATCAGCTCATTAAATTTTTTTACAATAATAAGTACTTACAAGGCTATCAAAAATCAGCAATATGTTTAAACGGAGAGCACACCGAGAAAACATCAACACATTCAAAGTGTACCATACAATCAAACACAAATACAATAATCGGACCAACAGGCATATCAAACGATACCAACAAATAACCAAACAAATTACAAAACTATCCCAGTCGACCAAGTTTTTGGAGAGATGCAAGCGGAGCGGACTAACACCGAATTTTATTAGTGATGCAACAAAAACGATCATGTACATCATAAGCAACAACACCAGTAGCAGCAGGATACCAAGTAAGTTCACTAACAGAGTGTCCACATATATTAGCAAAGTGCAAATAAAATTATTAAACATCATAATATGTATCAAACATGAACTCCTAAGACAAAAAAAGAGGGAATCGGAAAAAATGAAAACAGAGATTTCTCATATACTTGACTTGCATCACTCAAAAAAGTTTTTCGACAGTGAAAATGTACTGCTGGACAAACTTACCAACAATATCAAAAAGACACAAACCAACAAGTACGAAAAACTAAGACAAAAAGAAATGGAAAAATTAAATATTAGGGTAGTCCCACAATGGTTTCGAAACCTAACACAGATAGAAATTCCACACAACATACAGTGGCTATTATCCCTTGGCCCAAAATACGCCCTTGCGTCCGATAATGAGAAGTTTCCATTGTTTAAGTTTATAGCAGACGGGGAGAACATCATACAAACTGTAAAAGATAGAGATATGCAAGAAATAGCCAGAAATAATTTCACGACACTAATACAGGATCACTTAAAGAAAAAGACGACTTCATTCCGAGACAAATTTATATGCCAAACCTTAGAAGACACAAAACGGTTCCTCAAACAAAACAAACAGTTAATCATACTTAATGCCGACAAGGGCAATGTTACGGTTGTCATGGACAAAAAAGTATACGACTCAAAAATACAGACGGTAGTCAACGACATCTCTACCTACAGGGTTTTAAAACGCGATCCGACTAACAAATTACAGGAGAAAAACAATGAATTAGTACAACGAATGTTCAACAATGGCAATATAGATGCCCAAGAAAAGAAATTTCTACTATGTAAAAACGCAAACACACCGAGAATTTACGGATTACCAAAAATCCACAAAGAAAATATACCTGTACGGCCTATATGCTCCTCGATTGACTCCCCGTCATACAATTTATGTAAATATGTCGTGAAAATTCTTGAAAAAGTTACTATGTCGTCCAAGTATAATGTTAAGGACTCGACAGAATTTAAAAACAAAGTGGGGGGCACGTACATATATGATGATGAATGCTTGGTGTCCTTCGACGTAGTCTCCCTGTTCCCAAGCATTCCAGTTGATGTGGCCTTGGAAATCATTTCTTCAAAGTGGGATGAAATAAAAGAGTACACAACGTTAACAAGGGAACTTTTTTTAACGATTGTCAAATTTTGTATAAAGGAGAATAGATATTTCAAATACAATGAAAAGATATATGAACAACGGACAGGAATGCCCATGGGTTCCCCAGCCTCCCCGGTCATAGCAGACATCGTCATGGAAGAGCTGCTAACAAGATTTGAGATGGAAGCCAAATGTAAACCACGCCTACTAACTAAATATGTAGATGATTTATTTGCGATTGTCAAAACGGATGAAGTAGAGAATATGCTGAAGGAACTCAACAGCTACAACAAGAACATCAGATTTACAGTGGAGGTCGAAAAAGACGGTCAACTACCATACCTTGACACGCTAATAAACACGCACAACAATAAAATATATTTTGACTGGTTCAAAAAACCCACAGCTTCGGGAAGATTAATCAACTACAACTCACACCATGAAAGGAAAACAATTTTAAATACAGCCAAAAAATTCATCAGTAGGGTACTCACTATTAGCGACAGAATATACCATGGAAAGAATATTGCGATTATAAAGAAAACTCTAGAAGAAAATGAATTCCCCAGTAATCTCATCAACAAACTCATACGAAATTTCAAAATTAGAACCTCTAATGATGAGGCAACACGTGAAACGAAAAGTAAAATATACAAGTCTATAGTATATGTTCCAAGAATATCGGAGAGAATAAAGACATCGCAATTATATGATAAAGAGAAAATTACACTAGCGTTCACATATAACAATACGTTACGACAGGTTTACAGCAATACTAAGGACAGAATCTCGAAAGATGAGAAATCCAACATCATTTATAAAATTCCATGCAACGGTGACGGGTCCCACTTATGCGATAAGGTATATGTGGGGACAACCAAATTAAAGCTAAAGACAAGGATTTCCGGTCATAAGTCCAATATAAAGCTTAGAAACATTGCTTCGGACAATAAGACGGCCTTGACAGCGCATTGTAAGGACACTGGTCACTATCCTGACTTCAAAAATGTTTCTATCTTGGATATTGAGAAACATTATAATAAGCGTTTTACTTTGGAAATGCTCCATATTATGAGCACACCTAATGATAAGAGAATGAATTTTAAAAGCGACACCGACCAATGTGCATATGCATATCGACATCTATTGCTGAAACAACAACAAAATGCAGTGCAAGCTTCACGGTGCTCAGCAAATTCAAACAGCGTCCAGCCAACATCCCGCTCAAAATCTATCCAATGACAACAACTAAACACCATAGTTATGGCTCATGCATTTTTTCTGTCTTATTGTTCTTTGTCCTATGTATTATTGTTATTGCAAAAATTTGTTTACACTTGCGGTATTTTCTATTGTTTACTTTCGTTGTTATGCTTTGTTATACTTAATTTTTGAACATCTGATCAGTCGATCAAACATAGGCATATGTGTAAGTTGCTTTATTATATACCTATATGCAAAATATAATATTATTCTAATAGTCCTTTTTTCTATTTGTGTTTGACAGTCCTGAAGATGATTTCAGACTGAAATCGAAATATCGACGAAGTAAAACTAAAACACAACTTTAAATATTGTGTTTTATTTAACTAAGGCCTATCAGCTCATTAAATTTTTTTACAATGATAGTAATATATTTATGGCTTCTATTATTCCATTACGACTGAAAGATGAAGCTTCAGAATATTGGAAAAATCCACGTCTGTCATCAACTATATTGTGCCGCCCGATATTATTTAAATACGAGAAGTAGTCTTCGGAACTCATAAAAGCTACAGTGAGTGATATAAAAAATCAAATTGCCAAATTAGAACCAACAATAATTGAAATTGAAGAGGGGAATGTCATTACAATAAAGCATGATTTTCTTCTAACAATGGTCTATGGAAAGGTTTTGAACTTAAGAACAAATACGACATCGACAATGAAATGTCCAATTTGTAAGAAGAGTCAAAACGACTTTGAAAATCTTGATGATTCAATAACTGACGAACTAAATTATGAGTATGGAATATCCCCTTTGCATGCTAGGATAAGATGAATGGAATTTGTTTTGAAGCTGGCTTATACACTACCACAATAAGGAGAAGTTTTCGACGACAATACAACATGTAAGGAGAAACCAAACAGGAGAAAAAAAATAATTCAGGATGCATTCTATAAAGAGATTGGCCTTAGAGTTGACTGTCCAAAGTATGGATACGGAAATACAAATGATGGTAACTCCTCAAGAAGATTTTTTGAAAACGATGAAGTGACTGCTCGCATAACAGGAGTTGATAGAGATATTGTGAAAAGATTGGGAGTAATTTTAAATATTTTAAACTGCCATGAACCAATTAATGGACCAAAATTTGGAGAATATGCATCTAAAACTACAGAGTTTCTGCATTAAAGGTATCATGAGAAGAAACTTACACCAACGGTACATACAATTTTAGCACATGGAAAAGATTTAATAGAGTACCAGTGCTTACTATTAGGAGAATTGTCTGAAGAAGCTCAAGAATCTAAGAACAATGACTACAAAAGATATAGAGGTATGAACACCTGCAGAGTATCACGAGTTAGACAAAACGAAGACCTTTTCAACATGTTAGCTATCTCTTCTGATCCAGTCATATCATCTATGAGGTATGTAAGAACACAAAAATATCTTACAGATGCGTATAGCTAAGAAATTGTTGCTTTGTTAGATATATGTTCCAGTGACGATGACTATGTTAAGATAAAATAAGTTTCTCACTTCTTATCACAACAATGAAAAGGAGATTTACTAATCAATTTTGTTACTTTATTGAAAAATAAAATATCTAGATACAAGTTAATTTTTTATTTCAAATAAAAGAATTAATTAAATTAGTAATTTATAAATATATACTTTTTGTTATTGCATTTCTCTAAAGTTTATCAAATTTATTTTAAAGCTTAGGCATTTCGCCTTCAAACGAGTAATAAATTTTTATAGAAATCAATACGTCTATCGAGTTTGGTACAAATTGGTAAAGCGGTTACTAAGATCAAACTTTTTAGCATAAATGGGTAGTGACACTACCCTTTTCCAAAATTCGTTGGCTGTTTAATCTCTACCTCAAATAAAATTTCATTGAACCACTTTCAATAACTTTTAGTTATTAATAAAATACATATTTGGCTTGTAAATTAAAAAAAAAAAAACATGTAAAATTTAACGATGAATTTTGAAGCACCTGTGTCACCAAAAACGGACATTTGAGTTTTATAAGAGTATTGCCATTTAATAGAAACAATACGTCTATCGATTTTGGTAGTTATTGATTACGTGACTACTTAGATACAACTTTTTATCATAAGTGGGCAGTGCCACGCTATCTTATCAAAATCATTAGTTTATCTTATTTATTGCTTAAATACGTCATTATAAGAGAAATCTCATTTTATTTTTTTTATTTTTTACTAAAAACATTTTGTTTTTGCATCTTTCGATTTTGACGAATTTTTTTGAAGCACCCTGTATCTGTGACATTCTGAGCTTTCACACAATAAAACTTCAAATAATTAGCTTTCATTTTCATTATAAATTTTTAAAATATCTTCATTGGTTCAAAAGTTATGATTTTTGCAATGAAAAAACTCAAAAGGCGCCACTGTGCGTCGTTTGCTAGTAGCTTTCGTTTCGAATCTTGTTAGCAGCTCCTCCATGAAAATGTCAGCTATGGCCGGGGAGGCTGGTGAGCCCATTGGCATTCCAGTACGCTGTTCGTATATCTTCATTTGTATTTAAAATATCGATTTTCTTTTATGCAGAATTTCATCATTGTGATAAATAGTTCCCTTGTTAAGGATGTATATTTTTTTATGTCATTCGAATTTGCAGATATGTTTTCAACGGCTAAATCAACCGGAATGCTTGGGAACGAGGAGCCTTCGTCCAAGGAAACAAGGCTTTCGTCATCATAAATATATGCGCCATTGACCTTACTCTTAAATTCTGTTGACATTATTTTTAGAAGAAGTGATATTTTTGAGTATTCTCACGACATATTTACAGAGGTTGTATGAAGTGGAGTCGATAAATGAACAAATGGGTCGGAGTGGTATACCTGCTTTATGAATTTTTGGTAAATCATACATTATGGGAGTAATAGCGTTTTTACACAGTAGGTTGTTCTTTTCCTGGGTATCTATGGCACCGCTGTTGAACATTCTTTTAACAATCTCATTGTTTTTGTCTTGTAGCTTGTTCGTCAAATGACGTGAATAACCGATTTCTACCTGCCTTAGTCAGCCACACAAAATGATAAGTAAAAACCAATCTCGATTATGAATGAACAAAAAGCACAAACATCCATTTTGCCAATACCTGCCCATGTACCTATGAACTATAAATACAAGACAAACGACAAAAAAAGATCAGAACGGAAATTAACACTGATGATGGCGTAACGGCGACACGGTCTGACTCGAAACCAAATTTGACAAGGGATGACGGAAATTCGTTTTAATATACAGCAATGATCCAATCTGTCGAAATAAAAAAATAGTTTGTTTCTAGGAACAAAATGTTGCATTTCGCGGCTCTTGACCGCAGGACCTTCGGTGTGATATAGTACATTACCAACACAACGCGTTGCGACATTCTAATAAAAAGAGTACTTCTCATTGCACTACTCATAAGCGCGATTTTTTTATATCAGTACTGTCGAACTTTGTGTCCCCATTTTGGGTGATAACTTTGAAACCCGTTGAACCTATATTGGTTAACATTTTAGTACATTTTTATACTCAGCGTGCTTTGCTCACATAGAATAGTAACCTTGATTGGATAACGGTTGGTTGTACAGGTATAAAGGAATCGAGATAGATATAGACTTCCATATATCAAAATCATCAGTATCGAAAAAAAATTTGATTGAGACATGTCCGTCCGTTCGTCCGTTAACACGATAACTTGAGTAAATATTGAGATATCTTCACCAAATTTGGTACACGAGCTTATCTGGACCAATAATAGATTGGTATTGAAAATGAGCGAAATCGGATGATAACCACGCCCACTTTTTATATATATAACATTTTGGAAAACACAAAAAACCTGATTATTTAGTAAATAATACGCCTAGAATGTTAAAATTTGACGCGTGGATTGATATTGAGACTCTTGATAAAAATTCGAAAAAAAATTTTAAAATGGGCGTGGCATCGCCCACTTGTGATAAGATCAATTTTACAAATATTATTAATCATAAATCAAAAACCGTTAAACCTATCGTGACAAAATTCGGCAGAGAGGTTGCCATTACTATAAACAATACGTTGGAGAAAAATTAACGAAATCGGTTAAGGACGACGCGCACTTTTATATAAAAGATTTTTAAAAGGGTCGTGGGAGAATAAAATAAGCTATAATTTTACAAAAAGTGCTTTATATCAATGGTATTTCATTTCCCAAGTGGATTTATAACAATAAATAGGAAAAACTTAAAATTAAAAAAAATCGGCGTGGCACCGCCTCTTTTATTACTAAGCAATTTTCTATGTTTCGGAGCCATATCTCGAAGAAAAATTAACGGATCGTAATAAAATTTGGTACACAGATTTTCCCTACAGCAGGAAATATTTCTAGAAAAAATGGACGAGATCGGTTAAAGACCATGGCAAGTTAGATATAAAACAAGTTTAAAAGGGTCGTAGGCTAGAATAATAAGCTATAACTTAGCAAAAAAATAGTTTTGAATCAATAATATTTCACTTATCAAGTTTTATTGAAAGAGGAAATGGAGAGACATTTTTTTTAAACGGGCGGTGGCACGTGTTATGTAGAAAAGTAATTTGTCTGAAATGATATGTATAATTGAAGATAACGCTGAGTATATAATGTTCGTTACACCCGAACTTAGACACCTTTACTTGTTTCGAAACAGATTAAAATATTGAGGTGATATGATACTCATATAGTTTGACATAGATATTGTGCCTACCTATAGTCTGGGTATGGTTCGACATTTCACTATATATTGTAACGAATTCTGGGAAATTCCGCTTACATGAAACCTACTGCTAACGATCGAATCGCTAAACTGTTGAATGGTTAGGTTAGGTTGAACTGGCCGGTCCACAAGGACCTCACATAGACTGATTGAGTCCATAATGTTACTAGAACTTTGTTTTAACGACCAAACTGAAACCCTATCAAAAACCAGGACCTATGTTATAAAATAACTCCGTCCTCTTGGAAAATACTAGAAGCTTCCTAGGAATTAAGCCACTTGCTGCTTCTAAATCTGACAGCTGTATCACTCCTAATAGCTGGTGTCTAAGCCTGGCAAGAGCAGGCGCGAGCACAGAACCTGCTGGATCATTTCCTCCTCCAACCCGCACTTCCCACATTTGCTGTCACTGACCAAGCCTAATTTAAAGGCATGTGACACCAGAAGGCAGTGTCCAGTCAGAATACCCGTCATGAGTCTACAGTCCTCTCTTTTTAATGATAGAAACAACTTTGTATGTCTAAGGTTGTAAGACCTACACATAATCTTCGACACTTTACAGCCCCGCGCTTAAACCCACACCTTTCCCGCTTGGTCGATCATGTGCACCTCTCGGCTTCGCTTAATCTCGCCCAGTCTAATTGGGACGTTTGAGGAGCAAGCTTCAAGGGACGAGCCCTTTTTAGCTAGTTCGTCCGCTTTTTCATTCCCATCTATTCCCATATGCCCTGGGACCCAATATCGATGTATGCTTCTCCCTATCCCGATTCTCTCCAGATACTGCTTAGACTCTAACACACATTTAAATGCTGTGCTATGCGAGATTATTGCCTTAATTGCTGCTTGGTTGTAAATATAAAAGTCAACACGGTTGCAGCTTAAGTTATTCTCTTCCAGGATTTCTACTGTTTTGGTTACGGCTAATATTTCCGCTCGGAAAACGGTACAGTAATCAGGCAGCCTGTAGGATCTGTTTATTTCCGGATCAGCACAGTACACCACAGACCCTACTCCTTCCACTATCTTGGAACCATCTGTGTACACATGTATCGCCTCGTCCGCCATTTGCGCACGCTTGCGCCAACCGTCCACCACTATTATGGCCTTAAGATCTCCTTCGAAGCGCAGATAGGGAATCAGGTAGTCTGTTCGTCTTGTGATTGATGACGCTATACCACTATGGCCAAACTGTTGAATAAGTCACTCCAATGGTGAAATTGCAGTTGCCTTTAACCACTAGGCTATCCTGCTGGTATTTGTTTTCATGCTTAATTCAGTTTTTCTCATTTCTACACTAACAACACAATTGAGACAATTTGTCTCTATATTAATTTGTGTGCCATGTAGATTTGTTTTTGTAAAGTTCTTTTTCGTTGCGAATGAGAAGCTTTTGTAAACTCGGGCTCAGTTTTACATATTTACATTTGTCTAATGGTGTGTTCAGTTTATACTTATATTTAAGAATTCATGAGCTTAACACCGGCTTATAATAATTGAATTCCAATTATTATGTTTTCTAAGAGAAACTGAAAAGAAAGAAACATTTACTGGCATATTGCGATGGAACCATTTCGAAAACCGCCAACGTAATCATCATCAGGCAATTTTGTAATGTTATCAAAGGTTTCACCGGGATTCGAACCGTGAATCACATGGTGAAACTGCAGTTGCCTTTAACCACTAGGCTATCCTGCTGGTATTTGTTTTCATGCTTAACTCAGTTTTTCTCATTTCTACACTAACAACACAATTGAGAAATTTTGTCTCTATATTAATTTGTGTGCCATGTAGAATTGTTTTTGTAAATTTCTTCTTCGTTGCGAATGAGAAGCTTTTGTAAACTCGGGCCCAGTTTTGCATATTTATGTATGTTTGTTTAATGGTGTGTTCAGTTTATACTTATATTTAAGAATTCATGAGCTTAGCACCTGATGATGATGATTACGTTGGCGGTTTTCGAAATGGTTCCATCGCAATATGCCAGTAAATGTTTCATTCTTTTCACTTTCTCTTAGAAAACATAATAATTGAAATTCATTTATTATAATCCGATGTTAAGCTCATGAATTCTTAAATATAAGTATAAATTGAACACAACCTTAAACAAACCTACATAAATATGTAATACTGAGCCCGAGTTTACAAAAGCTTCACATTCGCAACGAAGAAGAACTTTACAAAAACAAATCTACATGGCACACAAATTAATATAGAGACAAAATGTCTCAATTGTGTTGTTAGTGTAGAAATGATAAAAACTGAATTAAGCATGAAAAGAAATACCAGCTGGATAGCCTAGTGGTTAAAGGCAACTGCAGTTTCACCATGTAATTCACGGTTCGAATCCCGGTGAAACCTTTGATAACATTACAAAATTGCCTGATGATGATTACGTTGGCGGTTTTCGAAATGGTTCCATCGCAATATGCCATTAAATGTTTCTTTCTTTTCAGTTTCCCTTAGAAAACATAATAAATGAACTTCAATTATTATAAGCCGGTGTTAAGCTCATGAATCCTTAAATCACTCCAATATTCAGTATTGCATACTGGTCTTTATTTAGATTACTTTGGGAGTAGTACAATTATACCTTTCCATTATACTGCACTTCGAAACTAATAGCGTGTTTAAATCAAACTGATTACTCAACTTGCGCTGCTTTTATACTCTCCATTGCTTCGTTCGCATATTTCTCCTAAGGTCTAGACGTTTCACCTTCTAGAACTTTTGTATCTCCTGCTAGGATACCATCTATATACATGTATATTTGTAGTCTATGTTTTTCTTATAGCCATATGCGAGTGTTTGTGTGAGTGATTACTTCGGCTGATGATTACATGTATTTGTGAGATACCTCTTCGTTGCCTTGTATGTATGTGTGTAAATGATGATTGTTTTTTTCATGTACACAATAGTGGCAGCTTACTTTATTGTTGTTGTTCCTTTATTTACTAACAACATATTGATGCTAAAATTCGCCATATTATGATATATCGAATTGAAAGTCATACAAAATTTGAGATTTTCTACACGTGGGCTTTTAGTCTCGAACTAAATTGTTCCTACAGGGGGTTTTTCACTGAATTATATTCTTAATACATATTCATTTCATAATGAAGGTCAAAAACTTTCACTAATTTGTATCATTAGTCACTTTAGCTCATCAACAACAGTTGAAGCAAAAACAAGAAAGAAAAAAGCGATGATATGACGATGTGATGGGCTGAGCAAAATATGCAAAAAATAATATAAGCATGAAATATAATCTCGTTTTTGTTAAAATATTAAGATGTCATTATAAGGTTTCTGTCATGCGTTAAAAGCTTCTTTAATCACGCTCTTCCCTTGTTGTCGGCGATAAGCACAAATAACCCAAAACAAAGTAGCTATGCATAGTTTTTGTTTGTTGTTGTTTAAGTTTCTGCGGTTGACAATTTGATTGTGTGGTCGTGTGAAAAAAAATAATTTGTATTGTCCAGAATGAAGAATAAGAAAGGAAGTCTAAGAACAATATATGCCCAGCTGTGTGCTTCCACATTTAATATAAATATACATTTAAAGAGAAAGAATAACGTCTTCCGCTAGGAAGATATTAAGTGGCAAGATAATATCAATGTCTCCACTGGCGTGCATGTTCATTTCGCCATTGCTAGCTCGTACCAAGATATCAGCTTTTAGAAAAAATTTATCAAAAAGTGGTTAGATGCCGCTGCAAGTGCGCTCAACCTCACGGTGGTAAAGCTTAGTGCTGACTACCTGTGTAAATATCAAATACCCTAGCAATATAAGCGGTGGATAACATCCCATCTACCGCCTGAAAGATGCTACTGTGGTTGGGGAGCCTCATTTAATCGCTTCCTTACTTTAATCAAAAAGTAGGTCACATCAGTTGGGTAACTGCATTTTTTTGCCGCTTTCAGTGCATTACCAAAATTTACATAATATTTCGTAATTTTTTTGGTTTATTTTGTTCGAACACAGTTCTTTTATTATATCATTATAACATTTTTGGCCCATTTGCAAGCGAATTATGTGCAAAACGTGAGTAGTGAATTATGGTGACCATGAGATCAAGATCGTTAATGCTAATAGCGATTCCTACATATGGAAAATAAAAGTCGTAATGTATTGTTTTTATTACGCATATTCAAAATGCACTAAAGTCTTTAAGTAGCAATGCAACTCATCAAGATTGCATATGTTTATATAATTACACTAGCTGCGTATGCGTGGAACTTTGAAATAACGAATCTTTACTTTTATTTTTTTTATACCTTTCATGAACATGAAATGGTATATTAACTTTGGTCCGATGTTTGTAACGTTGAGAAATATAGAAGATAGACTCACCATTAAGTATACCGAATTGATCAGGGCGACGAACTGAGTTGATATAGCCATGTCCGTCTGTCCGTCCGTCAGTCCGTCTGTCCGTCTGTCTGTTTGAACGAAAACTAGTCCCTCAAATTTTGAGATATCTCAATGAAATTTGGCACAAGGATGTATTTTTGTATTATATTAGACATTTGTCGGATCCGGCAGGATCGGGCCACTATAACATATATCTCCTATACAACCGATAGTTCAGATAAGACGATTTTGGTCATTCCTGCCGCAATTTAAAAAGTATAATCGTGAAACTCGGTGATATATATTCTAATATATCATAGAAGATATCCTGAAAAAATCACTTTGATCGGAGCTATATATAATATATATCCCATACAACCGATCGTTCAGATATAAAGATTTTTGGCAATTTCTCCCTTAATTTCCAATATAAAAAAGTTAAACTTTGTGATATATATTCTAATATATCATAGAAGATTTCATGAAAAAATCATTTCGATCGGAGCTTTATATAATATATATCCCATACAACCGATCGTTCAGATAGAAAGATTTTTAGCCATTTCTCCTTTAATTTCCAATATAAAAAAGTTAAACTTTGTGATATTTATTCTAAATATCAGAGAAGATTTCCTGAAAAAATCATTTTGATCGGAGCTATATGTATGTACCTATCCCATACAACCGATCGTTCAGATAGAAAGATTTTTGGCAATTTCTCCCTTAATTTAAAATATAAAATAGTTAAACTTGGTGATATTTATTCTAATATATCATAAAAGATTTCCTGAAAAAATCACTTTGATCGGAGCTATATGTATATAGTATGTATATACCTATCCCATTCAACCGATCGTTCAGATAGAAATATTTTTGGCCATTTCTCCTTTAATTTCCAATATAAAAACGTGAAACTTGGTGATATATATTTTAATATATCATAGAAGATTTCCTGTAAAAATCAATGCGATTGGAGCTATATATAATATATATCCCATACAACCGATCGTTCAGATAGAAAGATTTTTGGCCATTTCTCCCTTAGTTTCCAATATAAAAACGTGAAACTTGGTGATATATGTTCTAATATATCATAGAAGATTTCATGAAAAAATCATTTCGAGCGGAGCTATATATAATATATATCCCAAACAACGGATCGTTCAGATAGAAAGAGTTTTTGCAATTTCTCCCTTAATTTCCAATATAAAAAGTTAAACTTGGTGGTATTTATTCTAATATATCATAGAAGATTTCCTGTAAAAATCATTTCGATCGGAGCTATATATAATATATATCCCTTACAACCGATCGTTCAGATAGAAAAATTTTTGGCCATTTCTCCCTTAGTTTCCAATATAAACACGTGAAACTTGGTGATATATTCTAATATATCGTAGAAGATTTCTTGTAAAAATCAATGCGATCGGAGCTATATATAATATATATCCCATACAACCGATCGTTCAGATTGAAAGATTTTTGGCAATTTCTCCCTTAATTTCCAATATAAAAACGTGAAACTTGGTGATATATTCTAATATATCGTAGATTTCTTGTAAAAATCAATGCGATCGGAGCTATATATAATATATATCCCATACAACCGATCGTTCAGATATAAAGATTTTTGGTAATTTCTCCCTCAATTTCCAATATAAAAACGTGAAACTTGGTGATATATATTCTAATATATCATAGAAGATTTCGTGAAAAAATCATTTCGATCGGAGCTATATCCCTGTAAAAATCGCGAGTACTCCATGCATGCATGTATGGAGTACTCGCTATGGACCAGCCGATTGCTCCAAAATTAACCACAATTCATACAAAAAATATGGTCAAATTAACATTGCGATGTCCTAGGACTGGACCATAAATCCAGCTCCGCATTACATCAGAGTAATCCATGGAGTACCCACAGTCCAATAAACATCCCTGCAAAAATCGTTGGACCATGTGGTCCACTGGAGTACTTACCATTCTACTCCACTGTAATGCAGCGATGGACCAACTCATGTTTCTACACGAACATGTTGTAAGCCGATCATTGCTCGTTTTTAACTATTGTAATCACTACACGAAGTTTATTGGACTGTGGGTACTCCATGGATTACTCTGATGTAATGCGGAGCTGGAGTATATGGTCCGGTCCTAGGACATCGCAATGTTAATTGGACCATATTTTTTGTATGAATTGTGGTTAATTTTGGAGCACTCGCTTGGTCCATAGCGAGTACTCCATACATGCATGCATGGAGTACTTGCGATTATTGCAGGGATCGTGTAGTGATTACAATCGTTAAAAACGAGCAATGATCGGCTTACAATATGTTCGTGTAGAAACATGAGTTGGTCCATTGCTGCATTACAGTGGAGTATAATGGTAAGCACTCCATTGGACCACATGATCCAACGATTTTTGCAGGGATATAATATATATCCCATACAACGGATCGTTCAGATAGAAAGATTTTTGGCAATTTCTCCCTTAATTTCCAATATAAAACGTTAAACTTGGTGGTATTTATTCTAATATATCATAGAAGATTTCCTGTAAAAATCATTTCGATCGGAGCTATTATAATATATATCCCATACAGCCGATCGTTCAGTTAGAAAGATTTTTGGCCATTTCTCCCTTAGTTTCCAAATATAAAAACGTGAAACTTGGTGATATATATTCTAATATATCATAGAAGATTTCATGAAAAAATCATTTCGATCGGAGCTATATATAATATATATCCCATACAACGGATCGTTCAGATAGAAAGATTTTTGGCAATTTCTCCCTTAATTTCCAATATAAAACGTTAAACTTGGTGGTATTTATTCTAATATATCATAGAAGATTTCCTGTATAAATCAATGCGATCGGAGCTATATATAATATATATCCCATACAACCGATCGTTCAGATAGAATTTTTTTGGGCCGTTTCTCCCTTAGTTTCCATATAAAAACGTGAAACTTCTTGGTATATATTCTAATATATCATAGAAGATTTCATGAAAAAATCATTTCGATCGGAGCTATATATAATATATATCCCATACAACGAATCGTTCAGATAGAAAGATTTTTGGCAATTTCTCCCTTAATTTCCAATATAAAACGTTAAACTTGGTGGTATTTATTCTAATATATCATAGAAGATTTCCTGTAAAAATCATTTCGATCGGAGCTATATATAATATATATCCCATACAACCGATCGTTCAGATAGAGGGGTTTTTTTGCCATTTTTATACTCAGTTGAGCAGAGCTCACAGAGTATATTAAGTTTGATTGGATAACGGTTGGTTGTACATATATAAAGGAATCGAGATAGATATAGACTTCTATATATCAAAATAATCAGGATCGAAAAAAAATTTGATTGAGCCATGCCCGTCCGTCCGTCCGTCCGTCCGTTAACACGATAACTTGAGTAAATTTTGAGGTATCTTGATGAAATTTGGTATGCAGGTTCCTGAGTACACATCTCAGATCGCTATTTAAAATGAACGATATCGGACTATAACCACGCCCACTTTTTCGATATCGAAAATTTCGAAAAACCGAAAAAGTGCGATAATTCATTACAAAAGACAGCTAAAGAGACGAAACTTGGTAGATGAGTTGAACTTATGACGCAGAATAGAAAATTAGTAAAATTATGGACAACGGGCGTGGCACCGCCCACTTTTAAAAGAAGGTAATTTAAAAGTTTTGCAAGCTGTAATTTGGCAGTCGTTGAAGATATCTTGATGAAATTTGGCAGGAACGTTACTTCTATTACTATATGTACGCCTAATAAAAATTAGCAAAATCGGAGAAGGACCACGCCCACTTTTAAAAAAAAAATTTTTTTTAAGTAAAATTTTAACAAAAAATTTAATATCTTTACAGTATATAAGTAAATTATGTCAGCATTCAACTCCAGTAATGATATGGTGCAACAAAATACAAAAATAAAAGAAAATTTCAAAATGGGTGTGGCTCCGCCCTTTTTCATTTAATTTGTCTAGGATACTTTTAATGCCATAAGTCGAACAAAAATTAACCAATCCTTTTGAAATTTGGTAGGGCATAGATTTTATGACATTAACTGTTTTCTGTGAAAATGGGCGAAATCGGTTGATGCCACGCCCAGTTTTTATACGCAGGCGTCCGTCTGTCCTTCCGCATGGCCGTTAACACGATAACTTGGGCAAAAATCTTTAATGAACTTAGTTCACGTGCTTACTTGAACTCACTTTATCTTGGTATGAAAAATGAACGAAATCCGACTATGACCACGCCCACTTTTTCGATATCGAAAATTACGAAAAATGAAAAAATGCCATAATTCTATACCAAATACGAAAAAAAGCATGAAACATGGTAAGGTAATTAGATTGTTTTATTGACGCGAAATATAACTTTAGAAAAAACTTTATAAAATGGTTGTGACACCTACCATATTAAGTAGAAGAAAATGAAAAAGTTCTACAGGGCGAAATAAAAAACCCTTAAAATCTTGGCAGGTATTACATATATAAATAAATTAGCTGTATCCAACAGATGATGTTCTGGGTCACCCTGGTCCACATTTTGGTCGATATCTGGAAAACGCCTTCACACCACTCCCTTTTAAAACTCTCATTAATACCTTTAATTTGATACCCATATCGTACAAACTCATTCTAGAGTCACCCCTGGTCCACCTTTATGGCGATATCTCGAAAAGGCGTCCACCTATAGAACTAAGCCCCACGCCCTTTTAAAATACTCATTAACACCTTTCATTTGATACCCATATCGTAAAAACATATTCTAAAGTCACCCCTGGTCCACCTTTATGGCGATATCTCGAAAAGGCGAACACCTATAGAACGAAGGCCCACTCCCTTTTAAAATACTCATTAACACCTTTCTTTTGATACCCATATTGTACAAACAAATTCTAGGGTCACCCCTGCTCCACCTTTATGGCGATATCTCGAAACGGCGTCCACATATGGAACTAAGGATTACTCCCTTTTAAAATACTCATAAACACCTTTCTTTTGATACCCATATTGTACAAACAAATTCTAGGGTTACCCTGGTCCACCTTTATGGCGATATATCGAAACCGCGTCCACCTATGGAACTAAGGATTACTCCCTTTTAAAATACTCATTAGCACCTTTCATTTGATACCCATATCGTGCAAACGCGTTCTATAGTTACCCCTGGTCCACCTTTATGGCGATATCTCGAAAAGGCGACCACCTATACAACAACCACCACTCCCTTTTAAAACCCTTATTAATACCTTTAATTTGATACCCATATCGTACAAACATATTCTAGAGTCACCCCTGGTCCACCTTTAGGGCGATATTTCGAAACGGCGTCCACCTATAGAACTAAAGCCCACTCCCTTTTAAAATACTCATTAACACCTTTCGTTTGATGCCCATATTGTACAAACAAATTCTAGGGTCACCCCTGGTCCACCTTATGGCGATATCTCGAAACGGCGTCCACCTATGGAACTAAGGATTACTCCCTTTTAAAATACTCATTAACACCTTTTTTTTGATACCCATATTGTACAAACAAATTCTAGGGTCACCCCTGGTCCACCTTTGTGGCGATATCTCGAAATGGCGTCCACCTATGGAACTAAGGATTACTCCCTTTTAAAATACTCATTAACACCTTTCATTTGAAACCCATATCGTACAAACGCATTCTAGAGTCAACCCTGATCCACCTTTATGGCTATATCCCTAAATGGCATCCACCTATAGAACTATGGCCCACTCCCTCATAAAATACTCTTTAACGCCTTTCATTTGATACACATTCCAGGGTTTCCTCGGTGCATTTTCCTACATGGTTATTTTCCCTTATGTTGTCACCATAGCTCTCAACTGAGTATGTAATGTTCGGTTACACCCGAACTTAACCTTCCTTACTTGTTTATTTTATATTTATCTTAAAAATCGTTTTGGTATGGACATCTATATATTTCTTGTCTTATAAATCCGATTATTTGGAGATTACGAACGGGCTAAGATTATTGTTCAGCCGCATTCATGAAAGGTATGAAGTCTTCGGCACAGCCGAAGACAGTGCCGTCCTTACTTCTTTGTATTGCATCTATTTTTTTTGGATACGGTCACGTAAAACTCCTCACATGTACGGTAAATATGATAATTGCTTGGGAGTTTGGTTATGACTGATATAAAAAATCCACAGCTTTTAAGAGCTTTTGCTTCTATGACAATATTTCGAAGCTATGTCCATTTAGGGCGTGTTCAATTACGTAAACTACCTCCCATGTATGAGCTTTTTCGAAAGTACTACTGGCACAACCAAGAACTGTTGTTATATTTACCATAAAAGTAATAAATGAGCTGCAGTTTTTAGCGCACTGGCTGCGAGGGCCTTCGGTGCTTCATGCTTTACATATGGCTTATTACTAAGTATTTTCATATGTTAATATGCGTTAAAAGCTTAACTAGTGTATGTGATGTTATTAGCTGTATTCTAACATATTAATACATTTTATTAAGTTGTATATGGTAATCATATTATTATAGGTAACGTTACTTAATAGTGAGGATGGTATTGTAGTTCCAAATGTCGTTAGTCGTTTGGTGGCTGGTGCTGGGCAGCGATCAAGAACGTGGTCAATTGAAAATAGATGCCCGCAGAACCGACAAGGTGACGGTGCCATGCTAAGTACTATATGTTCGTGGGATATTTTGGTGTGTCTGAACCTGAGTCTTATAAATATAGTGATTTGCTGTTTGGAGAGGAGAGTTGGGTATATTGACTTTTCACCAAGTGGATTTAGGAGGAAATATGTATGGTTAAATTGGGACCACTCAATTGTTTTTAGGTCTGACAGGTGGCAGTCGATAGTTTTGAGAATATCGTTTTTGGAGCATGTGTTGAAGGAGAAGGTGGGATTGTAGTAGGTACTTTTGGCAGCTGAGTCCGCATACGCATTGCCGGGGGTGCCTATATGGGTAGGTATCCATAAAACTTTTATCTTTTTTGTCGATTTTATTAGTTTTTCCCTAATTTGGGAAACAGTCTGGTCGTCCTCGTTAAAGATGCTTTTTAATGCTTGGCAGACAGACAAACTATTTGTGCAAATTAGAAATTAGCTTTTGTTGCTGGCTGCGTACTCCGAAGCTTTAAGAATAGCCAGTTCCTCGGCTGAGAAAATAAATTATTTGATGTTAAATAGCCGTTGGATATTAGCAAACCGTCTCTGTGTACTGCCGCGAATGTTGTGCTATGGTCGGTTTTAGAGCAGTCTGTGAAGTCTCTAAGGCTTTCAGCATGTATCAGTTCCTCGTAGCGTTGTATGAAAACTAAGCTGTTCGTATTAAGTTTACGGAGAGAATTTAGATCAACGTTTACTGCTGTAGGAGGAAGTTCCCAGCGCGGCTGAGTGCTACCTTTAAAACCGGTTGAACGTAGAGAGTTACCGAGGGTTTTGCAATTAGAAACGCAACGGAGGATGGCCGACATTGTTTTGAAAGAACGTTTGTGGCGGGAAGCCGTTTTAAAGGTGCTGAAAAGAAGCTTATTTGTGGTATTGAGCAGCTTGGGTATAAGTTTAAGCGTGCATGTTAGGCGTCTATGAATAATAGAAGGGAGACCAGCTTCAGCTAAGATCCCCTTGTTCGGCAAGGATGGGAAGGCATTAAGGCTACGCCGGACCGCAGAATGATAGGGGGAGTTGGGAAGACTGAGGTGGCTTTTGGCACACCATCCCTAGATAGGCAGGCTGTAGTCTATTTTGGATAAGATGATAGAGCGAGTGATGTTTATGAGGCTATTGTGATGAATTTGGAGGTGTCTCGACGCCAATTACTTAATAATATTAAGCCTACTAACAAGGTTTTTTCTTAACAGGACGCAGTGCTATTTGAAAGTATATTTATTATCAAACGTTATATCGAGAATTTTTTGTGTGTTAGTACATTCTCTATGGGTATGTTGTTGATGTTGAAGTTTATGGGTTGACATTTGGATTTCGGGTATATATATAGTAGCTTGCATTTGCTGTAGGTCAATACAGTGCCTGAGTACTGTCCCCAGGAATTAAAGTCGAGGAGTAGGTTCGTGAAATCTCTCTTTGCCTTTGTGTTCTCTTTGGCTTTAGTATAAAAGATTGTGTCGTCTGCATGGATACGGAAGTCAATGGACTTGAAATTATTTGCCATTATATTCAGTTTATCAAAAGCAATCGTAAATAGCACCACCGATAGTGGAGAGCCTTCAGGAATTCCGTTGTCAATGGGATATGGGCAGCAGGATTCACGACTTACATTCACCTGAAATTTGCGTCCAGTGCGGAATGATTTAATGAGGTTGTATACCTTAGGACATGTACGCCAGGATGTTAACTGTTCGAGGACAACGTGGGCTCCAATACGGTCGAAGGATTTTTCTAAGTCTGTTGAGAGAATAGTCACATGCTTTTTGGTGGAGAACGCGTCTGTAATAAAATGTTGCAGTGGAAGCAGGCAATCTAAGACTCCATGTTTTCTTCTAAACGCTACTTGGTTGTGACTCGCAAAGCCATTTCGTGAGATAAACCACATAAGACGTTGTGCTAGCATTTTCTCGAGCGTTTTGCTGAGGCAAGAAAGAAGGGATATAAGTCTGTAGCTACTAATGAATCCTGGGGTTTGTTGGGTTTTGGAATCGGGAGAATCGAAGCGGATAACCAGGTATGTGGGTTCGTTCCACTTTCAAGAATATAATTATACAATGAAAACAGGTAATGTTTGCAGGATTTGGGGAGGTTTCGTAACATGGATTATGATATTCTGTCTCCACCCGATGTTTTGACTTTAGCATGCTGAAGGGCAGCTTCTAGTTCGGTGTAGGAAAAGCCTGCTTTCAGGGAAAGTGCCTCCCTCGAAACGTTGGATGGGTCATAGGGTTGGGATAGAACTGAGTTTTTTCGGTTGATGTATTCTACTGGGAAGTTGGCGTTTTCTGCGTACTCTGACCAGGTGCTGCCGAAAGCTTTCGCTATATCAGATGCTGGGTATTCAAGGGGTTGTGTAGCGCAACCCTCTCAAGTGGCTGCCAGCGCAATATATAGCTTTTCCAACCCAATTATCAACCTCACCTACCCGAGGCGAATCCTGTTCCATTAAAAGACGAGGCTCTGGCGACTACAAGCTCCTCATGGAACTAGGGGGTGGGGAGGGAGGGATGGCCTGAAGGTTTAATGTGGTCATTTAAATCGGTCCCGAGATGGTCGGGCTAGTACCTTAATGGTGTTTTGTTACCGGAGCGTACCGGATCTATTTCCGGCAAAGGACCATCAACATCGATAACACTCCTCAAAGCCTTCGGAGAGTGTCTTTATCGTTAATACAACAACAACAACATACGCTGTTGTGAGGGTACGGTTGGCAACCTGGATCAGTTTTATTGTTGGAGGTGGGATTCCAGTAAGGGTTTTAATTTTCTCCCAGATTTTCTTTGGTTGGGTTGACGGGTTAATATCGGCGGTAAAAGTGGGGATGGCTTTTCTTTTGGCTTCTTTGACCGATTTTTTGAACAGGAAATTTGCTTTTTTATATGCCGCGAGAAGTTCTAAAGAAGGGGATTGTTTGTAGGAATGCCATAGCTTCTGCGTTTTTATTCTTAAGTTGTTCAGGTCTCTGTTCCACCATGCTGAGTAGTTATTGGTCGAGAATGTGTTTCTATTGGCAGCAGATCTGATGGCTATGCTTATGTTAGCTGTCAGCTGGTGGGTGTTAGTCGATAGGTTGGTAGGAGGGAGGTTAAACATGACCTCTGTGAGTAGTGGGTAGTCTTCGCTACCAAACAAGTCGTCCATCCTTTTCCAATTGCATTAAGGAATCAGCTGTGACGAGATAAGCATTAAATCAATGTGACTAAAGGATTTATGAGTGGAGAAGTGTGTAGGAGAGACGTCGTTTAGAATTGTTAGGTTTTCTGTCATGATAATACTTTCTGTTATCGTGCCGCGGGAGTTAGCTTTTTCGTAACCCCACCAAGGGCTCCAGGCATTAAGTCACCCAGAAAGAGCGTTGGGCCGTTTGCTCGGTAGAGTAGGGGGAGGATTTCGGTTTCCGAGAAGTAGTACGTTTTACGAGAGTAGCTGAACCTTCTTTTGGCCTGGTGTTTTGGGGGAGTTAGTAAAATATGCAATAACTTTGGAACTACGCAATTGTTTGCATTTAAAGGTATTTTAGTTTCTTGCAAACATATTATGTCGGGATTAAAGTCCCGGATGATTAATTCTATATCGTTATAGTTATTGAATAATAAAAATTGTTTAAGTATAAATGTATATATACTATAATAAGTGAGTTTTGTTAGTAGCTTGATAGTATGTATGTGGGTTATACTCCGTTTGGTAAATAAAACAACACCGGTTAACATGTAAGTAATATAATAGTTTCAATTGACAATAAATTATTTAGTCGCGGTCAAATTGGTCAAGCGTCCGATTCTTAGCTTAGTGGCTGAATTATTATCTCATCCGTTCCACTTAGTCTTTTTAGTTGTCATTGGTCAGGGTTGTATTGGCAAGTATGTTAGGTGCGATCCTGTACTAGTACGTCTGTCCACTACGGGTTATGCGGTTATCGATTCCCACATTCGGCCATCCTGCGCGTTCATTCGACCCGAATGAAGGGTCCCATTTTTTCATGAATTCCGCGACTGTAGTAGTTCGTCCAGGCCCCTAGTGATCTCCGATTTTCGCAACCTCATATCTGACATGTTCAAGTTTTTCCAATATTTTGTAAGGTCCGAGGTACTTCGGCTACAATCTTAGACCAGAACCATACTGTGTACGCTTAATCGCTACCAGCTCCTTTACGTTGTACTCTACTTCAGCTTTGCGACGGGCGTTATATGTTCTTCGGTTTTCGTCCTGGATCGCAGCAATATTTTCTCTCGCTTGATGGCGGCTTTGCTCGCGATCCGAATTGATTTATTCTATGGCAACATCTTCTAAGAGTTCTGGAAGCTCTGGAATACCGTTTACGCGCATATCTAACCCGGTAAAAATTTTGAATGGTGATATTTTTGTACTGTGGGGTGGAGTGTTGTTAATCGTTTGCTGTACTCGATCTAAGTGCTTATACCAACTACCAGGACTCTCACTACAGAGTTTAGATACCATAGGAACTACGATTTTGTGCATGCGCTCCACCTGGCCATTCCCTCTCGATACACCTGTAGCAATCATTAGATGCTAGATACTTTCACCTTCACAATATTCTTTGACGAGATTCGATGTGAAAGCTGCGCCTCTGTCGGTGATGATACGCTTAGGGTTCCCAAACACTGCTGATTGTTTTCTAAGCCTGTCGACGACCGCATCTGCACCTGTATTTTTAGTCGCGTAGAGCCAAACGAATTTCGAAAAAGCGTCAACGACTACCAATATGTAGTTGTACGCTTTGTTTGTCAGCTCCATGGGCCCGACGTGGTCTATGTGGTATGTACCTAAAGGGCGGTCTTCCTTTTTAATAGGTTTAAGAAACCCTTCCTTTTTCCCCATCTTACTATCCGTTACGATGCACCCGATACAACTTTCGACAACGCGTGCTGCTTTTGACTTTAGATGTGGAATAAAAAACAATTTCTCAACTACTTCTTGAGTCTTTTTACTTGAAAAATGAACTTGCTTGTGTGCTGTTCAGATTATCTCCTCTTCCATGAGCGATGGGACAACAATCAAGTCCTTGATGGGATCCTTGTGTACTACGCCATGCTTCATATAAAAATCTTCGTACTCGTCCTTTTCAAGGATCTTACGCGCAGCTCTTACCCAATCGTCCTTTTCTTGGGCTTGCTTTAACCGATGGTGCAATGAGTCTTCCATAAGCAAACAGGAAACTCTGCTGAAGGCGTTTACATGCCGCAACTTGGTGCCACTTCTGTGTTCGATTTCGTATCCGAAATCTTGTTAGTACATTGTCCAACGAGAAACTCTCACTGGTACGTCTCGTTTTGTCATCGTCATTGCAAACGCATTGCAGTCCGTAATGATTTTGAAATTGATGCCCATCAAGTACACTCGCCATTTCTTTAGGGCGTCTGCGATGGCTGGCGCTTCTAGCTCGTAAGAGTGATAAGTTTCCTCGCTCGGTTTCGTCTTCCTGCTCATAAATTGGACAGGGTGAAACTGTTGATCGTCCGGGTTTCTCTGCAAAAGCACGGCACCATATCCATGCTTGGAAGCGTCTGTGTGCACCTCAGTCACAGCTTTCGGGTCGTACAATGTTAGCACTGGTGCGTTAACTAGAGCTTATTTGAGCTGCTGGAATGCAGCTAGCTGTTCGTCGCCCAATGCGAACCTTACATCTTGCTTCAGCATATCTGAAAGTGGCCTTGCTATGTTTGCGTAACCTTCGATGAATCTTCTGAAATAGGACGTCAAGCCGAGGAAACGTTGCGTCGACTTGCGATCGCGAGGCAGAGGAAAAGCTTAATGGGGTTCGTTTTTACCTCAGATGGTTTAATTGTATTGTTCTCGACGACGTATCCCAGAAATTCTACTCTACGTAAAAGAAATTGACACTTGTAACTGGCATCGGAAAGTTATCTCGCACGATTTTGGCATTCAATCTTCTGTAGTTGCAACAGATTCTTTTTTCGCCATTTTTCTTTGGTACTAGGATAATTGGTGAGGCATATTCTGAGGTACTGTGTTTAACGACCCCCTCCTTTAACCACTGAGTTACCTTTTCTTGCACCAGACACTGATCCGCATAAGACATTCGCCTTGGTCGCTCATACACCGGCTCATCGTCCTTCGTGACTATTTTCATCTCAACTGGCGCCTCAGCGCCGCGTATTGGCTTGTACGCATCTATTAGCTGTCTGACCTTGCTTGCCTGGTTGCTACTAGGGTGAGGTAATTCTGCTACGGGTAATTTGCTAGTATCTACCGTCAGGCACATGTCGCCAAACTCTCTTATCTGCGCAGGAATCTTGTTTTTATCTTCTCTCTGATCGCGTGTATTACCATTTTCCTCCCCGATATATTTGTTTGATGACGATGATATCGATTTGGCCTTCCAGTCGCTAGGACGCTCTGTCACTGTTGACTTAACCTGCGCTCCGCGGCGCTCACACCGTTCTTCTTCGCATCATATGCTGGCACCTGCTTCTGCCCACCCAGTTCACCAAATGCATTCATACGCACCATAGCGCTTACGCTGCCCTTCTCCGCAGCAGTTACTGACACCTGACTGTGCCCACGCAGTTCACTAACTGCATTCACGCGCACTATAGCGCCCACTTTGCCTTTCTTCGCAGCACATGCCAACATCTGGTTGTGTCCACCCAGTTCACCAACTGCATTCGCGAGCTTCAATGCGCTCGGCTGCTGCCCTCCTACTGTCCCTTCGGTCTGCCCTTCGCGTGAGACGCCCGATGTATCTGCGCATACCTGTGGCTGCGCAACCAACTCCGTCGTTAACTTCTCCTGCGTAGACCCCTTCCTGTGAAACTCAACCCCTTCTTCTGTAATGTCAAGTCAACTTGTATAAAAACATCGTTGCTCACCACAATAGCATAACTCAGATCTCGCTCATTGGTTACGTGGAATGTTATGTGCAAGGGTATATCGTCAATGATCATATGTTGCGTGAAACTACCTATGGTTACTAGCTCGCTGTTGCCTATGCCTACTAATCGCCGCTTTTCTTTAGTTAGATCGACGTCCAACCGTAGCATCACCAACGTATCATGTCGCATTAAACACAAATCCGAACCAGTATCTATTAACGCTGACATAGTTTGGGGCATCATATTCGGCGCCGTGAAAACCAAATCTTTAAAAATCAGACCACCCTTGATACCTGTCATCGTGTTAACACTATCCTTGTCCGACTTCACTTTTACATCTGGTTTGCATTCCGCTGCACGGTGGCCCTCTTCACCGCATTTAAAACATTTTGTTTTGCTGCGCTTACAATCAGTAACTCGGTACTGCCTTGTTTGATGACGATGGCTGCACTGAGCTGGGAGCAAAGGGTTGAGGTTTTCCTTGCTGAACTTTTTCGTAAACTTTAATTTGATACTTGAGATCATCTATGAACTTCCCTTGATACAAGTTGATTTTGTTTGATTTCGCATCCGGTATGCCGTCGATAAAATACTGTATTGAGCTGTGGTCATCCAAGCTTACATTTCCCAATTTCCATCAAGCTATACATATATTCGCGTAGATCTTCTCCATGACGCTTACGACGATTTCTCAGGGTCCGGTGTACCTCGATAGATGACACTGCAGTTCCGAACTCTTCTTTCAGCGCTGCCTTGTGTGAGCTCCAATTGCTAACACCTGTTTGGCTGAACATTTTCGCAGCTCCCTTTAGTAACTGCTTGGCATAGATGTATTTTTGCAGCTCACTCCATTGTACGGCTATTGCGTTGTCTTCGAAATCCTGGACACACTGCTCAAAAGTAGGTTGCCCTGATCCGCTGAATTGCGTCATAGAGTCTTCAACGTCGTGTATAGTAAATATTGAACGCTCGGTAATGGGAAAATGGGCACTTCGTCTACTACCTACCTGTGTCATCGATATCGACATCATCATCTTCGCTAGCGTTCAGGCCGAAGTGTTCCAATAACCTATCCTGTAGTGTAGCCTTCCGTCCAGTAGTCGTTCTTCTAATGTTTCTTTTAGCCCGCCTACCGTCAAGCCTAGTATTTGTTCGGGGTTCATGGTCTTACAATTTGATACAAAAGGTTATTTAAAATATTATGGTATATGAAATATGAATTAATATTATTATATACACCTACATATATGTAAACTCGACAGCTTAGTGGCAGACACTAACAATTCAAAATTTTATTATTGTACTTTGACAATGTCTAGCAATAGATATTTAAGCAGATTTTTTGATTAACTATTAGTGTATGAAATTGGTTTTTCTTTTTACATGTCCTTTTTCGCCGCCACTACTGTGTGCAATTATCAAACTGTTTTAATATTGCAAAAAAAACTGAACAAAATGATTACATACAAGACATAAAAACTTAGCTGTGACAAAAATTTTTGAATATAAAGATATTGCATGCGCGAACTTCGGTGGAAAGCAGCGGAGCGTAACAAAATTCTAGTAGATCACTTTCCCCACACCAAAAACTTTAACGCAATTTTTAACATAATTTAAGCACAGAAATACACTGATTGGAGTTTTAGTGAGTAAAAGTTAAAATTCTGAACACTTTAGCTGAATAAAAAGTGTACCAATAATTATTAAATAACAAATACAGACAGTGATAGTTTAACAAATTCTGCTGTGGTAAGTGGTGAATGTGACCTACTAGAATTTTGTGAAGCTTGCCTCACACGATTTTTCGTCTATGCAATGTCTCTATATTATATCGTTTCTGCTACTGCACAGCCGTTTCCGAACTTCGCTGCTGTCACGATAGATAAAATAAAATTAAGTAAATTATGCCAACATTCAACTCCAGTAATGATATGGTGCAACAAAATACAAAAATAAAAGAAAATTTCAAAATGGGCGTGGTTCTGCCTTTTTTCATTTAATTTGTCTACGATACTTTTAATGCCATAAGTCGAACAAAAATTTACCAATCCTTGTGAAATTCTAGGACGGTAACTGTTTTCTGTGAAAAAGGGCGTAATCGGTTGAAGCCACGCCCAGTTTTTATACTCAGTCGACCGTCTGTCCTTCCGCTCGGCCGTTAACACGATAACTTGAGCAAAAATCGATATATCTTTACTAAACTCGGTTCACGTACTTACCTGTACTCACTTTATATTGGTGTAAAATATGGCCGAAATCCGACTATGACCACGCCCACTTTTTCGATATCGAAAATTACGAGAAATAAAAAAAATGCCATAATTATATACCAAATACGAAAAAAGGGATGCAACATGGTAATTGGATTGGTCTGTTGACGCAAAATATAACTTTAGAAAAAAACTTTGTAAAATGGGTGTGACACCTACCATATTAAGTAGAAGAAAATGAAAAAGTTCTGCACGGCGAAATCAAAAGCCCTTGGAATCTTGGAAGGAATACCGTTCGTGGTATTACATATATAAATAAATTAGCGGTACCCGACAGATGATGTCCGGAGTCACCCTGGTCCACATTTTGGTCGATATCTCGAAAACGCCTTCACATATACAACGACCACCACTCTCTTTTAAAACCCTCATTAATACCTTTAATTTGATACCCATATCGTACAAACACATTATAGAGTCACCCCTGGTCCACCTTTATGGCGATATCTGGAAAAGGCGTTCACCTACAGAACTAAGGCCCACGCCCTTTTAAAATACTCATTAACACCTTTCATTTGATACCCATATCGTACAACACACATTTTAGAGTCACCCCTGGCCCACATTTATGGCGATATCCCGGAAAGGCGTCCACCCATAGAACTAAGGCCCACTCCCTTTTAAATACTTATTAACACCTTTCGTTTGATACCCATATTGTACAAACGCATTCTAGAGTCAACCCTGGTCCACCTTTATAACGATATCCCGAAAAGGCGTCCACCTATAGAACCAAGGCCCACTCCCTTTTAAAATACTCCTGAACACCTTTTATTTGATACCCATATAGTACAAACAAATTCTAGAATCACCCCTGGTCCACCTTTATGGCGATATCTCGAAAAGGCTTCCACCTATAGAACTAAGGCCCACTCCCTTTTAAAATACTCATTAACACCTTTCATTTGATACCCATATTGTACAAACGCATTCTAGAGTCACCCCTGGTCCATGTTTACGGCGATATCCCGGAAAGGCGTCCACCCATAGAACTAAGGCCCACTCCCTTTTAAATACCTATTAACACCTTTCGTTTGATACCCATATTGTACAAACGCATTCTAGAGTCACCCCTGGTCCATGTTTACGGCGATATCCCGGAAAGGCGTCCACCCATAGAACTAAGGCCCACTCCCTTTTAAATACTTATTAACACCTTTCGTTTGATACCCATATTGTACAAACGCATTCTAGAGTCAACCCTGGTCCACCTTTATAACGATATCCCGAAAAGGCGTCCACCTATAGAACCAAGGCCCACTCCCTTTTAAAATACTCCTGAACACCTTTTATTTGATACCCATATAGTACAAACAAATTCTAGAATCACCCCTGGTCCACCTTTATGGCGATATCTCGAAAAGGCTTCCACCTATAGAACTAAGGCCCACTCCCTTTTAAAATACTCATTAACACCTTTCATTTGATACCCATATTGTACAAACGCATTCTAGAGTCACCCCTGGTCCATGTTTACGGCGATATCCCGGAAAGGCGTCCACCCATAGAACTAAGGCCCACTCCCTTTTAAATACCTATTAACACCTTTCGTTTGATACCCATATTGTACAAACGCATTCTAGAGTCACCCCTGGTCCATGTTTACGGCGATATCCCGGAAAGGCGTCCACCCATAGAACTAAGGCCCACTCCCTTTTAAATACTTATTAACACCTTTCGTTTGATACCCATATTGTACAAACGCATTCTAGAGTCAACCCTGGTCCACCTTTATAACGATATCCCGAAAAGGCGTCCACCTATAGAACCAAGGCCCACTCCCTTTTAAAATACTCCTGAACACCTTTCATTTGATACCCATATCGTACAATCAAATTCTAGAGTCACCCCTGGTCCACATTTATGGCGATATCTCGAAAAGGCGTCCACCTATAGAACTAAGGCCCACTCCCTTTTAAAATACACATTAACACCTTTCGTTTGATACCCATATTGTACAAACACATTCTAGAGTCACCCCTGGTCCACCTTTATGGCGATATCTCGAAAAGGCTTCCACCTATAGAACTAAGGCCCACTCCCTTTTAAAATACTCATTAACACCTTTCATTTGATACCCATATTGTACAAACGCATTCTAGAGTCACCCCTGGTCCATGTTTACGGCGATATCCCGGAAAGGCGTCCACCCATAGAACTAAGGCCCACTCCCTTTTAAATACCTATTAACACCTTTCGTTTGATACCCATATTGTACAAACGCATTCTAGAGTCACCCCTGGTCCATGTTTACGGCGATATCCCGGAAAGGCGTCCACCCATAGAACTAAGGCCCACTCCCTTTTAAATACTTATTAACACCTTTCGTTTGATACCCATATTGTACAAAAGGATTCTAGAGTCAACCCTGGTCCACCTTTATAACGATATCCCGAAAAGGCGTCCACCTATAGAACCAAGGCCCACTCCTTTTTAAAATACTCCTGAACACCTTTCATTTGATACCCATATAGTACAAACAAATTCTAGAATCACCCCTGGTCCACCTTTATGGCGATATCTCGAAAAGGCTTCCACCTATAGAACTAAGGCCCACTCCCTTTTAAAATACTCATTAACACCTTTCATTTGATACCCATATCGTACAAACAAATTCTAGAGTCACCCCTGGTCCACGTTTATGGCGATATCTCGAAAAGGCGTCCACCTATAGAACTAAGGCCTACTCCCTTTTAAAATACACATTAACACCTTTCGTTTGATACCCATATTGTACAAACGCATTCTAGAGTCACCTTTATGGCGATATCCCTAAATGGCGTCCACCTATAGAACTATGGCCCACTCCCTTTTAAAATACTCATTTACACCTTTCATTTGATACCCATATCGTACAAACAAATGCTAGAGTCACCCCTGGTCCACCCTTATGGCGATATCCGAAAATGCGTCCACCTACAGAACTAAGGCCCACGCCCTTTTAAAATACTCATTAACACCTTTCATTTGATACCCATATTGTACAAACGCATTCTAGAGTCACCCCTGGTCCACCTTTATGGCGATATCTCGAAAAGGTGTCCACCTACAGAACTAAGGCGCACGCCCTTTTAAAATACTCATTAACACCTTTCATTTGATACCCATATTGTACAAACGCATTCTAGAGTCACCCCTGGTCCACCTTTATGGCGATATCTCGAAAAGGTGTCACCTATAGAACTAAGGCCCACGCCCTTTTGAAATACTCATTAGCACCTTTCATCTGATACCCATATCGTACAAACAAATGCTAGCGTCACCCCTGGTCCACCCTTATGGCGATATCCCGAAAAGGCGTCCACCTACAGAACTAAAGCCTTTTAAAATACTCATTAACACCTTTCGTTTGATACCCATATTGTACAAACAAATGCTAGAGTCACCCCTGGTCCACCCTTATGGCGATATCCCGAAAATGCGTCCACCTACAGAACTAAGGCCCATGCCCTTTTAAAATACTCATTAACACCTTTCATTTGATACCCATATTGTACAAACGCATTCTAGAGTTAACCCTAATCCACCTTTATATCGATATCCCGAAAAGGCGTCCACCTATAGAACTAAGGTCCACGCCCTTTTAAAATACTCATTAACACCTTTCATTTGATACCCATATTGTACAAACGCATTCTAGAGTCAACCCTAATCCACCTTTATAACGATATCCCGAAAAGGCGTCCACCTATAGAACCAAGGCCCACTCCCTTTTAAAATACTCCTGAACACCTTTCATTTGATACCCATATAGTACAAACAAATTCTAGAATCACCCCTGGTCCACCTTTATGGCGATATCTTGATAAGGCGTCCACCTATAGAACCAAGGCCCACTCCCTTTTAAATACTCATTAACACCTTTCATTTGATACCCATATTGTACAAACGCATTCTAGAGTCAACCCTAATCCACCTTTATAACGATATCCCGAAAAGGCGTCCACCTATAGAACTAAGGCCCACACCCTCTTAAAATACTCATTAACACCTTTCATTTGATACCCATATTGTACAAACGCATTCTAGAGTCAACCCTAATCCACCTTTATAACGATATCCCGAAAAGGCGTCCACCTATAGAACTAAGGCCCACTCCCTTTTAATTACTCATTAACACCTTTCATTTGATACCCATATTGTACAAACAAATTCTAGAATCACCCCTGGTCCACGTTTATGGCGGTATCTTGATAAGGCGTCCACCTATAGAACCAAGGCCCACTCCCTTTAAAATACTCATTAACACCTTTCATTTGATACCCATATTGTACAAACGCATTCTAGAGTCAACCCTAATCCACCTTTATAACGATATCCCGAAAAGGCGTCCACCTATAGAACTAAGGCCCACGCCCTTTTAAAATACTCTTTAACACCTTTCATTTGATACCCATATTGTACAAACGCATTCTAGAGTCAACCCTAATCCACCTTTATAACGATATCCCGAAAAGGCGTCAACCTATAGAACCAAGGCCCACTCCTTTTTAAAATACTCCTGAACACCTTTCATTTGATACCCATATAGTACAAACAAATTTTAGAATCACCCCTGGTCCACCTTTATGGCGAACTCTTGATAAGGCGTCCACCTATAGAACCAAAGCCCACTCCCTTTTAAAATACTCCTGAACACCTTTCATTTGATACCCATTTCGTACAAACAAATTCTAGAGTCACCCCTGGTCCACGTTTATGGCGATATCTCGAAAAGGCGTCCACCTATAGAACTAAGGCCCACGCCCTTTTAAAATACTCTTTAACACCTTTCATTTGATACCCATATTGTACAAACGCATTCTAGAGTCAACCCTAATCCACCTTTATAACGATATCCCGAAAAGGCGTCAACCTATAGAACCAAGGCCCACTCCTTTTTAAAATACTCCTGAACACCTTTCATTTGATACCCATATAGTACAAACAAATTCTAGAATCACCCCTGGTCCACCTTTATGGCGAACTCTTGATAAGGCGTCCACCTATAGAACCAAGGCCCACTCCCTTTTAAAATACTCCTGAACACCTTTCATTTGATACCCATTTCGTACAAACAAATTCTAGAGTCACCCCTGGTCCACGTTTATGGCGATATCTCGAAAAGGCGTCCACCTATAGAACTAAGGCCCACGCCCTTTTAAAATACTCATTAACACCTTTCATTTGATACCCATATTATACAAACAAATTCTAGAGTCACCCCTGGTCCACGTTTATGGCGATATCTCGAAAAGGCGTCCACCTATAGACCTAAGGCCCACTCCCTTTTAAAATACACATTAACACCTTTCGTTTGATACCCATATTGTACAAACGCATTCTAGAGTCACCCCTGGTCCACGTTTATGGCGATATCTCGAAAAGGCGTCCACCTATAGAACTAAGGCCCACTCCCTTTTAAAATACACATTAACACCTTTCGTTTGATACCCATATTGTACAAACGCATTCTAGAGTCACCCCTGGTCCACCTTTATGGCGATATCCCTAAATGGCGTCCACCTATAGAACTATGGCCCACTGCCTTTTAAAATACTCTTTAATACCTTCCATTTGATACAAATATCATACAAACACATTCCATGGTTACCCTAGGTTCATTTTACTACATGGTGATTTTCCCTTATTTTGTCTCCATAGATCTCAACTGAGTATGCAAGGGTCGGTTACACCCGAACTTAGCCTTCCTTACTTGTTTACTTTGATGTTTTTTCATTTAGCTGATTGCCTTTTAAATTTTTTCAAATGTACCTCTTCGCATGTCTATGAATATGCGCGCACTTTTCTTTTGCAAAGTGTTCTTTTTAATGAAATAACTACTCTTAAAATAAATCACTGCGAAGTCACACCGCTTCTGACACCAATTTGTGGGTTCTACTCCGTTTGGTAAATAAAACAACACCGGTTAACATGTAAGTAATATAATAGTTTTAATTGTCAATAAATTATTTAGTCGCGGTCAAATTGGTCAGGCGTCCGATTCTTAGCTTAGTGGCTGAATTATTATCTCATCCGTTCCACTTACAGCTCCGACACATAAGCAGTTTTTCATATAGATGAGTTTAACACATGCTTATGCATTATGAGTAGATTGCATGTATTTTTATGGAGAATGGTAGAATGAGCGACACTGGCGCCATCTGATATTGAAAAGTAGCCAACTCCCCAATTTTCTTCCAAGCAAATCATAAGAAGAAGAATTTGACATTTGCTTTGGCTAAGGGTGTTGGCACACTTTGCAAGTGAAATTATTTTTCCCACTGGTTGGTAAATTTTCTAAAATTTTTCACAATTAAAAACTGCAATATAACAATCGAATACGACACAAAATAGGTTAGCAAGTATTTTTGTTGTATAGGGAGAATGTTTACAACAGTGCTTCGCGAAATTTTGTTTGTGAACGGGCAAGGCGTAATAAACTTCAATTGCCAAGTCTGAAGTTACTTCATATTTACAAACGCAACATATTGGTTGATTGTGGCGATGTTATTGAAATGCATAATACTATGTTCAAACAGAAAAATAAATTGAGGAATATTCGATTTGAATTGAGTGCTGTTCATACAACTCGATTTAGCTTAGACAATAGTAATTTCATAGCTGGTTGGCTCATCTCTACAGCAAGAACATACCTTTGTTCAGACTGTCAAAATTAACACGCACATTATTAGGCGAATGAAATGGAATGAAAACATAAAACTTTGAAATTTTTGTGTGTTGTAAGAAAATGTGTTCAATGTTTTGGTTTCATTTTGAGTTTGCCATCTTCTTTTGACATTCCCTACTCCAGTGAAATGAAAGACATGAAATCAGCTGATGAGATGAGCCAACCATATAGTTCAGCCATGCGTAACTGACGTTTAAATATACTCAATAAACACACTTTACAATGTTGCATTTGCAGTTTGAAAAAATTTATTACGCAATTTTTTTTTAAATTGGCAGTTTATTGCTACAATTTATTATATGACAAATTGCGTAATAAATTGCCCAAATAATATAAATTGCCAATTTGGTGTGTGTTTGAACCTAGTATAAGCTTGTGTTAAACGCATCTATATGAAAAATGTAATTGTGTCACCGCCTTTAGTCTTTTTAGTTGTTGTTGTAGCGATTAGATTACTCCCCGAAGGCTTTGGGGAGTGTTATCGATGTGATGGTCCTTTGTCGGATACAGATCCGATACGCTCCGGTAACACAGCACCATTAAGGTGCTGGCCCGACCATCTCGGGAACGATTTATATGGCCACATTAAACCTTCAGGCCATCCCTCCCTCCCCACCCCCAAGTTCCATGAGGAGCTTGGGGTCGCCAGAGCCTCGTCTGTTAGTGAAACGGGATTCGCCGCTCGAAGGTGAGGTTGACAATTGGGTTGGAGAAGCTACATATTGCGCTACACAACCCCTTGAATCCCTCTTTTTAGTTGTCATTGGTCAGGGTTGTATTGGCAAGTATGTTAGGTGCGATCCTGTACTAGTACGTCTGTCCACTACGGGTTGTGCGGTTATCGATTCCCACATGTATAAGAGTTAACTTTGGTTAACTTGAGTGTCTCCAGAAATTATACATTCTGAAACTGCTGAAGAGGTTGATGAAATCGTTGATGTTGTTGTTTGGATGCAGGTTGCTTGCTGAGTGGTACTAATTTTTGACTGATTGTTTTCTTGTTTCGATTTCCATCTCATTCGAGGGGGGTTCGGTATGTTAAAGGCAAATGTACCATTTTCAATGCTAAATGCCGGAGTCGGCGTTATGCGAGAGTAGTTATTATGAGTGGTGTTAACGATTGCTGTGACAATTGGGTCTTCTGTTATATCAATTAGTTGATGATCGTAATTGGTGGTAGGGTAGACGGAGGAAAAACTGGTTTTATTTTTTTTATGTTTATTGTTTAGAGTTGTTGCTGTCGATGAGGTTGTTTTTGAAGGCCAACCACCCGTATTGCTATGGGAAGTAATATTTTGAGTTGCTTTTGTTTCGTTATTCGTAACTTTGTCGTTAGAACTATTTGTTTTAATTGCATTGGTGAATGAGTTGGAGTTTGGGACGAAGGGGTTGCGTTCTTTGTATATTTTGTTGGCTCCTCTAAGTGAGCATTTTTCTTGGGTCTTGATTTTCATGATTTCTTTGGCGTGTTGATATTTTAGGTACGAATTGGATGAAGATGGGTGGTAACCAGCACAGTTGGAACAATAGGTTCGGGTGTATGGAGTGGGGTTATGAGGGGGAGGTTCAACGTTTCACAGGCTGCCGTGTATTTACGGAATTTAACCGTGTGTCCTAAGACTTGGTAATTTTTGCATCGCATTTGGTTAGAGTAGTAGGGCCACACTTTGGTGGTGATCCAAGCTATGTCGATATTTTTTGGGAGGAAAGAGGTATCGAATGTTATTAAAACTACTTCTGAATGTTTAGGAGCTCCTTCGATGGTGCGTTGGAATTTGTAAACGCTAGTGACGTTGTAGTTCTTTAGACCCTCCACGATTTGGTTTTCCGGGACGTTATTGAGGAACGATGCATATACAGTGCCTTTGACACAGTTGGGGTTTTCGTGGTAAGTGGCGGTGATTTCACATAGGCCAGGCAAGCATTCGGGCTTCGCGAAACTTCTTGGCGAAGTGACGATTTTTGACCATAACCACTAAACTGCCGTCAGATTGTTACGAGATGGTGTTAACTTCCTTGCATATGGTAAATAGTGAATTGGGCAAAGCAAACACTGAATAATCAGAAAATGATTTATTAGAGTCTTTGGGCTTTAATGTGACAAATTTAGGGTCATCTTTTTTTATCACTGGGAGTTGCGGGAAGTCTTCGGTGATATTCACAGCTTTTTTCCGTTTGGCACGGCTGGGTGGGGATAATAGGGCAAATCTATTATCCCCTGGTCTTGTGGCCCCGGGGGCCATCATAGAGAAACTCACTCTAGCACACGCGATAAATTATTTATTCAGCACGCCACGGTGCGTAGAGATGGTTTGTTGTTTGTTAGACTTTTCTAGGAATGTGGAGAAAGAGAGTCAAATCAATAAATAATAAGCACAGAAAGACCGTACGGTATGACTGCCAAAACCTCAAACAATTTATTGATAAAAAGTGGCCGCTGTGATGTTGTGGGGGCGTGCTTCGCATACCAACCTGAAGGCCCTGAGTTCAAGTGCCGGTCAAAGCAACATCAAATATTCAGAACATGTTTTTCAATTCGATAAAGATATGTCCAAGTGCAGTCGCCCCTCGGCAGTGATTTGGCATACACTCCAAGCATATTTCTGCTATGAAAAGCTGTTCAGTGAAAATTCATCTTCCTTGCATCAGTTTCCGTTTGGAATCGGCATAAAACATATAGGTCCCATCTTCCAATTTGAGGGGAAAATCAAAAGGCAGCAAGATGCAAATTCACTGGGAGGTAGGTAGGTAGGTTGATTGAGTCGTAGTGTTACCAGAAGTTTGTTTTAACGACCAAACTGAAAAACCCTATCAAAAACCAGGACCTATGTTATAAAATAACTCCGTCCTCTTGGCAAATACTAGAAGCTTCCTAGGACTTAAGCCACTTGCTGCTTCTAGATCTGACAGCTGTATCACTCCTAATAGCTGGAGTCTTAGCCTGGCAAATGCAGGGCACGAGCACAGAACGTGCTCGATCGTTTCCTCCTCCAACCCGCCCTTCCTACATCTGCTGTCACTGACCAAGCCTAATTTAAAGGCATGTGACGCCAGAAGGCAGTGTCCAGTCACAATACCCGTCATGAATCTACAGTCCTCTCTTTTTAATTATAGAAGCAACTGTGTTAGTGTAAGGTTGTAAGACCTACACATAATCTTCGACAATTTACAGCCCCGCGCTTAAACCCACACCTTTCCTGCTTGGTCGGTCATGTGCACCTCTCGCCTTCGCTTAATCTCGCCCAATCTAATTGGGACATCTACGGAGCAAGCTTCAAGAGATGCGCCCTTTTTAGCTAGTTCCTCCGCTTTTTCATTCCCATCTATTCCCATATGCCCTGGGACCCAATATAGATGTGTGCTTCTCCCTGTCCCGATTCTCTCCAGAGACCGCTTACATTCTAACACGCATTTAGATGCTTTGCTATGCGAGATTATTGCCTTAATTGCTGCTTGACTGTCAATATAAAAGTTAATACGGTTGCAGCTTAAGCTATTCTCTTCCAGGGTTTCTACTGCTTTGATTACGGCTAATATTTCCGCTTGGAAAACGCTAGAGTAATTCGGCAGCTTGTAGGATCTGCTTATTTCAGGATCAGCGCAGTATACCGCAGACCTTACTCCTTCCACTACTTTGGAACCATCGGTGTACACATGTATCGCCTCGTCCGACATTTGCGCATCCTTGCGCCAACCGTCCACCTCTATTGTGGCCTTAAGATCTCCCTCGAAGCGCAGATAGAGAATCATGTAGTCTGTTCGTCTTGTGATTGATGACGCTATACTAATATGGCCATATGGCCGGCGCTCAAGCTGCCCCGAAGCACCGAGCCTGGTTGCGGTCGTTAACGCCTTGTTCTTTGCTACCAGGTCTACAGGTGGAATGTGCAGAATGGCATACAGTGCAGCCGTCGGGGGTGTTTTCAGGGCTCCCGTAATGCTAAGCATCGAAAGTCTGCATACCCCCTCTAATTTTTTGAGGTATGTTGTTTTTTGTGTGGCTTTCCGCCAAACAAGAACTCCATAGTATAGAATAGGGCTTACAATCGCTGTAAAAACCCAATGAGAAAGAGAGCGCGATAGGCCCCACGTACACCCCAGCATTCTTTTACATGCATAGAGTGCCGTTGAGGCCTTCTTGACCCTCTCCTCCACGTTGAGCTTACTGTCTAGGATGATTCCTAGATATTTTGTGCAAGGCTTCTCCTGTAAGGTCGCCCCTCCTAACTTAGGCCTGGTCCAATTTGGGACCTTGTACCTCTTTGTAAACAAGACCATATCCGTCTTCCCCGCATTGACATTCAACCCGACATTAGATGCCCAGGTATGAATATCCCGAAGCGCCCGATCCATCAAAGAACTAATCGATGGAAGGCACTTTCCACTTATGACAATTGCAACGTCATCTGCGTAAGCCGTAAGTTTTACGGGTCCCTCATCGAATTGCCTAAGCAGTTGGTTGATGACCAGCGTCCACAGCAGAGGTGATAGCGCCCCTCCCTGCGGCATGCCCCTGTCCACTGATTTCGTGGCCTCGTACAATCCCAATTGTTATGTAATCTTTCTGCAATTTAACATGCAGCCGATCCATCTGATTAAGGCAGGATGTACTTTAATGTAATTAAGACCATCCATAATCGCCCATTTTGCAACATTATTGAAATCCCCGGCAATGTCCAAAAAGACTCCTAGAGCATACTCCTTATATTCCAGGGATTTCTCTATGCTTATTACCACCCTATGCAATGCGGTGTCTACCGACTTGCCTTTGGTGTACGCATGCTGTGTTGTGGAGAGCAGCTTTTCATCCACGTTGGACTTTATGTACACATCTATCAGCCTCTCAAAGGTTTTGAGCAGAAATGATGTTAAGCTTGGTTCTATAGTCTTTGGGATACACGTGACCGATCTTCCCCGCCTTTGGTAGAAAATCTACACGAGCAGTTCTCCAAGAGTGCGGTACATGATTCAGTCTTATGCACCCATCGAATATTGTTTTAAGCCATTCCATGACCGCCCTACTTGAGACTTGTAGCATGGCCGGGAATATACCATCTGGGCCCGGCGATTTAAACTTAGAAAATGTCTTCACTGCCCACTCGATCTTGGTATCGGTCACCAAGCCCGGCACTACTAGCTCCGTGATCGAAGTGTGAGTGATGTCTGCTGGCTCTTCTAAACCGTCTCCCGACGGGAAATGTGTATCGAGAAGCACCTTAAGGAATTCTTCACTATTACGTGACCATTCCCCGTTCCCGTTCTTTAATAGTCCCTGGACCATGTTTCCCTTTGCTAGGACTTTTTCAAACGTGCTGTTTCGCTGGAGCACTCTATCTCCGTACAGAAACTTTTCCATGAGTTTCTCTTCGCCCTGGTAATTTCAGGCTTGTAGATTCTCAGTAGATCCCTGTACTCGTCCCGACACGCTTCGCTTTCCGCGGTCTTTGCGAGCTTAAACATTTCGTTTACCTGTCTTCTTAGAAGACTCAGCTCATTGCTCCACCATTGCAGTCATAAGCGTCCTTGTTAGGAATTCATTCGACTCCTCCAGTTCCTCTACATTATCAACCTCTTTGGGTTGTCCCAGTTTTGTTTCTACATGTTCCTGGAATTTAGTCCATTGACCTAGGGTTTCTAAAGGTTCCTCCCTTCTCTACCCTCTTTAGGGGAATGCTGAAGCTGATATACGCATGGTCGGAGAAGGATGGTCTATCAAGAACCATCCAATCATACCTTGATATATCACGCTCGGAGCTCAATGTAATATCCCGAACATTGCTGGATGTTGGACCAATGTATGTAGGGACATTTCGCCTGTTGGCTATCTGCAAATTGGTTTGCAGGATGTAACAAAACAGAGATTCGCCCCTCTCGTTCGTATCTGCTCCTCCCCAAGCATTGTGGTGCGCATTTGCATCTCCGCCTATGACCAACCGCCCTTTGCGCCCCTCCTCGTGTACTAGCCTTTTGCACTCCATCGGTGGAACCTCCGCAGCATGGGCCATGTAGCAGGACGCCAGGATAAATGCCTGCTTATTCTTTTGCGCAACGGCCACCGCTACGAGTTCCTCAGTGGTGTAATTAGGCAGCATATATGAATGCACCTGTTTCCTTACCATTACTACAGCTCGCACCCGCCCTTCCGTTTGCGCGTAGTAAACGCCAAACCCGCGCGCGCAAAGTTCAGAAACCTTTCCTCCCGATGAGAGCCACGGCTCCTGGATCAGCGCCACGTCAAACGAACCCTCCGCAAGGGTTAGGAGGAGTTCGCTTGACGCCACTTTACTGTGTTGGAGGTTTATCTGTAGGACACGCAGCACCATTGGGCTGTTTGTCCCCATCCAGAACCTTCATCTTAACGTCGTCGTTCTCCCCTTGCCCTTTTGGTTTAGAGTATTCGAGGCCCCCTTCAGCCTCTCGTGACTGTTGTGGCGGGTGTTCCTCTGTGCGAGTCACAGCACCATTTAGCGGTTGGTCTTCTTCTAGCACGTTCGTGGTGACGTCGGGGACCTCCACCTGTCTTTTTTCCCCTTAGGCTTTTGAGGTCCTTTTCGACTTCGCCCACCTCTAGCGTGTTTGGGTTTTTATCCTCGGGACTTCTTTTCCTGAGTCGCATGTAAATTTTGCCAGTGCCAAAGGACATTTTGCCAAGCTGCGTGTACAAAATATCCTCCGCCTGCTTGTTTATTTGGAAGATGTAGAACTGACCATCCTCGGTAGGCCAAGATACAGTAAGTACCTTCCAATCCTGTGTCGGTATGTTCGGATTCTGATTCTGCAGAATTCGCAGAGTATCCTCCGACTTCATCACGCATGGTATCCATACCTTAACTTTTGGGGGGGATTTGCGCTTTATCCACCACCTCAAACCGCGCGTTCGTGCTTTGCCTTTGGAGGTTTGGAACCACTTCCTCCAGCCACCGCAAGCTCGCGATGTTGTCGCACGCTATCATCTTCACACCATTATACCATCCCACAGTGTTTCGTGTAGAACAAGCTAGCTGGACAAAATTATTTTATGAGATTTTCCGTTTCATATGCAGTCATTTATTACAACTACGTCATTTTTTTCAGCCATATGTTCTTTTTTTTTATTTTTTTCCAAAATTTTACTTCATACGCATACATTTGCTTATTTCATATACAGTAACTCATGTGAATAAGTGACATAGATCCAAAAAAATTTAAAGTACTTAAGAATATTACTTTATTGTACTTAAATTGAATGGAATACAAATCTCAATACTCTAAAAAATTCTAAAAATTCGGAAAAAAATTAAAATTTTTTATGAAAATTCGTCGAATTTTTTAAATATAATTTAGTTTTTATTATAGATCGTGACAAATTTTCTTATGGGAAATTAGTTAAAATAAATTTGCGAAAACGAAAATTGTAAGAATTATCCAAAAAGGGGTGTCTACTTATTTATGTGAGTGACTGTACATATGTATATACATATTATCATCCATACATACATATCTTTTATAATTATGTTATTATTCGCTATCATCACTTTCATTGGATGAGTCACTTGTGGAATAGTCATGAACATCAGCAACACTACTGTGAAAGCTTGAAACAACTGGGGTATTTATTGACTCTCCAACATTATCGGGGGACAGTAAATTTAAGACTTATGAAGTCAGACTTTTAAATTTTTTCTTAGGTATCTCCCTAAAACTGTTAACTAAAGGATCCGATGTTATAAGCAACATATTCATAAGATCTCTATTCGTGGTTTCACGCGACTGCTTTTGTGTGTTTTCAGCCCTGAATCGTCTCATATCTTTGTTACGGGCTTCCTGTGCTTCCTCGGAAAGTTGACCAATATCAGCAATTTTGATTTTATAATATCAGTACTATGCACTAAGAATGTATTAACTGTAACAGGCATATTAAACCATGGATAGAGATCTATGTATAGCTTTTTAGTCTGGACCGCAAATTTTTCAAATTTTTGGATATTTATATTGTACCCAGATGCTAATGCGCGAAGGAGAGTGTCGAATCTTTTGATGAGCGTTACATCCAATCCCGTAATCTCAGCACTAGCCTCAGAATTTTCGAAAAACCTATGAGCAGTGTTGCCGTCATTGGTATTGCCGAAACCTGGTTTTGGTTTATCTTCATCAATCCATTGTATGTACCTGTTTTTATGCCTTGGTGACTGGTGCGGTAGGTTGTGGCAGGTTGATCTTGTTGACCTTGCGCTTTTATTTTTGTATGTTTTATGGCTACGTGGTTGTTCCCTGTACCAGGGAATTGGTTTTGCCGTTTGTAGATAAGCTTTAAAGGTTAAAATATCTCGTCGGAGCTGGTACGTACATACATCCTATTTGATATGTAGAGATCACTAAATCTACAAAAAAAAAAAATTTTAAATAGATGTGCAAAGAATTCGCAATGGTATTTCTTTCGACTATTAGAGAATACTCGCGACTATAACATATGTAAAATTAAGCCGGGATGTCCGCGGATGTATGTAACTTTTTTGTCCCCAAAGTTAAAAATATAGGGAAAAAATACCTTTTCTTCTTAATAACGGAATGTTAAATATATTGAAAATACTCTAATTGTGAAAGAATTACTATTAAAAAATTTTACTTACCTTCGAGCTTCGAATCCATCAAAAAAATTATGTAAAAGTGTTCACTTAAAAGAAATATGAATCTTAATATTCAACAAGAATTTTGCAAATTAATCGATGCATTTTACGGCCACTCCTGCTCTCTTACTTCAATTACTCAATATATATGAGCAAAAATATAAAAAAAAAGCAAAAATCCCGTTACCTTGTTTGTTTTCTTTCATTTCTCATTACACCTTTCTTGGAATAAGAACTTTGTTTTTGTCCAGCTAGCTTGTTCTACACGAAACACTGTGCATCCCCCCGAATCAGAGGTTGGAAGGGGCTTACTTGGTTGTTCCCGCATCATCTTAAGCATTAAGCTAATAAACTCGCTTTCCACAGATCTCCACCTTTCAGTAGTCATTTGTCCGAAAGGACTGCTACGATCAACCAGCGCCACAGTCAGTGACTGCTTTGCCACATCGAGGAGAAGTTCGGCCTTAATATTTTGGAGATAAATCGCGCCAAGCATTAATTATTATTTTTTTATACTCAGCTGAGCAGAGCTCACAGAGTATATTAACTTTGTTTGCATAACGGTAATCCGTAACGGCATAAATTAATCGTGATAGATATAGACTTCTATATATCAAAATGATCTGGGCGAAAAAAGAAATTTATTTAGCCATGTCCGTCCGTCTGTCCGTCCGTCCGTAAACATGCTAACTTGAGTAAATTTTGAGGTATCTTGATGAAATTTGGTATGTAGGTTCCTGATCACTCATCTTAGATCGCTATTTAAAATGAACGAAATCGGACTATAACCACGCCCACTTTTTCGATATCGAAAATTTCAAAATACCCAAAAAGTGCGATAATTCATTACCAAAGACGGATAAAGCGATGAAACTTGGTAGGTGGGTTGAACTTATGGCGTAGAATAGAAAATTAGTAAAGTTTTGGAAAATGGGCGTGGCAACGCGCACTTTTGAAAGAAGGTAATTTGAAAGTTTTGCAAGCCGTAATTTAGCAGTAGTTGAAGATATCATAATGAAATTTGGCAAGAGCGTTACTCCTATTCCTATATATAAAAATTAGCAAAATCGGATGACGAACACACACTTTTTAAAATTTTTTTTTTTAATTCAAATTATAACAAAAAAATTGAATATCTTTACAGTATATAAGTAAATTGTGTCAACATGCAACTCCAGAAATGATACGGTGCAACAAAATACAAAAATAAAAGAAAATTTCAAAATGGGTGTGGCTCAGACCTTTTTCATTTAATTTGTATAAAATACTTTTAATGCCATAAGTCGAACAGAAATTAACCAAGCCTTGTGAAATTTGATAGGGCCATATACTCTATGGCGATAACTGTTTTCTGTGAAAATGGACGAAATCGGTTGAAGCAAAGCCAAGTTTTTATACACAGTCGACCGTCTGTTCTTCCGCTCAGCCCTTAACACGATAACTTGAGCAAAAATCGATATATCTTTACTAAATTTAGTTCACGTACTTATCTGAACTCACTTTATCTTGGTATAAAAAATGGCCAAAATCCCACTTTTTCCATATCAAAAATTACGAAAAATGAAAAAAAAAAAAATGCCATAATTCTATACCAAATATGAAAAAAGGGATGAAGCATTTTAATTGGATTGGTTTATTGACGTAAAATATAATTTTAGAAAAAATTTTGTGAAATGGGTGGGACACCTTTCATATTAAGTAGAATAAAATGAAAAAGTTCTGCAGGGCGAAATCAAAAGCCCTTGGAATCTTTTCAGGAATACTGTTCGTGGTATTACATATATAAATAAATTAGCGGTACCCGACAGATGATATTCTGGGTCACCACATTTTGGTCGATATCTCGAAAACGCCTTCACATATACAACTAAGGGTCACTCCCTTTTAATACCCTCATTAATACCCATATCGTACAAACACATTCCAGAGTCACCTCTGCTCCACCTTTATGTCGATATCTCGAAAAGGCGTCCACCTATAGAGCTATGGCCCACTCCCTTTTAAAATACTCTTCAATACCTTCCATTTGATACACATGCCATACAAACACATTCCATGGTTACCTAGGTTCATTTTACTACATGGTGATTTTCCCTTATTTTGTCTCCAAATCTCTCAGCTGAGTATGTAATGTTCGGTTACACCCGAACTTAGCCTTCTTTACTTGTTTTCTTTTTAATTTTTTATGATTAATGCGTCAAGCGTAATACAAATTCTAAATCAGTTAAACAAATAGCTTTTAATCTACCAAAATAACAAATTCAAGGTTGTTATGTTTATTCCAGCAAAGTTTAATTAGCGCGTGTATTCTATTTGATTGTACCAGAGAATTTATACATAATATACCAGAGAATTTATACATAATATAAATTCTCTGGTTTCTATATTTGTACAGCTGAATTGTGCTATTAAGTTCAGGGTGTATTTGATGTGGATGTCTCGCCTTGCACACACCGGCGTCACCCCAAAACGTCGATTCGTAGGTGCTTGCACCCTCTCCCCACATTGGGGTGGAGCCTCCTCGCGGTGACACCTGGTAACGCTTCGGCGGCGAATGCGATCGGCAACCCGTTTCTGCTCCCTTCAACAAGATTTCCCTTCTTCTCTCATCTCCCATCAGCACTCCGTTTCTCCTGGTCCAAGTTTTCCTATAAAAAGGTGCTTTTTTGTAGTTCAAGACCGGCCATACGTGTCGAAGAGTCACAACCTGAATAAGGTGCCCAAGCTTTGCTAACAAATATGGCGGATCTAGAGAGGACAACTCGATAAAACCCGTAATTCCGAGTGTCATCCGAACCGTGCTCATGGGATGAATGGCACTACGTTAGTGTGTCTTATAACGGTGGCCTCCAGATACCTGACGCCCTCTGGTTGTAATTAGTCTTGCTGGGATATTGGGGGCTATGTCCCAGCTGTCGTACCTTCCCCCATACTCGTGGATATTTTTATGGATCAAAAAAATATAAAAAACAACCAAAATGGATCTGAACAGCTCCCAATAGATCAGGTCGATTGCGACCTTTCGGTGCAAGCCGAATCAGCTGTCACCACAGACTTGCCGGGGCCGAGTAGTCCCCTGCATGACGTGGAGATGGCAGATGTGGGGACTCAGCAGGATGCAAATCGGATGCAAGTTGCCAAGCTGAGGCTGACATCTGATGCGGATATACCACGTCGCATCATTCTCGTGGGGTACTTTAAGGAAGAGGAATGCCCCTCAAACGAAGATATCTTGAGGTTAGCTGAGGCCCAAAAAGGAACTGGAGAATTTTCAACCGGATTCAAAGTCCACGGTGACGGAAGTTACTATAGCCGTCGATCCGTTGTCTGCGGGAGCTATTAAACCAACGCAACAACTTGATTTTCTGTGGGTTTGACAGGGTCAAGTTAAGGTCCAAAAACAAGCCGTCCATGCTCCTGGTAAATATAAATACCAGCGGCAGTGACAACAAGGGTGAGGGGGATGATACGGTTGACGATGACAAACCGTGCTGTTAGAAGAACCAGAAGGTATCTAGTAGGCATTTATCTACTGAACAGCAGGTTTTGCCGAGTCAATCGGTCACCCCCCAAAAACCTTCTCAAGAAGAGCCCAGGCCTTCTGGCTCTAGTGTTGGCCAACAGAGGCCAAACGAGGCAACGACAGTCCGCCATCCTGTCCCCCAAAACCCGGCAAAAAGGCAACCACCTCGTGGGAGCCCCAGTGCCAGGAAAGGGAACAAAAAAGGACGAGGACGAATGGCTGAAGAAGCCGTAATGTCGCTTAACAATAGGGTAAGGAAGGTGGCTACACGTGGCCGCAAAGGCCATAAATAGTGTCTCCCCTCCCTATCAAAGCTCAAAAGCAAAGACGTCTGAAATGACATCAGGTGAATCTTCACCATGCCAAGGCAGCCTCAGATGTTCTAATTAAAAAATTTGCAGAAGATGGTCTGGAAATAGCCTTCATCTAGGAGCCCTGGATTCAACACGGTGCAGTAAAATGCCTGAACAGTTCCGACGGTAAGTTAGTTTATGCCACCAGTTGTCGCCCAAGAGCGGCGATGCTTTTAAGCAACAAACTAATGTTTCTTCCACTTTTACAGTTTATGATGGCTGATCTCGTAGCAGTTTGTCCTAAAATTCCAACCCCAAGAGGCGAACAAGAGGCAATATTGGCCTCTGCCTACTTTCCGGGGAGGAAAAAACGGCCCCAACAACCGAAACAAGAGCCCTCATCAACTACTGTCAGCAGAGTAGCACACCATGGATCCTCTGCTGTGAGGGTAGTACGAACATCAACAACAGTACCTCCTTATGGAAGCGTAGGATAGAGGAAGATCCTCATTGCCCAATGTGTACCACGGAGTTAGAAAATGCAGAACACGTCATGTTCCACTGCTCCCGTTTCCACGCAGAAAGACTCACCTTGCATGGAGTCTTTGGGGAGGAACCTACCACGAGAAATTTAGTATCACATATGTGCAACAGGAAAGATTGCTGGACTGCAGTGAGCAAAATGGCATTTATAGTAATGACACGCCTGATGGATGCTGAGAGGGAGCGCAGAGAAATGCGCATGCGAAGCAGTGGCGATTAAATGGACACTCAGAGCAAATAGCGGGAACCTGGACGCAGGGACAACAGTAGCCTCCTAAAAAATGAGAAATATGGAACCCCACCCTGAAGTAATGCGAAAGTGGTGCCAGGGTGGACGAGGGTTCCAGAACGGGGCTGTTTTTAAACGGTTTTATTTAGCTTGAGGTGACAGGCTGCACGTCCGCATGCACGGCCGTTGTGAACGAATCTTGTAATTGAAATTTAAGTAACTTCCCGATAAGCTACAAGCTTGAAACTTGGAATATAGTTCAGAACCCGATGATAATGCAATAATAAGAAAAAAAATCGCCGCTAAGTGGCGCAAGGATCTAGATATTCGCAAAATTCGCATTTATGGTCCGATTTGGCTCCTATTTGGAACACATAATACATGCAAGAATAGAAATCGACCTGTGAAAAAAAATCGCCGTTAGGTGGCGCATGGATCGAGATATTCACAAAAATCGTATTTGTGGTCCGATTTGGCTCATATTTGGAACATATAATACATACAAGAATCGAAAGCGACCTATCAAAAAAATCGCCGCTAGGTGGCGCAAGGCTCGAGATATTCAAAAAAATCGTATTTGTGGTCCGATTTGATTTGGTTCATATTTGGAACACATAATACATACAGTCCAGTACAAGTGACATCAAAATATTTTGGAGTTGGAGGAGGGACAAGCATACGTGGCGCAGAGTCGAGTAAAGTCTTTGGAAGGATTATGTATTGAGGACTTAGGTTGTTACAAATTGTCAGGGAAGAGTCCTTGTAATAATGAGTCACTAAATGAACTAAATAGAATGAGAAATAATAGGTAATTAAATAAAGACTAAAAACTTGAAAATAAAATAATTAAAAAAAAATTTTAAGTTTAACGGTTTTATTGAAAACAATACTTACATGAAATAATAAAAATACGAAAAGCTAGAAAATAATTAGGTAGGTCCTAGGTACTAGTCATCACACTCCTTATCAATCTAGGGCGTTGATCAGACAATTAAATAAAAGCGTTGGACGCGTCATATTTCTATTGATAGTCATAAGTAAAACCAACTGAACCTTAATGAGGTTATGCTACGCCTCACATTTTTAGAAATTTCACGCGCCCAGCGCTTTTATTTAATTGTCTGATCAACGCCCTAGATTGATAAGGAGTGTGATGACTAGTACCTAGGACCTACCTAATTATTTTCTAGCTTTTCGTATTTTTATTATTTCATGTAAGTATTGTTTTCAACAAAAACGTTTAACTTAAAAATTTTTTTTTAATTATTTTATTTAGTCTACGGACACACGGTTGCTGCGGCGGCAGCAATTATGGTGCATTAGGCATTTTTCAGCCTCCCCGCAAAAAAAAAAAAAAAAAAAAAAAAAACCCTCCTTGAGTTTATCAGTAGTAATAATATAAGCATTATCAATCGGGGCAATGAACCCACCTTTGTAAATGCTATTAGAGGGGAAGTTTTAGATCTTACTCTGTGCAGCCATAATATGGCCAGCACCATCACTAACTGGCATGTTTCAGGAGAGGAGCTTTTAGAAATTCCAGGAAAACGAACTGGGAGCTTTTCCGTTTTATTATAGAGGAAGCTGGTAACAGCTTACAGTGACCTATAACCACCGTGCAGGAGCTTGAGAAGGAAGCTGAACAGCTCTACTCAGACATTAAAACAGCTTTCAATGAGAGTTGCCCCCAAGGAAAGATACGTACACAACGTGATGTGCCTCGGTGGAACCAAAATGCTTGGGCAGCTATGATGCCAGGCTAGGAGACTGTTCAATAAAGCGAGAGCTATGGGCGACTGGGATTCTTACAAAGTCGCTCTCACATCTTACAATAAAGAACTTAGGAAATCTAAAAGGGCTACCTGGAGAGAACACTGTGAAAAGATTAATGATCTTCCAGCAGCGGTTCGACTACAAAAAGCCCTTTCTAGAGATCACAGAAATGTAATTGGCACATTGAAAAAAACAGATAGGGGCTACACCACGCGGCCGAAAGAGACGAGCAAACTATTACTCGAAACACACTTTCCTGACTGCAAAGCAGGCTATCAATCACCACCTATAATGGTAGATTTGCCAACCATCAGTGGTAATGAAAGAAGCCTAGCAACAAAGCTCACCACTATGAAACGAGTGCAATGGGCTCTGTCTAATTTCAACCCATTCAAGTCACCAGGATCGTATGGGGTATACATTTGTCTGTTACAGCATGGTATAAAGCATATAGCCCCAGTCCTTTCCACTTTATATAAAGCACCACTACTGCTCGGTCATATCACGAGCAGGTGGGCAGAAGTTAAGGTGGTATTCTTACCAAAGCCAGGGAAACCCGAGCAACTGCCCTCGTCGTATCGACCAATAAGCTTGAGCTTGTTTTTCCATAAAGGTATGGAGAAAATCTTAGATCAGCATATCAGGGAGGTCAATCTAAATAAACTCCCTCTGTGTAGAAATCAGTTCGCCTACCAGTCAGGGAAATCCACGTAGACGGCTATTCATAGTCTCACGGTAAAAATAGAAAACGCTCTAGAGTCAGAAAATATAGCCCTCTGCGCTTTTATTGATATATCAACACATGAAGCTATCGAACAAGCTATGATTGACAAGGACATAAGCCCTATAATAGTACGATGGGTGCTGTCTATGATAAAGAGTAGAAATATCCATTTGGAACTGGGAGGGACAATTTAATCAATTGCGACCACAAGAGGCTGCCCACAAGGAGGTGTGCTCTCCCCTGTCCTGTGGACCCTGGTCATTGATGACCTCCTTCATTTAAAGAAAACCAAGGGATTTGACACACAAGGATATTCAGATGACCTAGTTATTTGCATCACAGGGATGCACGAAGATACAATATCAGAGCGCATGCAACGAGCCCTTTTCATCTTAGAGACGTGGTTCGATACCAAGGGATTGTCTATAAATCCTAACAAAACTGTTATAGTGCCTTTCACCCGGAGAAGGAAAGTATCCATCCCAGAACCATCCCTGGGTGGTACAAAAATATAATTCTCAATTGAGGCTAAATATCTAGGGGCCATACTGGATAGAACCCTCACCTGGAATGCTCATTTGGATGCTATCCTAAACAAGGCAACAAGAGCTTTCTTCGCCTGTACTCGTCTCTACGGCAAAACAGGCGGGATTTGTCTAAAAATGGACATTTAATACTGTCGTAAGGCCAATAGTCACATATGCTTCTCTAGTTTGGTGGCAGAAGGCCACGCAAAGAAAGGCAACGGCTAAACTAAGCAAACTGCATCGATTAGTTTGCGTTGGCATAATAGGTGCGATGAGAACCGCCCCTGGTGACGCACTTAGTGCTTTGGTGGGAATACCTCCTTTCCCCATTCTGATAGAGAAAGAGGAAACACTAGGTGCACTAAGACTTCCAAATATTTCTGAGTTGAAGGAAGGAAATATGATAGGGCATATGAAAGTAATAAGAAAATTCATAGAAAATCCCTCATTACAACTGCGTGATGTAATTTTCCCTAAGATCAGAATCTCACGGAACTTTGAAGTGGCCATTGTGGACAGGACCTACTTTGAAATAGGGAATCCTTATAACGACCCTGACTCAGAGGTCTGGTACACGGATGGATAGAAATTCGATGACGGAAGAACGGGAGCTGGCATCCATGAGCCAAACATCAAAAAATCGAACCCATGGGATGCTACCCCACCATATTTCAGGCAGAAATTCATGCAATAGAGGTCCGTGGTAGAGAATTTCTGGGGAGAGGCTCAACATCGAAGAGCATCTACATTATGTCGGAAGCCAGGCGGCACTGCGTGCCTTGCAATCCTACACAGTTACATCTAAGCTAGTGGATGAATGCACTGAAATCCAAGGTTTTGTTGGGATGGGTTCCCGGACATCAGGGACAAGAAGGTAATGAACATGCAGATTACGTAGCAAAGCAGGGTGCTACATCAGCATTTTATGGTCCAGGGCCCTTTTGTGGACTCACAAAAGCACACACTAGGGAAACTATAAGTAACTGGGAAACTAAACAACTCATACGTCATTGGATTGATTGCCCAGGGCAAAGGCAGGCCAAACTGTTTATACTTCCGGCAACGAAAGTATCAGCTAAACTCATTAACCTAAGCAGGAAGGGCCTAAGAACTCTTACAGGGTACTACACGAGAAACTGCGGTCTACGATATCACCTAAGTAAACTAAATCTATCTGATACCCAAATTTGTTGTTTCTGTGAGCTGGATTATGAAAAGCCGGTTCACATTCTATGCGAATGCGCCGATCTAGCTAGGCAGAGACTTTCCCATCAAGGTGGTGGGACCTTAATCCCTATGTGATATGGAGTAAAAAGCCTGAAGAGGTACTTAGATACATCAAGAGCCTCCAGATACAAAATTAGGCTGAAAGGTCTTGCACAATAGATCTGTACAAAGGTCGCAGTGCTTCCAGACCTATTAATAATAATAATAATAATAATAATGTAATGTTCGGTTACACCCGAACTTAGCCTTCCTTACTTTGTTTTCTTTTTAATTTTTCATGATTAATGCGTCTAGCGTAATACAAATTCTAAATCAGTTAAACAAATAGCTTTTAATCTACCAAAATAACAAATTCAAGGTTGTTATGTTTATTCCAGCAAAATTTTATTAGCGCGTGTATTCTATTTGATTGTACTTAATTGCTCGTTTCTATATTTGTACAGCTGAATTCTGCTATTAAGTTCAAATAGGCTAAGTGATACGTGTACATTATGACTGTATTTTTAACTCTTTCACGCAAATGGGACACCGGAGTTCCAAAAATATTTCTTTGTATAGCAAGAAGACTGGTAGTATTTTACTAGTTTTTTATACTCAGCTGAGCAGATCTCACAGAGTATATTAATTTTCTTCGATAGATATAGACTTCTATATATCAAAAAGATTTGGGCGAAAAAAAGAAATTCATTGTCCGTCCGTCCGTCGGTAAACACTATAACTTGAGTAAATTTTGAGGCATCTTAATGAAATTTGGTATGTAGGTTCCTGGGTGCTCATCCCAGATCGCCATTTAAGATGAACGAAATCGGACTATAACAACGCCCACTTTTTCTATATCGAAAATTTCGAAAAACCGAAAAAGTGCGGTCATTCTTTACCAAAGACGGATAAAGCGATGAAACTTGGTAGGTTGGTTGAGCTCATGACGCAGAAGATAAAATTAGTAAAATTTAGGACAATGGGCGTGGCACCGCCCACTTTTAAAATAGGGTAATTTAAAAGTTTTGCAAGCTGTAATTTTGCAGTCGTTGAAGATATCAAGATGAAATTTGGCAGGAACGTTAATCCGTTTACTATATGTGTTCTAGTAAAAATTTTAAAAATTGGATGACGAACACGCCCACTTTTAAAAAATAAAAATTTTAAAAGTCAAATTATACCATAAAATTTAATAACTTTACAGTATATAAGTAAATTATGTCAACATTCAACTCCAGTAATGATATGGTGCAAAAAAATACAAAAATAAAAGAAAATTTCAAAATAGGCGTGGCTCCGCCCTTTTTCATTTAATTTTGTCTAGGATACTTTTAATGCCATAAGTCGAACAAAAATTTACCAATCCTTGTGAAGTTTGGTAAGGGCATAGCTTCTACGGGGATAACTGTTTTCTGTGAAAATGGGCGAAATTGGTTGAAGCCAAGCCCAGTTTTTATACACAGTCGTCCTTCCGCTCGGCCGTTAATACTTGAGCAAATATCGATATATCTTTACTAAACTTAGTTCACTTACTTAACTGAGCTCACTTTATCTTGGTATAAAAAATGGCCGAAATCCGACTATGACCACGCCCACTTTTTCGATATCGAAAATTACGAAAAATGAAAAAATGTCATAATTCTATACCAAATATGAAAAAAGAGATGAAACGTGGATTGGTTTATTGACGCAAAATATAACTTTAGAAAAAAATTGTTTAAATGGGTGTGACACCTACCATATTAAGTAGAAGAAAATGAGAAAGTTCTGCAGGGCGAAATCAAAAGCCCTTGGAATTACGGCAGGACTACTGTTCGTGGTATTACATATGTATATAAATCAATTAGCGGCACCCTACAGATGATGTTCTGCGTCACCCTGGTCCACATTTTGCTCGATATCTCGAAAACACCTTCACATATACAACTAAGGGCCACTCCCTTTTAAAACCCTCATTAGTACCTTCAATTTGATACCCATATCGTACAAACACATTCTAGAGTCACCCCTGGTCCACCTTTATGGTGATTTCTCGAAAAGGCGTCCACCTATAGAACTAGGGCCCACTCCCTTTTAAAATACTTTTTTATACCCTTCATTTGATACCCATGTCACACAAACACATTCCAGGGTTACCCTAGGTTAATCTTCCTACATGGTGATTTTCCCTTATTTGACAAAGGATGAAGGAAACTCGTTCCAAAAATCGTCACTCTTGGTCTACAATTTGGTCGATATTTCCCAATCGTATGTGATATGGAATTAAAAACCACTTATAAACCATCTACGAAATCCTTTGGATACGGTCACGTAAAACTTCTCACATGTACGGTAAATATGATAATTGCTTGCGAGTTTGGTTATGCCTGATATAAAACTGGCCCACACCTTATAAGAGCTTTTGCTTCTATGACAATGTTTCGAAGCTATGTCCATTTAGGGCGTGTAAACTTCCTCCCATGTATGAGCTTTTTCCTAAGTACTACTGGTACAACCAAGAATTGTTGCTATGTTTACCATAAAAGGAAGAAATGTGTTGCCGCACTGACGGAATAATCTTCTTTTGACTATGTGTCAAGCTACTAAGCATTTCTACTTGAGATCTAACAGCCTGACGGATATTAAGCAGAACTTCATTAAATTCTCACACGCAATGTGTGAAATCTACAAATTGTGCCCCACTTATGGTATATACATATATGACCGTACATCATTGTAAAGAAAAATTCGAGTTTTCTTCACCTAGATTTTAATAATAAAACAAATTGGTACTGCTGGGATCATTTAAACATTCTGTTAAGTTTTAGTGATTAAAATACACTCCTAGTCGTTCTCAAATATGCCCTATAAATGCTTTACAGGGGAATTTTGTTGGTTGGTACGAAAGCCATGTAACCGCTTCCGAGGTGCTAATGCGATGTGATTTATAGTTTTACCCAGGCATGCTTAACGAACGAAACGATATCATTTCGTTACGATAATCAACGTTAATAAACGAAACGAAGTCACTTCGTTTCGTTTATTAACGTTAAGATCGTCAAATTAACGTTAATTTGGCGTTCTTAACGTTAATAAACGAAACGAAATGACTTCGTTTCGTTTATTAACGTTGATTATCGTAACGAAATGATATCGTTTCGTTCGTTAAGCATGCCTGGTTTTACCAGAGAATTTAAACACAATGAGAAGGCGTTTTTTTGGCATCCACTGCTTACGATCCATTTGCATGTGACACGTCTTGCACTTCACCACTATTCCCCAAATTCATGTTAACTTAACAGGGTGCAAGACGTAACAGAAAATTCTCTTAACGATTTTCTCTGTTCGTCTGTTACCAAAAAATTCTCTGATCAGAGCAAGTATATTGCAAATTTAATTCTCTGATTTTTTGTAAATAAATTATGATGGTTGGAAGGTTGAAGTCTTCGGCACAGACGAAGACAGTCCTGTCCTTACTTGTTTTTTTTTATATTCAAAGTGTGAATTTGAATCTGTGCCTATGATTCAGGGCAAAACAAAAACAAAAGTGCTACAAGTGTATAGGGGTTAAGCAGCTCCGATGTAAAGAAATATTTTGACAAGTATAAAATACATTATTCAGTCAACAAATATAGTCAAAAAAGTTTCAGAAAGCTGAATTAAAAATTATTATAAATTTTTGATCTCCTAAAGTAAACACATTTGATTCAAATATGATTCCAAAATGTGGTTGAAAAAATATATTCAGTGTTTGATCATCTAAAGTATTCATATTTGATTATTTCTTTTGTTCAATTGTATGGTAACTCATTATTTTGTCAGAAAGAGTAATCAAATTACATTGATATGTAGGGAAATTGAAAATTTAATCACCTAAATGGTGAGTGGGTATAAACAAACCTAGATTGGTATATATGTACACACATATATTCCTAAACTAAAGATCAGCCTACACCCCCATTTCCCACCCACTTCATTGATACCAATATATCCATGCATAAGCTAACAAATGTTTGCACATTCACATGTTCAAATAAAAGACAAACTGTTTCAATCAACCACTTCCTACAAAAACTATTCTTACGCACAAGCATATGTACAAATCTATGTTCATATGTAAGCTAAGAAATATTTTTATATTCGCATGTTGACAAACAAAACAAAATTCACTTCAACCATCCAACCATACGCACAAGCACACATACATATGTACATATGTATGCTCATGTTTTGTATGTAAATCGCAAAATCCTGAAAACTAGCTTCCTCTTGATTTTTCATTCATAAATGCTTCTTCTTAAGTTGTCCGAATTGGTGATAGAATTCGGCAACATGGCATTTGATAAAATCGTCAAAAGACAAATTTTTGCGATTTTATAAATTCCAACTTCGATGCATATTGGGGGTATTCATTATGACGAGCATAACTACTTTCATAACCCCGCACTTTTCCTATGAAATAATACCAAACTATTTATAAGCCTGTATGAAAGTACTAATATGGTAGTAAAAAATGCAAATAAACATGCACAGATATTGCCTAGTAATTGTCCACTAACATATTAACTATATAATCTAAAACTTTCCATCCATTGTTTATATAAATTATTGCAAATAATTTTCCCATATCCTGAATTGCCGAGTTGTCACAGGTTATGGACATTTTTATTTGCTATATGAAAACCCCTATCATATTCTGCCGAAAAATTGTTCGCGCAGTCACGCTGCCAAATTTGCACCAACTGTGTTGCAGTTGCTACATAAGAGTGGTGTTTTATCCGTTTCTGGCCCGAATTCGCACTGTGACGTCATACTGTATATGCTGACTTGTTTATCACATGTCAGTACAAAGTAAGAATTTTACATTATTTTCATAGATAAAAATTAATATATGGGAGCGGCGAAATAAATTAAAGTAATTTTGCGAAGAAATATAACATTATTTCGCAAAAGAGCAATAAATTCGTTTATTTTAATTTTATAATAAATTCCCCTTTTAGCTGTGAGTTATTAAAGGTATAAACGGCAACACTTTTAACCACCGACGACACATAATTTGGCTCGTGCCTATTGTATTTCGTCGGCTAATTGCTACGAGCATTGATATTTACATATACATGGCCGTATACGCGGATTGCGTTTAAATTCTCTGGTTTTACTATCAAGTACTCGGCTTTATTCGTTACGCCGCAAAAAGTAAATCTATTGAGTTTTTGCTATTTGGAAGAAGAAATAGAAGAAGAGATACACATACATATGCCATGTGTTTTTTCTGCTACGAAGGTATTAGTTGAATGTTTTGTTTTGAGTGGGTGACAACGTTCATTTATTTTATACTAAACAAGTAAGGAAGGTTAAGTTCGGGGGTAACCGAACATTACATACTCAGTTGAGAGCTATGGTGACAACATAAGGGAAAATAACCATGTAGGAAAATGAACCGAGGGAAACCCTGGACCAGGGGTGACTCTAGAATGTGTGTTGTATGATATGGGTATCAAGTGAAAGGTGCTAATGAGTATTTTAAAATGGAGTTGGCCTTAGTTCTATGGGTGGAAGGACGCCTTTTCGAGATATCGCCATAAGGGTGGACCAGGGGTGACTCTAGTATGTGTTTGTACAATATGGGTATCAAGTGAAAGGTGTTAATGAGTATTTTAAAAGGGAGTAATCCTTAGTTCCATAGGTGGACGCCATTTCGATATATCGCCATAAAGGTGGACCAAGGGTGACCCTAGAATTTGTTTGTACAATATGGGTATCAAAAGAAAGGTGTTAATGAGTATTTTAAAAGGGTGTAATGCTTAGTTCCACAGGTGGACGCCGTTTCGAGATATCGCCATAAAGGTGGACCAGGTGTGACCCTAGAATTTGTTTGTACGATATTGGTATCAAATTAAAGGTATTAATGAGGGTTTTAAAAGGGAGTGGTGGTAGTTGTATAGGTGGTCGCCTTTTCGAGATATCGCCATAAAAGTGGACCAGGGGTGACTCTAGAATGCGTTTGTACGATATGGGTATCAAATGAAAGATGTTAATGAGTATTTTAAAAGGGAGTAATCCTTAGTTCCATAGGTGGACGCCGTTTCGAGATATCGCCACAAAGGTGGACCAGGGGTGACCCTAGAATTTGTGCAATATGGGCATCAAACGAAAGGTGTTAATGAGTATTTTATTTTAAAAGGGAGTGGGCCTTAGTTCTATAGGTGGACGCCGTTTCGAAATATCGCCATAAAGGCGGACCAGGAGTGACTCTAGAATGCGTTTGTACAATATGGGTATCAAATGAAAGGTGCTAATGAGTATTTTAAAAGGGTGTGGGCTTTAGTTCTATAGGTGGACGCCTTTTCGGGATATCGCCATAAAGGTGGACCAGGGGTGACTCTAGAATTTGTTTGTACGATATGGGTATCAAATGAAAGGTGCTAATGAGTATTTTAAAAGGGCGTGGGTCTTAGTTCTATAGGTGGACGCCTTTTCGAGATATCTCCATAAAGGTAGACCAGGGGTGACTCTAGAATTTGTTTGTACGATATGGGTATCAAATGAAAAGTGTTAATGAGTATTTTAAAAGGGAGTGGGCCTTAGTTCTATAGGTGGATGCCTTTTCGAGATATCGCCATAAAGGTGGGCCAGGGGTGACTCTAGAACTTTTGTGTACGATATGGGTATCAAATTAAAGGTGTTAATAAGTATTTTAAAAGGGAGTGGGCCTTAGTTCTATAGGTAGACGCCTTTTCGGAATATCGTTATAAAAGTGGACCTGGGTTGACTCTAGAATGCGTTTGTACAATATGGGTGTCAAACGAAAAGTGTAATAAGTGTTTTAAAAGGGAGTGGGCCTTTGTTCTATGGGTGGACGCCTTTTCGGGATATCGCCATAAACGTGGACCAGGGGTGACTCTAGAATGCGTTTGTACAATAAGGGTATCAAATGAAAGGTGCTAATGAGTATTTTAAAAGGGTGTGGGCCTTAGTTCTATAGGTGGACGCCTTTTCGAGATATCGCCATAAAGGTGGACCAGGGGTGACTCTAGAATTTGTTTGTACGATATGGGTATCAAATGAAAGGTGTTAATGAGTATTTTAAAAGGGCGTGGGCCTTAGTTCTATAGGTGGATGCCTTTTCGAGATATCGACATAAAGGTGGACCAGGGGTGACTCTAGAATTTGTTTATACGATATGGATATCAAATGAAAGGTGTTAATGAGTATTTTAAAAGGGAGTGGGCCTTAGTTCTATAGGTGGATGCCTTTTCGAGATATCGCCATAAAGGTGGGCCATGGGTGACTCTAGAATTTTTTTGTACGATATGGGTATCAAATGAAAGGTGTTAATGAGTATTTTAAAAAGGCGTGGGCCTTAGTTCTATAGGTGGACGCCTTTTCGAGATATCGGCATAAAGGTGGACCAGGGGTGACTCTAGAATTTGTTTGTACGATATGGGTATCAAATCAAAGGTGTTAATGAGTATTTTAAAAAGGAGTGGGCCTTAGTTCTATATGTGAACGCGTTTTCGAGATATCGCCATAAAGGTGGACCAGGGGTGACTCTAAAATGTGTTTGTACGATATGGGTATCAAATTAAAGGTATTAATGAGGGTTTTAAAAGGGAGTGGTCCTTAGTTGTATATGTGAAGGCGTTTTCGAGATATCTACCAAAATGTGGACCAGGGTGATCCAGAACATCATCTGTCGGGTACCGCTAGTTTATTTATATATGTAATACCACGTACAGTATTCCTTCCAAGATTCCAAGGGCTTTTGATTTCGCCCTGCAAAACTTTTTCATTTTCTTCTACTTAATATGGTAGGTGTCACACCCATTTTACCAAGTTTTTTTCTAAAGTTATATTTTGCGTCAATAGACCAACACAATTACCATGTTTCATCCATTTTTTCGTATTTGGTATATAATTATACCATTTTTTTCATTTTTCGTAATTTTCGATATCGAAAAAGTGGGCGTGGTCATAGTCGGATTTCGGCCAATTTTTATACCAATACAAAGTGAGTTCAGATAAGTACGTGAACTGAGTTTAGTAAAGATATATCGATTTTTGTTAACGGCGGAGCGGAAGGACAGACGGTCGACTGTGTATAAAAACTGGGCGTGGCTTCAACCGATAAAACAGTTATCGTCCTAGCAGGTAAGCCTCTACCAAATTTCACAAGGATTGTTTAATTTTTGTTCGACTTATGGCATTACAAGCATCCTAGAAAATTAAATGAAAAAGGTCGGAGCCACGCCCATTTTGAAATTTTCTTTTATTTTTGTATTTTGTTGCACCATATCATTACTGGAGTTGAATGTTGGCATAATTTACTTATATGCTGTAAAGATATTAATTAACCTTTCTTTTAAAATTGGAATTAAAAAAAAAAAATTTTTATAAAAGTGGGCGTGGTCGTTCTCCGATTTTGCTAATTTTAGTAACCAGACATAAAGTAATAAGAGTAACGTTCCTGCCAAGTTTCATCATGATATCTTCAACGACTGCCAAATTACAGCTTGCAAAACTTCTAAATTACCTTCATTTAAAAGTGGGCGGTGCCACTCCCATTGTCCAAAATTTTACTAGTTTTATATTTTGCGTCATAAGCTCAACTCACCTACCAAGTTTCATCGCTTAATGCGTATTTGGTAATGAATTATCGCACTTTTTCGATTTTACGAAATTTTCGATATCGAAAAAGTGGGCGTGGTTATTGTCCGATATCGTTCATTTTAAATAGCGATCTGAGACGAGTGCCCAGGAACCTACGTACCAAAATTCATCAAGATACCTCAAAATTTACTAAAGTTATCGTGTTAACGGACAGACGGACAGACGGACGGACGGACGGACGGACGGACATGGCTCAATCGAATTTTTTTTCGATACTGATGATTTTGATATATGGAAGTCTATATCTATCTCGATTCCTTTATACCTGTACAACCAACCGTTATGCAATCAAAGTTAATATACTCTGTGAGCTCTGCTCAACTGAGTATAAAAACACATACCTTAATGTCACTTAAATAATAATTTTTATTTTGTAACTAAAATTACAAAAACAATACAAATTGTTTCGACACTCGCGTGGTGCCTTTTTCAGTTGTTTGTGTCAACTAACCATTGTCCATCAGATGACAAATAAAGCCTAGCAATACTTAACAATAATAAACAAATAATTTCCAATATTATAATATCATACAGTACAAAAAAGAGCAATAAGAGAATGCGCATTGGCAACGCAACAATAATAAAAAGTAAAACAGAAAATTTAATGCAAGGCTGAAAAAAGACTAGAGTACAATGGGCCACTATCACGATTAACTGCAACATTTTTATTAACATAGATGTGTAGTGATTCTAAAATATTTAATTTATTTATGTTGGATTCTGATACTATTAATTTACAGTCCTCCACTCCTTCCACTCCTTGGATCAATATTTTTGATGTATTTGAGATGTTCATTCATCCTAATTCGCACAGTGCGGCTCGATTGGCCTATATATTTCGCGCCGCATACCGTTCCATCGTCATTCATTTGTAAGCACGCGACGTAATAAACCCCCGGTTTATCCAAACTGTTACACTTGTCCTTCGTCGATTTAAGCAACTATTTCAATTTAGATTTATTTCTAGGCGCAACGTTTACGTTTACTTTATTAAACAATCTTTTAATATGTTTGAAATAATGCGTATCATAAGTTTCGCTACAAAAAACTTGTTTATCTTTTTTACCCACTGTATCGAAAAACGAGCTCCATTCTCTTTTTTCTTTTTTGCTTTTATGTTTGTTGATTAGCTGTAGGATGCTGTTATTATTTCTCTTTCTCTCTCTTAAATGCGATTTCGTTGAGCGGTACATTTACAAGACGATGAGTCGTGGAATTAAAAGCTGCTAGCTTGTGGGAGTAGTAGTGGTTCGATTCTATGGGGATGAAACGCTCAGTCGATGAAGGTTTTCGATAAATATCGAACTCGATAACTCCATCAGTACCATGTATTAGTTTTAAATCAAGAAAAGGCAGCTCATTATTTACCTCAGATTCATATGTGAACTGAATTTTACTATTTATCGAATTGAATGAGTCAAGCGTGCTATTGATTTTGTCTTTCTCAATAATTTCTACACAATCATCGACATAGCGATAATATATCCGTGGGAACAATGAGCTCTGTATCAATTGTTCTTCGATAGAATTCATAGTAATACCCTCTGTTATATGGAATGCAAACACTTTTAATTTCATTAACGGTATAAACGATTTATTAATGAACAACTTTGGAAGAAAACAAAACGCAAAAAGATAACAATTCAAATAACATTAGGTACTAAATTAATTCGACTGCTGAGTCTAATATCACTCTAATCCAAAACGCTTTTCAAAAACACCCTACATCAGAATTTTTTTCGAAAACGCCCCAACTCAGAATTTATCTCAATTCAAAATATATAGAATTTAAACCGAGATGAAACAAATTTTGAAATAGGGCGTAATTCTCAGGTAGGACCTTTTTGAAAAGAACTTTGAGTTAGTGCGTTTTAGAAAAGAATTTCTAATAGGGTGCTATTCCACTCAGCAGTCGAAATTGGATTGTAGAACGTAAAAAACTAATACATAAAACAAGGTACATTTTTTCCATTAATTAAAAACTTCCGGAAATACAACATTCTTTGTTTTATTATCATTTCCAGGAATGAGAAAACTTTGGTTCTGTGGGGAACCAGTTCTTGAAATAGCGGCATACAGTTGACCGTGAGAAAACAGTTCACTACCAAGGTCTACGCCAACATAACTAAATGTTTGTCCTTGCGACTTATTAATTGTTATCGCAAACCAAATTCTCACAGGAAACTGGACACGTTTGAAAGTAAGTGGTAGATCGGTGAGCATCATTGGTATCCGCGGGGTCATTGTTGTTTCGCCTGTTGCAGGGCCCGTTAAAATGATCGCTTGTATTATATTAGGAATACATTTATTGATTTTTAATCGAGTACTATTACGCAAATTGGGAGGCTTAAGACTTCGTATTAGTATTATTGGCAAACCAATTTTAAGGCGTAGTTCATATGGTGGTAGCCCGGATGGGTTGAGAGAATTAAGAAACACCGTTGGATAGGGACCAACGTCTTTTTTATCTGTCACTTCATCAAAAGAATTATAAGTTTTGTACTCTGTTGTTAATCTTTCACTAATAGCTTTATTAATTTCGTCTGCTGCTTAGTTCGTTGAAGTGATAATAGCTCGCTCATATAACCACTTGGAGTGCTTGTGTTGCAAGTTAGCAATATCGGGATATACTTTATCAATAAGTTCATCAATTGTTCTGGCGTAGGTCCCTACGTTTTCTGGCATTGCTACAAAACCATCGCCAGTTATGGACTTGCAGCCGTTGCCTATTTTAAGTATGAAATCTGCAAACTGATTAGAAGGGCCAGCTCAACAAAGACTCACTCGAATATTGCCAGACAATTTTAAGGTTTGTACATTTGACCACACATCTGATTTCTTTATGCACGCCTTGACAATATCTGCTCTTTTACCCTTCGGAAGCACTGGTAGAGTTTGTCTAAAGTCCCCTATGAATACAAGTGTAACTCCATCCATTGCCGCCTGAGAAGACCTCAGATCTTTAAGTGATAAATCGACATCATCGATGGGACACTTATGAGCCATTGTGCACTCGTCCCATATTATAAGCGATGCTTTCTGAAGAACATCAGCCGTGGGACTATTTTTTTTTGAATACAGCATGTACACCTTTGTTGTGGTGAAAAATTAAGTGGCAGCTTAAAGACGGAATGAGCAGTTCTTCCTCCACTCAGAATAGTAGCAGCAATGCCTGAAGAAGCAACTGCAACAGCAAGTTTACCTTCAACACGAACTTTAGCTAAAATAAGTGAAATCACAAAGGTTTTACCTGTTCCCTGTTTTCTAATAAAAATAGGTGCAGCTCATGGGTATTGTGCATTATTTCGTACATTGTAGAAACGGGGTCTAAGTCTGATCTAGTGCGGTTGGGTTCAGGCACACCAAAATCCTATATACATACGTTTCTACGTATCAAAAAGTTTCATAAAGTTTGTTTTATTTTTATAAAAGCGGCATTCATGTATAAATTGCAATGCATCGTGAAATGCCAAAATTTCGTGCCTACTGCTATTTTCATGCTAAAAAAAAATGCAAAATTGGCTTAATAATACCAAAATGTAAGCTTTCGATTTCAAAGTATTTTCGGAAGTATGTATGTATTCTGTTTTTAAATACTTTTTGTATTTTTTATTTGGTACTTTTATCATCACTGGGTGTATACATTTCATACTTATATAATTTTAATAAAACAATGTAATAATAAAAAAATAAATGTAAGGCGCGATAACCTCCGACGAGATCTAAGGCCGAGCTTCTCTTCCAATTTGCGTCGTGCTCCTCTTGATTTTCCCTACAAATTGACCGGACGTTACCTACATGTTTTATGCCGACTCCGAACGGCATCTGCAAGGCAGATGAGTTTTCACTGAGAGCTTTTCATGGCAGAAATACACCCGGAGCGCTTGCCAAACACTGCCGAGGGACGACCCCGTTTAGAAAAATTTTCTTCTAATTGAAAAACCTTATTTCTAAAATTTTGATGTTGCTTTGCCCGGAGTGTGAACCCAGGGCATACGGTGTGGTAGGCGGAGCACGCTACCATCACACCACGGTGTCGGCGGCCACAATAATAACAATGTAATAATAACAATGTAAATAAATGTTATGTTTAAAGACATAGAATGAAAATTTCTGATCACCGAAAAACGTCATAATTTATTTTTCAGCAACAAAGGTATTAATTGATAGCTATCGATAATACAAACAAATGCTCGTCTTCGATTTTTCCAAAAAAAAAACTATCCTTAATTATCGCCATTTGAATTTTCTTTGTCCTTTTTCTTTTAAAGTTGAATAGCAGCCGATAGGCTCCACCGATTTTGACAATTCAAACACAATTTGCTTGTAATTAAAAACTCTTTAAGAGCACATTTTTTTATTTCTGTGAAATAAATTTCTATTTTTAAACTTGTTGCAAAAACCGTACAAAAAAAATTGTTCTGGAGCACATTTTTGCACGCAAGGAAACCAACATACGCAAAATTTTATTCCCTATGATATCCCGTTGAGAAAAATTGGCCCGCAGTATTGATGCTAAATATTTTTATTTGCACACCTTGGACTTGAAGATTTTCCATACATAATTTTATTTTTCAAATACTTTAAGTATTGAACAGTTGAATATTTGTTTTCTTCGGATATTTCATTTCTGTTCTGTAAAGTACAGGTATGGCGTGGGTTTACAAAATGTTGTTTAATACACACCACTTACAAAATAAGATTTAAGCCCAAATGTCTTCACAGCCAGCAAAATCGTCGTGATCTAAAAATTTGAAAATAGATAATAGGCATGAAAAATGTCCGAAAGTAGAATGATTTCAATAAGTGTATAGGGGGGGGGGGGGGAGGGAGGGTTGTTCCCTTATTTATATATTATAGTATATAAATTATAATACCACAAAATATATGGTGTTTTATTTATCCTTGCTGTCTTGAGCTTAATAATTAACCAAAAAGTTAAAATGTACTTATAAGGCTATTAACAAAACCCAAAAATGTCAGATAGTCTACGACCCTTTTAAACTTGTTTTATATCCAAGCTGCTGTGACCTTTAACCGATCCCGTCCATTTTTACCAGAAATATTTTCTGCTATAAGGAAAATATGTGTACACAATTTCATTACGATATGTTAATTTTTCTTCGAGTTGTGGCTCCCGAAACATAGAAAATTGCTTAGTCATAAAAGGGGCGGTGCCACGCCCATTTAAAATTTTTTTTTTTCAAATTTGTATCAAGAGTCTCAATATCAATCCACACGTCAAATTTCAACGTTCTAGGTATATTATTTACTAAATAATCAGGTTTTTTGTGTTTTCCAATAAGTTATATATATAAAACGTGGGCGTGGTTATCATCCGATTTCGCTAGTTTTCAATACCAGTCTATTCTGGGTCCAGATAAGCTCGTGTACCAAATTTGGTGAAGATATCCCAATATTTACTCAAGTTATCGTGTTAACGGACAGACGGACGGACGGACGGACGGACGGACATGGCTCAACCAATTTTTTTTCGATACTGATGATTTGGATATATGGAAGTCTATATCTATCTCGATTCCTTTATACCTGTACAACCAACCGTTATCCAATCAAAGTTAATATACTCTGTATGCAAAGCACGCTGAGTATAATAAAGGGTTTCAATTTGTGAAAAAGGAAAAAATAAAAGCGCAGGGTGTTTATTTGCGCCAATACTTTCTTTAAAAAAAATCGTAAAAATCGGGTTGGTACTTCTTGAGATTAGCCTTTACAAATATTACCCATATAAGCATTTTTATATAATTAGTATAGATTTATTGCGAGCACACCCGGCAGACGTTGTTCTGCCCTAACTTTCATCTATCTGCATAAGTCTTAAGCAATTTTTATCTCTTACTCTACATCCCCTTTTTTCTTGTCCTTTTATTCACACCTCCCTCTGCCTTTTTCTTTCTATGCGTCTCTTTCTCCGTCTCCGTTTTTGCTATTACTTTTTTCCGCTCCATCTTCGTCAAACTCTATCTCTTTCTCAGTCTCTTTCTCCGTCCCTATTCTCTCTAGTTCTTATTCTTCTACATCCCAAATTCTCAATCCCAGTTTCAGTCACACTCCCAGCCCAAAAGTCCCAGTCCCAGTCAAAGCCCCATTTCCAGTCTCAGTCTACATCCTGGCCACGACCGGTCTCTGTCCCATTTCACGGAAAAAAGGTCGTTAATTCCAATCTATGCCAAGGGCTACCTTTATACAAAATTTCAGTCAAATCGAATCATGAATGGAATTTGTTCGAATAGATCAGTCCCTGGTCCACGCCTTGCTTTGCCTAAAGCGACCCTGAAAATTTGAATAAAATCGCGGGAGTGGTTTCGGGGTCCATAAGCTGCATACATCCTTCTTGATATGTATAGAGATAGATAAATTAAATCCCCTTTAGTGCACAAACATTAGAATATACATACATACATACAAATATCCCAAAAAATAGAGCTTTTGTTTAAGAACTTTAACGAAATGTTTGAAATTTTTAACGAGATATTATTTTTCAAAAGATGTATGAATTCTTAACCATTTATTTTGCATAAGCTTGGCAACACACATAAATATGTACATACATATATCAAGCTAATATGAAATGAAAACACATACATATGTACATCCGTACATACCTATAAATGTACCTTAGAAGTTGAATACCGCTGAAGAATGCTATGTATGTACGTATGTGATACATAATGTGCCACTCAAAGCAAGTTTGCTCGCATAGTTAACAGCGAACAAACACACTCACTGCATTTTTTTTGGAAAAATGCTACTTTTGTTTTAATATTTAAATAACAAATATATTACGTAAGTGTTCTCTATGTTTGTACGTATGTAAATCAATGTTAGTGTTGTTCTCGTTACATATATAAAGTAAATTTATATATATAAATTAAAGTAGTCGTTATACCATAAATTAATGTAAATATTTTTATCTTTATTGTTGTTAATAAATTAGATCACCTCTGATGATGCTAGGAAGTCTAGCGAAACGTTAGGTGGAAAAATTGAAATAAATATCTTTATTTGCAATTAAAAAACGATTGGTCAAAAAGGCCTATTACCAACAAAAATTTTGTTCATATTTGAAAGGAATCAAGTATTTTTTGTTAAATGCAGAACGAGGTTAATATCTTAAAGTTTTACTGCTAATTGTTTTTGTTTTTATCGGCCTATTGATAAATCATTCAAGGTTCGAATCGAGCTCAAGGCCAGAACAATAATTTTTTTCTAATGATAATTATTGTAATTTTTTTTTTTTAATTTTTCTAAATTTTAAAAATTGTATTTTGTTTTTGGAATAGTAAGTAGAAAATTTTTCAGACAACCTGCCATAGCTGCGCAGATAGATCCATTTCGAAGGGTGCTAAGCCTTCATCATCAGTACGCTTTAGGCATGCTGCGCTAACCATTTAGCTATACAGCGGTGGTTTGTTTGACTGGCATATTTGCTACTTCTATTCCTTTTTACCAACTATATTTATTCAGTGTTGCGCCATCTTGGGCAAATCACTGATAATGCTGGATTTTTGTTTATTGTCAATTACTTTGTTTGACATTCCCAAGTGCTCATGGTTTATTAACAATTGTTTTTGTTTTTATCGGCCTATTGATAAATCATTCAAGGTTCGAATCGAGCTCAAGGCCAGAACAATAATTTTTTTCTAATGATAATTATTGTTACTTTTTTATGTGTGCTGAATCATTGGCCATCAACCCAGCAAAGCGGATTTAGATTCTTTTACGAAGATGCCTTAGATATTCAATTTGGAGGTTGGAGGGTTGGGCCCTCCAGCCAAGGGTTGTCAGCACGCTTTACGAGATGAACGTCAAGCTGATACAGCTTTATGGGTAGCTGGTCAAAAATGCAGGTAGCCTTACAGCGGACAGCGCTGAGTAACATCAGCGGAGTTCTAATTCTAAATCCCACATTGGCCTTTAATGCAATACTGAATACGCATTTGGTGGGCGATTTGTGCAAGCCACTAATAAGGCTGCGTGATATGAAATTCTTATCCGACTTTATCCCTGGAAGAACAAATTATTATGTGGCAAACATTTTTCTTATGAGAGTTTCAGCTAGTTCGAAAGTTGTAGGTAGCAGAGATATACGCCGCCGATAAACGCCGGATGCGCATCACTGCCAGTTATAAGAAATCTAACTCTTTCTAACCGTTCAATAGTTATTAAAAAAAGGGGGTTATTGATGTCAGCTTAACGCGCACTTTGCATTACTCAATTCACCAAGTTATTAAAACAAAACACTAAAAAAAGTTATATAATAAATGTATATGCTCACTTTGCATATTTTTTCCAAAAAATTAATTATGAACAATAAATTCAAATAAAATTACCCAAGGCGAACATGTTTTGAAATTGTCCTCAAGTGGATAAAAAATTGCCTGAAAGAATAAGCGAAATCATTGATGCAAAATCCTTTAGTAAGTTCTAGGGGCATACACACTCATTTGAAATAATACTTACCTCATACTTAAGTTGAGGATATATGTACGTATGAGAAGGGTTTCAAAAATCACTTGGGCTTACACTCAAACATGTGTTGTTTATTTGCGAAACTATACAATTGCGTCTGAAATGTTAATTTTGATATTCACATTTCATCATTCAACACCAAGTTCTCCCGGTTTGACATTTGCTAAAGTTGGCGGCCCTATCCCATACTAGTCCCTTGGAATGAATCACATTGGATATAGCCTATCAATTGTGTATAAATATCAGCTACACCTTACGGCTCCTTTCACAAATGTGACTACGTAGGCATATATATATACCAGGGGACGCTTTATCCTTCGCAAGAACACTCAAAGTGGTGAAGCAAAAGCTTTCCCAAGATAGTCGAACTAATGACCGTGTGTGCTGCTACCCTAACGTAGTGGACAGTCGAACTAGTCTGAGAACTGAAGCCACGCGGTCATCCATAATGAGCTCTTATATCATAAGGCCGGAAAACAGCAGTTAACATCTTTCAACTTAAAATCGGCCGAATTTCATTCTAAAATATCGTTTTGATTTAAGGAAGACTATTGAAGTCAATGTTGTGAACACAAACGTAAGCAAACTTCGATCTACATTTTAAATATTTTGTCCAGGGTCCTTGTAAAATTTTAATTATGTAGATGAGCCGAGTATTATGGGATTTTCACCCATGAGTTACGCAATGATATCCACTTAGGCTGCTTATGATTTCGAGGTCGGCATCCTTGGCCGAATAGTAACCCCCTAGAGCTTCTAGGAAAGTGACGTCGAGGAAGGTATGAGTTCGAAGTCGCAGCCCTATAGCTTCTGTGCTGGCATATGGTGTGAGGGTCAGGAGGCGTGGTAGCGACTGGTGTTCGGGATTGGCACTGTTCGCACATCGGAAATTATAGCTCTTATAACAGCCTAATAAACTGGAGGCTCCCTTTAACGCAATCAACAACAGGCCATCATTGGTGCTAATCGTTAAATTGTACCAAAAGTCATGAGTATTAAAATACCATTAATAGGAACCGTAAGACGTCTTTACACGTTACCAGCAAGGAGCCACAAAAGATTTTAAAAAATCGTGTCCACAACGAGTATTAGGTGTTAGCCCAGAATATCTCCTTAAGTGAAACTACGCTTTGCACGAGACATACAGACAAAAGTGTGACCATTTTAAGTACTTAAATTTTGTCGGCAGACGCATCAATAAGGGTCCCTTAGACCGGGGTTAGGTTCGAAGCCTTCCTGGAGTATGTGAACGAAGGAGCTACTCCTGAAGCTTTTAGAACGATCCTCGTGACTTTGAGGCAAAAACCTCGGATCTTTCCGAATTGGCCAAAACGTTTGATTTCCTTAAACATATATAGGCAAACCCTTTCTTAAATATAATTCTTTTAATAGAAAATCAAGCTTTGTGTTTTTAGGTGACTTAAACTATGAACATTTTTCGTTCGTTTGTTTCATTTGCCATTGAGTGTGCTTGTAATTGTCAACTGGTTAGTGAAATATTTTAAAGACATAGCTTAAATTTTTTATCCCGAAGCGGGGTTTTCAAAGCAAAACAAGGTGGCTCAACCTGCAGCCAATACCTTGGAGCCCCTAGTGCTCGCCCGAAATGAATACATACAAGGTTTAGCAAGCGCATAGACCTCTCTCGAAATAAAATAATATACAGCCCACTTAAATAACAAATAATATAATAACAAAAAAACTGTTTGCCCGTCGAATCACCAAAGCTTAGACACTTTGTAAAGTAAGAAAGCCGGGGCATGTCGGCGCGCCGGGCACGCCGCCGGTATATAAAAGTGCCTACGCCGCCGCCGCTGATAACGTGATCGACGTAAACCTCTACTATACCCACCAAATCATCAAACGATACCAGACAAAAACACAACTTTATTGAAAAAGTTAAATCCACATTTTATTTGAAAAAGAGTAAAAGAAATTGAAATTTGTTTAAAGGTTAAATATATTTTTTTTGTATACATACATATATAAGATAAATTTTTTACGCGCCAAAGTTCACTTTCTCATGGAACCTTCAGTATTTTATTCCAAAACGCCCTATCAGTTTATATTCAATATATTTTGACGTCAGCTGAGATGTTTATGAAATAAATCTGAAATGGAGCGTTCATCCGAGTTAGAGTAATAATTCATTCAGCACACGAGAGAATCAACCCTGTTATGAAATGCAGAGTTAGTTGATCAGCTACGCTTATATAAAGTTTCGGATTTTGATCTTCCGAAAATATTCCCACCGCACAAAGCTGCCGATTCACGACGCCTGGTGATCCAGCATCTCCTCTACACAATGCGCCAGCTTCAGCACAATACACATTTTTTCCTTCGGGGTAATCCAAACAGTGATGTGGTGCTACTATAGTTACCTCATGTGTTACGAGTTCTAAAGGTTGTGAGTTCCTCGATTGTTCAGACCATTCTCTAATATTCATCTTTCTGCCCGGCTTAAGTTCATTTGTGCAAAGTGATAATGGGTGAATTCCATTAAAGGCTGTATACAGTACAACTCCAGCTATATCATATTTGCCCTTTTTGCATTCTAAAATATTTTTTTGATAAGCTACATCCTGCACTTTACTAAATGGTGGGCGGAAAACTATTGCACTTTCTGTAACGTGGATGATTTCTTTATCTACATCGGCCACGCATTCCGCAGCTGTGATGACTATTTTCTTACTGACTAATGAGCCACCACAAATATAGTCTTCTTTATTAAATAATGATACCAAATAATCTTCAGAATGCGAATTTATATGGGTCAAAAGACCGCTAAGTACGACAACCAGAATCGCGATATGATTGTGGAAATTCATTTTGGTTCCTGAAGCTTTGCGCTGTATAAAGTAACTAAATCAAGAAAAGTTTTGTGGCCGCTATTTATATACAGTGGTGAAGCTTGATTTTTTTTTTGAATTTCCGGGTGCAAGTGCACGGTTAGAAATCGGAGCCTAATTTTTTAACCATTCATCGGTTTAAACACTTTTTGAAACATTTCGCTACTAAATTGAATATCTCTTAATTTAATATTGTCTTTTTTAATTTTATTCAATTTCAATTTAAAACTTGTTTAAACAATAAGTTTAAAATATTAAAATTGTTTTAAAACATAACCAAAAAGTTTCAAAAAATCCAAAAATACAAACTTGTAGTCACTTCTGGGCTTGAAACAAAAGCAAACGTCTTCGAAAATCTAAAATTAGACACTGGAATAGAAGCGTCTGGTTTTAAAACCTATCCTGGGGGTTTAAATTTGGTGCCTAAAATACAAAAATATCAAATTTATCGAATCTCTTTCAAAAATTTTTGTTATACATACATAGTATGTATAAGGTGTAATGAAATGATTTCTTACACACTAGGTAGAGTAACGCTGTAGGAAAAATCTCTAGTTCAAAACTGGTGCGTTTCTAGTGCATTCAGAACCTCTACTAGTTCGCCCTCTATATCTTTAACATGCTTTCAAATGGTTAGCATGCCAATGTCCTACTTTGAGTTGCATTAACTTTTCAATAGTTCCGAATTAGATTCACATTTCCACTTTGGAACTAGTTGGTTTATTGGAACTATTTCGGTAGTTCCAAACGAGTGTTAAAATGACAGCTTACTTGTTTTCTTGGTACTATTTCGTTGGTTCCGAACCGAAGAAAAATTCTAAATACTGCTTCTAGTACGATATTCGAGCATTTATCCAGTGGGAATGTTTGGTAAAAGAAATCATACTCATAGTCGAAGTTAATTAAAGCTTGTAGCAGTTTTTTGTAGAAAACATATTTCTCAAATTAAACATGAAAAAAAGATGATAAAAAATTTCAAGGACTACCTTTATATAAATGGACCAAAAACTAGAAGGCAATTTTCTTTTAATACAGACATGTTGAATTTTGACTAAAAAACTTTAACAATAGCTCTTGTAAAAGAATTTTGGGATTTAAAACTATCAAGGTGGAGCGCAATCTTTCAATTTAAGGCAAACCATGTACTTGTGATTAACTAATGGATTATTTAAAATTTAAACACGCGCTCTACCTTTATGATTTGCACAGCTGGAAATTGTGGCGAAATTCGCATACGCCTGAAAGTCTAAAAGAATTGTGGTGAAAGTCGCGTCCTCCTAAAAGTATGCAAGGACGTGCATTGAGTTGGGCCTTCAACGAGGTGGAATTCTACAACGCCTGCAACACTCAGGATACTAGCCACGAAGGTATGGCCTAATCTTCTAAATAGTTCGACTTGTACGTTACGTAGCTCAAATTTTTTGATCAAACATTGCACTGTCACCGAGTTTTAAACTATATTTCAGGTTTCAAGTCTCTAGATATCCAGGAATTTAGTTAAAAATCGATTGCAAGATTCCCAATTTACAACTAGTTTTCTCAATATCTCGATCCATGCGCCACCTAGCGGATTTTTTTTTTTTGATAAAATATTGCATTGTCACCGGGTTCTGACTCACCAGTCCTCTAACTAAGTGTAGAGTTTCAAGTCTCTATGTAACCGGGAAGTTAGTTAAAAATGGATTGAAAAATTCCCAAATTAAAATTTGTTTTCTTACTATCTCGATCCGCGTGCCACCCAGCGTATTTTTTTTTTGATCAAATGTTGCATTGTTACCGGGTTCTGACCCACGGCCCAAGTTTCACATCTCTAGCTCACCGGCAGGTTACTCAAAAATCGATCGCAAGATTCCCCTCGTTTTTCAGGGATTTGTTGTTATCTCAATTAGCACGCAACCTAGCGGAACTTTGTTTTCTATAAATTGTATTGTCACCGGGTCTCGAACTATGTGCTAAGTTACAAGTCTCTAGGTAATCGGGAAGTTAGTTAAAAATGGATTGAAAAATTCCCAAATTAAAATTTATTTATCTAATATCTCGATCCATGCGCCACCTAGAGGAATTTTTTTGATAAAATATTGCATTGTCACCGGGTTCTGAACTACGGCTCAAGTTTCATATCTCCAGCTCATCGCTAAGTTACTCAAAAATCTATTGAAAGATTCCCCTCATTTTTCAAGGATTTGTAGTTATCTTACTTAGCGCTCCACCTAGCGGAATTTTGTTTTCTGTAAATTGTATTGTCACTGAGTCCCGAACTATGTGCTAAGTTACAAGTCTCTAGGTAACCGTTCCATGCGCCACCTAGCGGAATTTTCTTGATCAAATGCTGCATTGTCACCAGTTTCTGACCCACGGTCCAAGTTTCAAGTCTCTAGCTCACCGGCAAGTTACTTAAAAATCGATCGCAAGATTCCCCTAGTTTTTCAAGGATTTGGAGATATCTCAATTAGCACGCCACCTAGCGGAACTTTGTTTTGTACAAATTGAATTATCACCGGGTTGCGAACTATGTGATAAGTTACAAGTCTCTAGGTAACCGGGAAGTTAGTTAAAAGTGGATCGCAAAATTTCCATTTTAAAATAAATTTTCTGTATATCTCGATCCGTGCGCCAACTAGCGGATTTTTTTTCACTTGCATTGTAATATCTCATTGATCTGAACTACATATGTTCTAAGTATCAAGTGTCTAGCTCAACGGGAAGTTACCGAAAAAGATTTTGCCGTGGGTCAAAAATTCGTATGGAAATGAGGGGACAAACGTGAAAGCAATTTAATATAAAAGTAGAAAAAATAAGAACCCAGCAGTCGATTTTATTACTGACTGAAATGATTTCAGGGAACTGCCCACAATTTTTTTTGTTATAACTTTAAATGTAGACTTCTCCAGTTTCAAATTGAAACGCAGTTCTATGCACTCACTTTCAGGAAGACCGTTATAATCTATATTTAAACAAAATTTGGTTTTGTCATATTTCCAAAATGTTTCAGAATTAGGCTCAAGTTTTTTCCGTGTGCCTGCTAAAACCTCAAACCACTTATTGATAAAAAGTGGCCGCCGTGGTGTGGTGGGAGCGTGCTACGCATACCAACCAGAAGGTCCTGAGTTCAAGTTCCGACCAAAGCAACATCAAATATTCAGAACAAGTTTTTCAATTCGAAAAAAATATGTCCAAGCGCGGTTGCCCCTCGGAAGTGATTTGGCATACATGCTAAGCGTATTTCTGCTATGAAAAGCTGTTCAGTGAAAATTGATCTTCTTGGCATCAGCTTCTGTTTGGAATTGGCACAAAACAAATGTGTCCTATCTGCCAATATGTAGGAAAAATCAAAAGGCAGCAAGGCGCAAATTCGAAGACAAGTTCGGCCTAAATCTTCTTGGAGATAAATCGCGACAAAGCACTAACTATTATTTTTTTTCTCTCTTTAATTTTTTATGGTTAATGCGTCAAGCGTAATACAAATTCAAAACCAGTTAAACAAATAGCTTTCGATCTACCAAAATAACAAATTCAAGGTTGTTATGTTTATTCCAGCAAAATTTTAATAGCGCGTGTATTCTATTCTTATTCAAAGAAAAATTTAATTGTGCTTAATTGTTTTTTTCTATATTTGTACAGTTGAATTGTGGTATTAACTTCACATAGGCTAAGTGATACGTGTACATTTTTAACCCTTTCACGCAAATGGAGCACCGGTGTTCCAAAAATATTTCTTTGTATAGCAACAAGGCTGGCAATATTTTACTAGTTTTTATACTCAGATGAGCAGAGCTAACAGAGTATATTAATTTTGATTGGATAACGGATACCGGTTGGTTTTACAGGTATAAAGGAATCGAGATAGATATAGACTTCCATATATCAAAATCATCAGTATCGAAAAAAAATTTGACTGAGCCATGTCCGTCCGTCCGTCCGCCCATCCGTTAACACGATAACTTGAGTAAATTTTGTAGTATCTTGATGAAATTTGGTATGTAGGTTCCTGGGCACTCATCTCAGATAGCTGTTTAAAATGAGGGATATCGGACTATAACCGCGCCCACTTTTTCGATATCGAAATTTTCGAAAAACCGAAATAGTGCGATAATTCATTGCGAAAGACGGATAAAGCAATGAAACTTGGTAGGTGAGTTGACTTATGAATAGAAAATTAGTAAAATTTTTGACAATGAGCGTAGCATCGCCCACTTTTAAAAGAAAGTAATTTAAAAGTTTTGCAAGCTGTAATTTGGCAGTCGTTGAAGATATCATGATGAAATTTGGCAGGAAAGATATCAAAATAGGCGTGGCTCTGCCCTTTTTCATTTAATTTATTTAGGATACTTTTAATACCATAAGTCGAACAAAAATTTACCAATCATTGCGAAATTTGGTAGAAGCTTAGAATCAAGGACGATAACTGTTTCCTGTGAAAAAGGGCGAAATCGGTTGAAGCAACGCCAAGTTTTTATACACAGTCCACCGTCGGTCCTTCCGCTCGGCCCTCAATACGATAACTTGAGCAAAAATAGATATATCTTTACTAAACTTAGCTAACGTACTTATCTGAACTTACTTTATCTTGGTATAAAAAATGGCCGAAATCCGACTATGACCACACCCACTTTTTCAACATTAAAAATTACGAAAAATGAAAAAAAATGTCATAATTCTCTACCAAATATGAAAAAAGGAATGAAACATTGTATTTGGATTGATTTATTGACGCAATATATAACTTAGGAAAAACTTTGTAAAATGGTTGCGACACCTACCATATTAAGTAGAAGAAAATGAAAAAGTTCTACAGGGCGAAATCAAAAGCCTTGGCAGGAATACTGTTGGTGGTATTACATATACAAATTAATTAGCGGTATCCGACAGATGAAGTTCTGGGTCACTCTGGTCCACATTTTGGTCGATATCTCGAAAATGCCTTCACATATAAAACTAAGGGACACTCCCTTCTAAACCCTCATTAATACCTTTAATATGGTACCCATATCGTACAAACGAATTCTAGAGTCAGCCCTGGTCCACCTTTATGGCGATATCCCGAAATGGCGTACACCTATAGAACTATGGCCACTCCCTTTTAAAATACTCTTTAATACCTTCCATTTGATACCCATGTCATACAAAAACATTCCCTGGGTTCAGTTTGCTAAATGGTGATTTTTTCTTATTTTGTCTCCATAACTATCATCTGAGTATGTAATGTTCGGTCACACATGAACTTAGCCTTCCTTATTTGTTTCGTTATAAGTTACTTAATCTTATCTGAATGTATACATCCGAACCGATTTTCATTTAAAGTGTTTATTAGTGTGTATTTCTACTATGAAAAGCTTTTCGGTGAAAATGCACCTTCCTTGCATTAGCTTCTGTTTGGAATCGGCATAAAAGAATTGCCAATTTGCAGTGAAAATAAAAAGGCAGCAAGACTCAAAAGAAGTTCGGCCTAAATCTTCTTGGAGAGAAATCGTGCCAATCATTAATTATTATTTTTTTTATTTTTTATGGTTAATGAGTCAAGCGTTATACAAATTCTAAATCAGTTAAACAAATAGTTTCTGATATACCAAAATAACAAATTCAAGGTTGTTATGTTTATTCCAGCAAAATTTTAATAGCGCGTGTATTCTATTCTTATTCAAAGAAAAATTTAATTGTGCTTAATTGTTTTTTTCTATATTTGTACAGTTGAATTGTGGTATTAACTTCACATAGGCTAAGTGATACGTGTACATTATGACCATAGTTTTAACACTTTCACGCAAATGGGGCACCGGTGTTCCAAAAATATTTCTTTGTATAGCAACAAGGCTGGCAATATTTTACTAGTTTTTATACTCAGTTGAGCAGAGCTAACAGAGTATATTAATTTTGATTGGATAACGGATAACGGTTGGTTGTACAGGTATAAAGAAATCGAGATAGATATAGACTTCCATATATCAAAATCATCAGTATCGAAAAAAAAATTTTATTGAGCCATGTCCTTCCGTCCGTCCGTCCGCCCGTAAACACGATAACTTGAGTAAATTTTGAGGTATCTTGATAAAATTTGGCATGCAGGTTCCTGGGCGCTCACCTCTGATCGCTATTTAAAATGAACGAAATCGGACTATAACCAAGCCCACTTTTTCGATATTGAAAATTTCGAAAAACTCTAAAAGTGCAATACTTCATTACCAAAGACGGATAAAGCGATGAAACTTGGCATGTCCGTTGACCTTATGACGTAGAATAGAAAATTGTTAAAATTTTGGACAATGGGCGTGGCACCGCCCACTTTTGAAAGAAGGTAATTTGAAAGTTTTGCAAGCCGTAATTTGGCAGTCGTTGAAGATGTCATGATGAAATTCGGCAAGGGCGTTACTCCTATTCGTATATGTGTGCTAAATGAATATTAGCAAAATCGGATGACGAACACGTCCACTTAAAAAAAAATTTCTTTTTAAGTCAAATTATAACAAAAGATTGAATATCTTTACAGTATATAAGTAAGTTATGTCAACATTCAATAATGATATGGTGCAACGAAATACAAAAATAAAAGAAAATTTCAAAATGGGCGTTGGTCCGCCCTTTTTCATTTAATTTGCCTAGAATACTTTTAATGCCATAAGTCGAACAGAAATTAACCAAGCCTTGTGAAATTTGATAGAGCCATATACTCTATGGCGATAACTGTTTTCTGTGAAAATGGGCGAAATCGGTTGAAGCCACGCCCAGTTTTTATACACAGTCGACCGTCTGTCCTTCCGCTCGACCCTTAACACGATAACTTGAGCAAACGTTGATATATCTTTACTAAAGTTAGTTCACGTACTTATCTGAACTCACTTTATCCTGATATAAAAAATGGCCAAAATCCGACTATGGCCACGCCCACTTTTTCGATATCCGAAATTACGAAAAATGAAAAAAATTCCATAATTCTATACCAAATATGAAAAAAGGGATGAAACGTTGTAATTGGATTGGTTTATTGACGCAAAATATAACCCTAGAAAAAACTTTGTAAAATGGGTGTGACACCTTCCATATTAAGCAGAATAAAATGAAAAAGTTCTGCTGGGCGAAATCAAAAGCCCTTGGAATCTCGACAGATGATGTTCTGGGTCACCCTGTTCCACATTTTGGTCGATATCTCGAGAAGGCGTCCACCTATAGATTTAAGTCCCACTCTCTTTAAAAATACTCATAAGCACCTTTCGTTTGATACCCATATTGTACAAACACATTCTAGAGTCACCCCTGGTCCACCTTTATGGCGATATCTGGAAAAGGCGTCCACCTGTAGGACTAAGGCCCACTCCGTTTTAAGATACTAATTAACACCTTTCATTTGATTCCCATATCGTACAAACACATTCTAGAGTCACCCCTGGTCCACCTTTATGGCGATATCTCCAAAAGGCGTCGACCTATAAACCGAATGCCCACTACCTTTTAAAATACTTATTAACGCCTTTCATTTGATACCCATATCGTACAAACACATTCTAGACTCCCCCTGTTCCACTTTGTCCCAAAATGCTTAAATGAAATACACAGCTTCTAGTATATTAATCGATTTTGAAAGGTCTGAGGCTGAACTTGTATTGTCAATTTTAGATAGCGTTATAATGTTTTAAAACTAAGGTTCTTTACAAATTTTGGATTATACATTGATCAAGGGGTTAGCTAACTGCCGTTGTATTTGGCAGAAAGAAAATAATTTTTATGTTGGTTAAGTTTAATTTCTTTGGGTGAGAAGCCGCGTTATCTAAAAACAAGAAAATTTTTCAATTCTGGGCTTTCATTCTTCGATTGAACTGCTGCAATCCTTCACTCATTACTTCTCGAGTCATCCATGCTTTTTATTAGACTTCCAATCCAGTGGCATTTTTGCAATTGGAACATGCTTAAAAGATCGAGGACGGGCTGCTTTACCTATAACCAAAATCAGCTCCTTATTTCCAGCCATGTTGGCAAAGAACAAAATTATGAGTCTTTCCTTTGATAGTTTACCGCCCACGCATTTTTCGGATTTAAGAGCGATGGTTTTCTTGGGTAAGGCACGACAGAAAAGCCCACTTTCGTCTGCGTTTTAATTGTCTAGAGGCTTGTAGCCGGTCAACAGAGATGGCAGTTTTATCCTAAACTGTTCCACACCATCCTGGTTTACATGTGCAGCTTCACCAGATACGCATTTGAAAGCAACGTTATTCCTTATTCGCTATTTGTTTAACCATTCATCTGAAGCATTAAAAGTAAGTACACCAAGTTTGCCTGCAATTTGCCTTTCCTTTGCTTTCAAAATGGGACCAGAAATCAGCATGTTTTGACTTCTAGCCTTAGCGAACCAATTAAAACACATCTTGTTTATTTCAGAGCCGCCTTCTTTAAGAAAGCTTGTGTTTTGCCAATATTGAACCTTTCAAAGCAAAATAAACGTGTACCTACTACCATTAAATTTTTGGGCTCACTACACTTTACCTTTTTGCAACTCCACGTACTGATAATTAATCTTTTTCGAAAACATTAGTAATTTCCATTTTCTCTTTAATAGAAAGCACCTTCTTTTTCGGCACCATATTATTACGAACTTTGAACGCAACCATTCGCATGCAACTGACTTAACAAACTGAATGGAAAACTACCCTTAATTTGAAACACACGCACAGTGGCCAATTTGGCTTCGCTAGCGGCATTTTATTCATAGCTTCCAAAGTAAAGAAGTTATCTTCAAAATTTTTTTTTCTCAATTCAGAAAAAAATCAAACAATTTTTGGAAAAAAATTAAATTTGTTTTTTTTTTTAATTTTTAATTTTTTTTAATTTTTAATTTTTTTTTAATTTTTAATTTTTTTTTAATTTTTTAATTTGTTTTTAATTCAATAAACATTTTCCACCATATATTCATATATAAAATAAGAAAAAAATTGTCAACTCAAAGAGAAACCATATTATAAAAGAAATATTAATCAGATTCTTCAGTATCAGATTCAGAGAAATCATCTTCAAAATGATGCATTATAAGCAAGCTTTTAACTTCCTTATCGAAACTAATATTTCTGGAATAGGAAATTGATGAGCCGTTGGACAATGAAGATATTAACGGATCGGAAGAAACAAAAAGAGCGTTAATTATATCTTCCATTGTATTTTTTCTGCAATTTTTTCTGGTATTATTTTCACGGATGTTCCGATAATCTTTATTTCTGGCTTCAAGCGCTTCCTCGGACATCATACCAATTGGAAGTGAAAAATGATTGATTATGTCTGCTCCATGAATTAAAATTCTGTGAACAGACGAGGGCATGTAAAACCAAGGGTATAAAGTAACAAAAATTTCGGCAGTTTCCATTGCGTAAAGTCTGAATGCCTCCGTGTTTATATCGTATCCACATGCAAGTGCTCGTAAGACGACGCTGAATCGATATATTAAATTTTCGTTCACCCCAGTTATACGAGCGGCTAAATCTGGTTGTTGAAAAAACCTTCTTGCCGTATTTCCGTTGTTGGTATTTCCAGTAACAGCCATTGGTATGTCGACCAACAAATGCATTTCTTCTCGTAGCTTCTGCTGTATATTTGTTTTATTTTGTCCAACAATATCCTTGTCAGCACCACGGGTTTGCCACTTTTTTATTGGTATTCTATAGGATATGTGCAAAATACATTCAAAAAACCTTATCCAGGCGTGGAGACTGGATAGCCCATATTGAAAGAGGCTCACTTTAATTGGAAAGCTCTTCACCAAATTTAAGTCATTCATATTTTTCGGTGTTGCCTTGCAGATTCCGCATATTTGCGAAGAAGATTCTGAAATGACGCTGAAAGTTTTACCATCAAGCATGGTCATGTGAAATTGGTGATCAATAATCAATGAGTTTACATATGTTGGTACAATATTTAATATTTGGCTCTTAATATTTTCAATTTCCCTGCGACTCAGGTCCGCCGTTTCCTTGTCGCAAAGTATTTTGATTGGTCGACAGTATCGTGTAGAAGAAGGTCGATTGTTTTTCCATAAAACTGTCAGTCCGTTCTGCACTTGCAGTGGTACAATACAAATTGAAAATAAATATTGGTCTCTCATGTTTCCTTCGCAGTCGTTAAATTTTTGCCTATATGTGGAATGGCCGCTGCTGCCATCACAACCCCATTTGTAGACACCAGTTAAATGGGTGTTATTATTACTTCTAGATGGGATTTCAAAACTTTCAGAGTGTGCTTCCATGATCCTGTTTATTGTATGGTCCACAAGACTTTGTAGTGGCACTTCAGCATAATAATCAGTGACTGTAATGTCACTAGGATAGCACTTTTTTTTGGCGAAGCGTAATTTTTCGTAGCATGGATATATATCGGCGTTTTGGTTTTTTGCTGCTTTCTTATTCAAGTTCCAAGTGTATCTGGTATGTCCAAGATCTACAAATAGCGTAAGCGCTTTATCATCCGAAAATTTGTATGGAAGGGGCTTTGGTTTGTTTATATTTTGTATTACCTTTCCGCTAAACTCCTCATCGCCATTTACCATTTCTACAACTTTGGAAGCACTGCGCTTTCCAGCTTTATATAAACTGCAGCTTGCAGCTACCAACAATCCTTCACATGACACTTCTTCTGTAAGCCCTGACATCTTATTGACTTGCGTTTTTCTGCAGCACTTGGAAAGCTCTTTTTCCGGCCGTCCAATATTTTCATTTGCTTTTTTTCCCAACAATACCAATGGTGTATCTAGCCATTCTTGGTTAATTTTTTCGAAAAACACCTTACTTCTGCCACAGGCCTTCTACTTTTGGATAAGCCTACTAACAAAATTGCGCAGTTTCTTTACATTTTTGCACTGCTCCTTCTGAGTATAGGTAATTTTACTCAAAACGGTACCAAAAACATAATTTTCTACGGCGAGAAACTTCTTGGTGGGGATCGCTTCTTCATGCCATTTTGCCTAAAAAGTACAATAAATTGAAGGCTCGCAGGTACTCGCAGTTCGTTTTGGACATTTTGGACACACAATGGTTTACACATATAGGAAAATTTAAAATTACACTGAGTCTAGGTGAATTTTGAAAGTTCTACTCCACGAAAAACATGTGTACGTTACAATGGTCGAGTTGCTAATACACTTAAACACGATTACGTTTTATAAATAACATAAGTATACACAGATCACAACCACAGTTTTTTTTTATATAATACATACCTTGGCGTTAGTATATAACAAAACTTTTAATGAAAATAATAAAATTTGCAAGTTTAACACGAATACGAAAACGATGATCAAAAAGGCGGAAATATTTTGCACAACACTTGCAGAAACATATGCCGACTTTGACAGCTCACAGCTGTTCATCAGCTGTAAGCTGAGCTTTTGAAAATCGATACAAAACTAGTGAATGTATTTGTTATCGATTTAAAAAAAAAAATTAACGGTTTTTCAAATTTGAAAATTTTAATTAAATGCCGCTAGCGAAGCCAAATTGGCCACTGTGACACGGCTTGAATGTGTGCATACATGTTAAAAGGGGAATCACCTATTTCATTTTTATAATGAACAACAAAGTTTGCTTGTGATATTTTTAAATTTTGTCCGTTTATGAGAAATTTTTTTATGAAAATGGTCCGCGTCCGGTTATTAGAGTGTCCGTTTATTATGATGATATTTGTATGAAAAAATGAAGGAAAAACCTGTGTGATCAAAATTTGTCCGGCTATTGGAGCTGTCCGGTTATAAGGACTGTCCGTAATGGGGAAATTTATTATTATTTAGTAAATAATACGCCTAGAATGTTGAAATTTGTCGTGTGGACTGATATTTAGAGTTTTGATTCAAATATGAAAAAAAATTTTAAAATGGGCGTGACACCGCCCACTTGTGATAAAATAAATTTTACAAATATTATTAATCATAAATCAAAAATCGGTAAACCTATCATAACAAAATTCGGCAGAGAGGTTGCCTTTACCACAAGGAATGCTTTGAAGGAAATTTATCGAAATCGGTTAAGATCCTCACGCTCACTTTTATAAAAAAGATTTTTAAAAGGGCCGTGGACGAAAAAAATAAGCTATATCTTTGCAAAATAGAGCTTTATATCAATGATATTTCATTTCGCAAGTGGATCTATAACAACAAATAGGAAAACTTCAAATTTAAAAAAATGGGCCTGGCACCGCCCCTTTTATGACTAAGCAATTTTCTATTCGGCGGCCACCGTGGTGTGATGGTAGCGTGCTCCGCCAACCACACCGTATGCCCCGGGTTCAACCCCCGGGCAAAGCAACATCAAAATTTTAGTAATAAGATTTTTCAATTAGAAGAAAATTTTTCTAAGCAGGGTCGCCCCTCGGCAGTGTCTGGCAAGCGCTCCGAGTGTATTTCTGCCATGAAAAGCTCTCAGTGAAAACTCATCTGCCTTGCATATGCCGTTCGGGGTCGGCATAAAACATGTAGGTCCCGTCCAGCCAATTTGTAGGGAAAATCAAGAGGAGCACGACGCAAATTGGAAGAGAAGCTCGGCCTTAGATCTCTTCGGAGGCTATCGCGCCTTACATTTATTTATTTTTTAATTTTCTATGTTTCGGGAGCCATAACTCCAAGAAAAATTAGTTCAGAATAGAACCATAGGAATATGTATTATTGCGAAGCTTTGTAACACTATTAAACACACAAAACAAACAACAACAGCATTTCAAGTGTACAGCTGGGTATGTAATATTCGGTTTCACCCGAACTTAGACTTCCTTACTTGTTGTATAATCGAATTTTTTTTTCTGGAGAACGTTTTGCCTTTTTGACCATCGGTAAAAATCAAAATAAATGCACCCTGCGTACATCATGTTACAATCAAATATACGACATAAAATAATGAAGTAAAGTCACGATTTGGCTGGACTAAGAAAACATTGCTGGCTTAAATGGCCCTGTCGAACATTGTCCACAAAAAACTTAGTTAGGAGTTTGTTGCTAGGGAAATTCTTGACGTACATTTTTTTTACGGATATTGCTTTTAAGCTCGCATTGTTCCACAACTACTATATAAATCGGCACATATAGGTCCGACACATAAGCAGTTTCTCATATAGATGAGTTTAACACATGATGATGCACTATGAGTAGATTGCATGTATTTTTATGGAGAACGGTAGAATCAGCGACACTGGCGCCATCTGATATTGAAAAGTAGCCAACTCCCCAATTTTGTTTCAGGTAAATCATAAGAAGAAGAATTTGACTTTTGCTTTGGCTAAGGGTGTTGGCACACTTTGCAAGTGAAATTATTTTTCTCACTGGTTGGTAAAATTTCTAACATTTTTCGCAATTGAAAACTGCAATATAACAATCGAATACGACACAAAATATGTTAGCAAGTATTTTTGTTGTATAGGGAGAATGTTTACAACAGTGCTTCGTGAAATTTTGTATGTGAATGGGCAAGACGTAATAAACTACAATTGCCAAGTCTGAAGTTCCTTCATATTTACAAACGCAACATCTTGGTTGATTGTGGCGATGTTATTGGAATGCATAAGCTTGTGTTAAACGCATCTATATGAAAAATGTCATTGTGTCACCGCCTTTAGGCGCTGATCAATAATTTGGTAGCCAACTCCCACGAGGTTCGATCGACCCCATGTCTCGCCTCGTCCATCGCATTGCTTGTGTGAAGGTGATAAAAGTCTTTATATCGAGGAGACAGCGATAGCATAAGGAGTTCGTCACTGTTGCAATCAAAAAATAATAATCCCAGCTCAGGTTTCGGGCTTTTTATTTTCCCATAGCTTTTAACAAACCATAAAAAACTAACTAGTTTAGTGATAAGCTATCATCCTGCTTTAAATTTAAACTTCCTTGAAAGGAGCGGACGAAACCAAATTTTAATCTGATCACAGTGAAACCACGATTAGCTCAAGTCGGAGGCAAAGTGAAAAAAAAAAAATTATGTCGCGCCATATGTTTTCAATTTCTGGTCAATTTTATTTTGGGAACCAGCACCAGCCAATTATTGATTACACATGCGCAGACGCTTTCTCATTTATTTAAATCGTGTGCGAAAAAAAAACTAAAACAAAAAGTAATGAGCACAGTTTGCTATAAGGTGCCTTTTTTAGATTTATTGGTTGCCATTCTTTACAAAGACGCATTTGCAATTTAGTTGCGTATTTGCAACATTCAACGCTGTTAAGCTTGTGGCGTTTAGACATACGAACACCAGCACCGGCGTAAGATGAACAGCTACAACGCAGATTTCACACTCAATTCCTGTTGCTGCCAACCTAAATCCGTGCAGCTGACAGCTGATGTCAACATAACTAGTTGGTGCGATCGTTCACAGTGTCTTCCTTGAAATTACGTTCAAAAATAGATTGGAAATGTGTGCAACTAAATAAATGTGAGATCTTTTTGATAGCAACTTTGTTGCTAACAAATGCTTGATTTATTTTTTATTGCCACCTTTCTATGTATGCCTACCAGTGAGCTGCAATTATTCATGTTTTAAGGTTATTAGTGGACTAACCAAAAAATTAGTATTAGTGCGTACACAAACAAAGAATATCAAGCACTTATATCCACTAAAACACATTTACATAGTCATGCTTCGTAAAATGAATAACCGCTCATAAGCCACGAAGCAGTTCAGTACTCAATTGTCTTATTGAGCAAGAAAGTCAACTGTGTTATACGAAAACACTAATTTGAATCAGTATGACTAACAGTACAATAAAATGAATATAGTCATATCAGTCTTCTGACGCTAGCAGCACAACGATGCACACGAAACTAAACTGAATACAGCGCTAAAGAAAAACCGATAATAAACGAAGTGTACAGTGTATTACACACGAAACCAATATGCTACTGAGTTCAGTTTATACTCAACAATGTCATATATGTATGGGACATATGTGTTGCGGGGCACCCGTATGTATTTTTTATTTTATGTGCTAGTCACTCATAGTATTTGCCTGTACTTGACTAAGTACACATTTAGACACAATTTTTTGGCTCAAGACTAAGTGCACTACCTTTATTAGTACTCAAAGCAGACCTCTGATGCCTACCTCCAACAAACGTGCGCGTGCTACCAACGATTTTTAAAGAATGAAGATGTTGCATGCGCGAAAAATAGTGTGAAGCAAGCTTGACAAAACTTTAGTAAGTCACATTCACCACTCACCACAACAGAATGTGTTAAACTACCACTGTCTGTACTTATTATTTGACAATTATTTGTACATTTTTTATTCATCTAATATGTTCAGAATTTTAATTTTTACTCTCTAAAACTCCAATCAATGTATTTTGTGTGCTTAAATTATGTTAAGAATTGTGTTAAAGTTTGTGGTGTGGTGGAAGTGACCTACTAGAATTATGTGAAGCTCCGCTGCTTTCCACTGAAGTTCGCGCATGAAACATCTTTATTCTTCAAAAATCGTTGGTGCTACTTATAAATTTCAAGCATTTCTCATCGTCATCTTGATCGTCAACGCACATGTACTCAGTCATCAGCATTTTACGATTTGGCTATTTGCATTCAAACATTCGCGCATGCGCAATGCATTAAACGCGCAGCTCTGCACTACACGCCTTCCTTATGATTGCATTTGTTGGCTGCTATATTACCTATATAAACACAAATGTATGCATGTAACTTCATATGCACATATGTATGTATGCACAAAAAGTTTCGCATGAAATTTGTTTGCCTGTAATTTTTTTGTAATTTTTAATATCCACAAGCAAGCTGAAGTCATGTCTTTTGTAGCTTATTGTATTTGTTATTGCCTGTTAATAGATAAATATTAATTTTAACATTAGGCCAAAGTTTTTATGTGAGAAAAAAGTAATTAAACACACAAAGATGTCTTAAGTATGCATAAAATGCCTTTTGCTGCGAAATGCAAATTTTAAAAATTTTTACTATCGAAATATAACGTTTTTAATGGCCTCAGTCTGGTTACAAATTATGTTATTGTCAAATTGATTTTGTTAACATCATAAAAAGTTATGTTGCAAAATATTTGAATTCATATGAAACATTTGTACATTCTAACCATTAAGCCATACAAATATACATAGTATGGGAAAAGTGGCCATACTCCCACCCCTATCAAATTAATTATAATATCTCTTCATATATTTAAAACAGGCGTCCAATAGTTAGTTTAAAGATTCAATATATAGGGTAACGCATTCAGCCGCTGTCCTTTAAAGTTCACACAACCGGCAACAGACCAAGGCTTTACAACCCAGCCGCAACGTCAACGCTTTCGCTAGGTAGAACCATAGCATTTTTACACAATGAGAAGCAGTCTTTAGTACATCCTCTGGTTACGATCCATTTGTATGTGAAACGTCTTGCACTTCACCATGTTTCCCCAAATTCATGTTAACTTAACATGTCGCAAGTTGTAACAGAAAATTCTCTTAACGATTTTCTCTGTTCGTCCGTTACCAAAAAATTCTCTGATCAGAGCAAATATTATTGCAAATTTTAATTCTCTGATTTTTTGTAAATAATTTATTGTTTCATTATAAATTGACTTGCCCCATTAAGTAGTCTTAGGAGTCCAATAGAATGTTTTATTTTTGCTTTTTTCAACTCCTTCTCCTGGAGCCAATTATATTTTTGGCTGATTTACCTGCGTATTGTCTTACTCAAACCACTTGGTTAAAACAATATATCTACTGATGTCCTTGATGCGGCAGTTTGACACAGCCTTTAAGTCCGGCAACACATAGCTTCTTAGAGTTCGTGACCGAAAAGTCGCGAGGGCTGGGCACTCGCAGAGGAAGTGAGTAACCGTTTCCTCGGCACCCTCCTGTCTACAGCTCCTACACCTCACATTGTAGGGGATACTCATTCTACTCGCGTGTGGGCCAAACGGCCAGTGCCCTGTAATAGTGGCCGTGATTATGTATATTTCCTTCCTAGTTCTGTTTAGTATATCATCGGTTCTTTTCTGGTTGTACCCTGGCCAGATTAGTTTGGTGATTCTAGAGGTGTCCGTAGAGCACCAATCACGGATTGCTATTTTCCTAAGATAGGTGAGAATGTCTCTTTTAATTGATGTGAGTGGTCGATGCACCGTGACTTCTTCCGTGCTGTCTAATGATGCACTTGCCTTTGCTATTTCATCCACTTTTTCGTTGTCGTCAATGTTCTTGTGGCCGGGTACCCAGCTGAGTGTGATAGCTGCCTGGTTAGCTGCTTCAGGTAGTACCCTTTTACAGTTATCGACGGCTTTAGAGGATGTGTGCAGTGATTTTAGCGCTTTGAACGCTGTTGACTGTCGGAGTATATGACTACCTCACGGTCTATCCGGTTATGCAGCAGGTAGATGCAGGCCCTCTCTATTCCTTGCAGCTCTGCTTGGAATGATGGCTGTGTTGATCGTCGGGCACGATCTAAGTGCACCTGTTACCCCTTCGCATGCTACCCTTTTGTATTTTGCCTAGTTTCTTAGTGTTGTATTGCTTGTCCAGGGCAGGACACCATGCTGTGGCTCCATACGCCAGGATAGGCTTGATGACCGCCGTGTAGAGCCACATCATAAGTTTGATGATTCTAGAGGTGTCCGTAGAGCACCAATCACGGATTGCTATTTTCCTAAGATAGGTGAGATTGTCTCTTTTAATTGATGTGAGTGGTCGATGCACCGTGACTTCTTCCGTGCTGTCTAATGATGCACTTGCCTTTGCTATTTCATCCACTTTTTCGTTGTCGTCAATGTTCTTGTGGCCGGGTACCCAGCTGAGTGTGATAGCTGCCTGGTTAGCTGCTTCAGGTAGTACGGAGAATGTCTCTTTTAATTGATGTGAGTGGTCGATGCACCGTGACTTCTTCCGTGCTGTCTAATGATGCACTTGCCTTTGCTATTTCATCCACTTTTTCGTTGTCGTCAATGTTCTTGTGGCCGGGTACCCAGCTGAGTGTGATAGCTGCCTGGTTAGCTGCTTCAGGTAGTACCCTTTTACAGTTATCGACGGCTTTAGAGGATGTGTGCAGTGATTTTAGCGCTTTGAACGCTGTTGACTGTCGGAGTATATGACTACCTCACGGTCTATCCGGTTATGCAGCAGGTAGATGCAGGCCCTCTCTATTCCTTGCAGCTCTCCTTGGAATGATGGCTGTGTTGATCGTCGGGCACGATCTAAGTGCACCTGTTACCCCTTCGCATGCTACCCTTTTGTATTTTGCCTAGTTTCTTAGTGTTGTATTGCTTGTCCAGGGCAGGACACCATGCTGTGGCTCCATACGCCAGGATAGGCTTGATGACCGCCGTGTAGAGCCACATCATAAGTTTGGCTTTAGTCCCCAGTTTCTGCTGACTTTTCTCTTGCACGAGTAGTATGCGTTATATGCATTCTCTACTCTTTTTTCGATATTGGTTTTCAAATTTAACTTGTTGTCTATTACGACGCCTAGGTAATTAACTCTAGTTGAGAGCGAGAGTTCCGTTCCATGTAGTGAGGACAATCGAAATGTTGGTAGTTTCGTTCTGTTACTGAACAGTATCAGTTCTGTTTGGCTTGGTTTGATATTAAGGCCGCACGATGCCGCCCAGGTGTGTAGCCTGCTTAGCGCACCCTGAAGGATGTCGCTTAGCTTAGAAACACCCGTGACTGCAATAACCAAGTCGTCTGCGTATGCTACTGCCTTAACACCATTCTTGTCGAGTTCGAGTAGTATCTTGTTCAGTGCAATACCCAGAGTAGTGGCGAGAGGATTCCGCCCTGGGCGTGCCTTTGACAGGGTTGGTCCTATTATTGTTGATCTAATGTAGATATCCAGAAGCCTCTCAAGGACCTTGAGCATGAAGGATGTGAGGCTTATTGGCCTGTAGTCTTTTGCATTTTCGTGTGTGCGTTTTCCCCTTTTAGCAGAAAGATTACTTTTGTTTCCTCCAACTTTTGTGGTATATAGGTCAGGGCGATACTCGCTATGTATACCGTTTCTAGCCAGAGGATCATTTGATCACCTAGCCGTTGTATCATTACCGGGATAACGCCATCCAGTCAGTGCGATTTAAATGGAGAGAAGCCATTGATGGCAAACCTGATCTTTTCGCTGTATATTATCCTGTCCAGCAAGCCCTCTGAGGGCTGAGAGTCCCTGTAGAGAGATTCTTTTACTGGTGCTAGATCGCATCCTGGGAAGTGAGTATTGATGAGTGTGCCCAGGGAGTCCCTTGCTGTGTTTATCTATACGCCTACCTCACTTCTTACGAAGTGATTTTTGTGGTGTTCTTTGGACAGAATTTTACTCAGTCTGGAGGACTCACGAGTATTTTCTATTGAGGAGCAAAAGAATAGCCAGGACACAGCCTTCGCCAATCTTATAGCTTTTTTGTATACTTTGAGTGCCTCCCTATACGGCTGCCACTCCTTGGTTGTGAGGCACTTATTAAATGACTTCCGTACTCTCGTTCTAAGTTTGCTGATGTCCCCGCTCCACCAGGGTGGGTAGTTCTTTTTACGAATACTAAATGGGGTGCACTTATTGTAAGAGGTAGTTATCGCGAGCTCTACCTTGCCGACTAGCTAATCGCGCTTTAGCGGGCAGTTTATGTTAGGTTCATTTATTTCTAATGCTGGTGTAGTTAGCCTTACAAATTTATCCCACTTTGTCCTTCGTGGGTTTCTGTAGCGGTGAGTCAGGCCCAATCCAAATTTGATGTCGAAGAAAATCCAACGGTGGTCCGAGAGAGAGGCTTTGTCTGACACTCTCCTTTTTTCCACTAGCGCCGGGTCATCATCGGTTGTCAAATTTAGATCTAGGACTTCCTCCCAGCCCTGAAACCTGTCTGAACTAGGGAATATAAAAGTGGGCTTGTGGCCGCTGTTGCAAATACTGAGGTTAGAACTAAGAATAAAGTGTAGAAGGGACTCACCTCTCTCGTTGATTGAGGAACTACCCCATATCGTGTTTCTTGCATTGGCATCGCAGCCAATAAATATGCTGCAGCTGCCGCTATTGTTTATTAAGTTTGCCAGCTCTGGAGGTGGGGCCATCCTGTCATGGGCCATGTAGGCCGAGACCACGTTGATGGCCTGGTTGGACACTCCCTCTAGGTTTTCCACTGTTAGGTCTGCTGTGCTCTAATTTGAACATAAAAAAGCATTTATACCCTTTTTGATTAAAATGCCTGCTCTTGGCTTACCTACATCCGTTTTGTAGAACAGATTGTGTGTGCTGATGTTTAACCCCTGATTTCCTGATTGTGGACCCAGGGCTCTTGGATTAGGCTGATGTTGATATCCTCCTCACCAGGAAGAATCTTAAGATTATCTGTAGCACTTTTAGAGTGCTGCAGATTAATCTGCATACACTTAGTCCTCTGTTCTGTCCCCGTCCTTGATGTTGACACCCTGCAGTAGATTACCTGCCCCTTCAACTTCATCAGGGTCGTCTTCAGCAGGGATTGTGTCGCCGCGGAATACCTTCACCTTGGTCATGCGAAAAGCAAAGGCAATTTTGTAAACCGTCTTGGCTAGAGCCTCTAGGGACTCCTCGTAAATGACCACCAGGAATGGTTTGCTGGTTTCCGACGGCGTTTCCTCTTTTATTAACTATCATTCTGCAATAGCCGAGATGTTGCTGTAGTAGTTTGATGCAGTCCAGCAACGGCTCTCTCGAATCCTCCAGGGGGGAAGCCAAATGCGCGCACGAGGACTTTTTGGAACCTCTGAAGCAGGTATTAGCCTTAGCTGGAAGTTGTTTACCTCTCCGCTAATTTTTGCTACACACCTTGTCAGAAACTCCAACGAGACCTGGTCCGCGCACCTGATGATCCTATAGCCTCTCAGGGTTTCCGAGGAGTCAAAGACTGGGAGTTGTTGTACTAACGATAAAGACACTCCCCGAAGTTTTTTGGAGTGTTATGGATGTTGATGGTCCTTTGCTGGGTACAGATCGGGTAGTTCCGGCAACAAGCACCATAAAGGTACTAACCCGATCATCTCCGGAACGATTAATGTGACCACATTAAACCTTCTAGGCCATAACGCCCCCACCCCTTAGTTCCATGAGGAACTTGGCGTCACCAGACCCTCGCATGCTAAATATGTATGTGTATGATACATTTGTATTTGTTACAGGATTCCCCTCGCGAGGGTGGGGCTGACAATTGGGTTGCGGAGGCTCTGAAGCTATGAAGCTGCGTACTGCGCCTCCCATTCTTCATCAGGAAGCATAAAGCTTCGCGTAGCCTTCCTGCCTTCGCACAGATAATCAGGGGATAATTCAAAGTGATTGTACACGCGTAATTAAAGAGCGGCCCCAGAAATAACAAGAGCAACAAGTTAAAGAAAATGGCTTACTCTTAAGAATGCATGTGCTTAACACCGGCTTACTTACTTACTTAATTGGCGCTTAACCGTCTTAACACCGGCTTATAATAATTAAATATCCAATTATTATGTTTTTTCTAAGAGAAACTGAAAAGAAAGAAGGAAACATTTACAGGCATATTGCGATGGTACCATTTCGAAAGCCGCCATGTAATTAAAAAATAAAATAAATAAATGTAAGGCGCGATAACTCCCGAAGAGATCTAAGGCCGAGCTTCTCTTCCAGTTTGCGTCGTGCTCCTCTTGATTTTCCCTACAAATTGGCCGGACGGGACCTACATGATTTTATGCCGACTCCGAACGGCATCTGCAGGGCAGATGAGTTTTCACTGAGAGCTTTTCATGGCAGAAATACACCCGGAGCGCTTGCCAAACACTGCCGAGGGGCGACCCCGCTTAGAAAAATTTTCTTCTAATTAAAAATCTTATTTCTAAAATTTTTTATGTTGCTTTGCCCGGGGTTTGAACCCAGGTCATCCGGTGTGGTAGGCGGAGCACGCTACTATCACACCACGGTGGCCGCCATGTAATTATCATCAGTCAATTTCGTAATGTTATCAAAGGTTTCACCGAGATTCGAACCGCGAATCACACGGTGAAACTGCAGTTGTCTCAACCACTAGGCTATCCTGCTTGTATTTGTTTCCTTGCTTAATTCAGTTTATCTCATTGCTACACTAACAACACAATTGAAACATCCTGCCTTTATCAATTTGCGTGCTATGTAGATTTGTTCTTGTAAAATTTCTTTTTCGTTGCGAATGAGAAGCTTTGTAAACTCGGGCTCAGTTTAACACATTTATGTTTGTTTGTTTTTCGTTGCAAATGATCCATTTGCAGGGCAAAGGAACCTCGCTTTTTAGAAATGCCCGATAACGCTGCCAAAATCGAAGAGGGGCGGAAGTCAAAGGGGTGCAAAAAGCAGCTTCAGCTTCTCCAAGAGCAAGATAAGAGAACTGCGTCACCAAGGTTCAAACAGGTACTTTTATACTATGAAATCTTATTAAGAACGCAGCGGAAAATCTTCAAAATCCGTAGGCCTCAGGCGGGAATATATGTAGGCTCAGTGGCTAGTGAAAAAAAGATAGCCAAACTAAGGAGATCGATCGATAATTTGATTGAGTTCTTTGAAGGGCGTAATAACTTGTATATACGCAGAAATAAAACGCTTGGCCCGCATAATCAAGACATCACACTTCGAATCTGCTCTGGACACATTTCTGCTCCCTCTTAGGGTTAGGTTAGGTTGGGTGGTAGCTTCCCTGATAGGGGAAGCTCTCTTGGACAACATGACGGTCCGTTGTGATACCACATATAATAAACTAAACTAACGGTGACGTAGATATAACTACTTAGAGAATCATTGGGTAGCAACGATAAAGTTCCGAGTGATCCCGATCTCAACCTTGGATAGCTCCGCGGGAGATCCAAGTGAGTCACGACCGAAATACTTTCGCCTAGTTCTGGCAAAAGCTGGGCAGTCAAGCATAAAGTGATTTGGTGATCCCACCTCATCATCCTCCATACAGCTGCACAGGATGGAGTTTCCAGTATACTGAGACGTACAGCATGGATACCCATGGGACAGTGCCCTGTCAAAACCTCAATGACCATTGATAGGTGAGCCTTAGTGAACCCATTTATTTCAGCAGACCTCCTGCCATCCACTTTCTGCCAGAAAGATCTTGATATCCTGCAAGACGTAGTGTCCGCCCAACGTTTGCTGAGCTGCCTCGAGGCCCAGCTATGGAAGAGCAATCCACAGGTGGCTAGGGCAATCCCGAAATCCCTACAGCCATCTTCATCCGGTTCAGTTGTACCGATTCGGACTAAGAGATCCGCTTGATAGTTACCCGGAATATCACTGTGGCCCGGGACCCAGATAATCTTAATTGTAAAATAATTCGATGCAATCGCAAGTGAGGTCAGGCACTCCCGGATCACCCTCGATCGCACTGTAGTTGAGCTCAAGGCCTTTATAGCCGCTTGGCTATCAGAGTAGATGTTAAATTCCCTAACCGTAGTAGCGCTGGGTAGCATTTCATCCACCGCATTCTTAATCGCAGCAACTTCCGCTTGGAATACACTGCAGTGATCAGCCAACTTAAACTTGCGGCTTACATTTAGCTCTTGAAAAAAGACCCCCCCCCCCCATCCCCGCCAATCTTTCCGGCCAACTTCGACCCATCCGTGAACAAGTTAACCGGTCCCATGCCCCAGATAATTCCTCTTCTCCACTCCTCCCTCGGGGAATGACTGGGGTGAAGGTTGTATAGGGAGCGACCACCGCATGCAATAATCCATCCTGTCCGGGATAAAGTCGAAACTAGTAAGAAGGCTAGAGTGTCCGAAATCAGTAAGCATATAACCCATATATTCAGCATGACATTCAGTGCCAAGGTAGGTGTTGTTCTCATAGCGCCACTGATACCAATAACCGCCGTCCGTTGCACTGACACTAACATTTTGGAGGTGCTCGCCGTGTCCAGTGCTTTCCACCAGACCAGCACCCCAAAGAGCAGAATCGGTTTGACCACCATCTACTCCCTCTTCTTTTTATAAACTTTTATTTACTTTCACTTGGCTCTTGTTTGTAATCAGATCTTGCAAGTTAAATTTGATACACTTTCCGGTGTCCGATTAAGCTGAAATTTTGCACGCATGTATAACTCCGATGACAATGCAATATTACTTTGCGAGAATTCGATAAAGATTTGTGTTCACAAGGAAATAAAAGCCTAAGTCCTTTGTTTGGAGGGATGGTGAATAACCTACAGCGGCTCAAGAACGAGGTAACTTCGCTTTGTTTGTGTATACAACGAACGTAGAAGTTAGGCTGTTATTCCTCAATGTTGCATACCTTTCTGCGCACTTGATTTTGTTTTACAGATTTAACCCACAGAGCAGAGATCTGCAATAAGTAGTTGTAAACTGAACGCGATATAGGCAAAGTCACAATAAAATATGATTTTAAGTTAGTTAGCACTGTTTGACACAATTTTGTATGCGCTCTCTGTCAAAAATGCTTCAACTAATTTAGTCACATTTTATTTCGATTATGAATATGTCCTAATATATTCGCATCATAATATAAAAAATCATGTACTCATACTCAGTCGGACGGTGTCAACCTGCCGCATCAAGGACATCATTTTTATAGTTTTAACCAAGTGGTTTGAGTAAAGCAATACGCAGGGTACATCAGCGCTACTTGGGCCCGGCTCCACAGCCGGGCAGCACAGCAAACAACCATACTCAGTCAGGGTTATTTAAACGTAGCGATTCCTATCAGCAATTTGGTTGAGGGGCTTCTTCATCCTGACACCGCGTTAGCGTTGAACGCTAAAGATCTAAAAACCGAAGATGCTGATATCCGAAGTGAAGCCACTTTTGGCAAACACATACGATATGTTTTCTCGAAAATCTGTATATTCATATGTATGTATGTATGTATTTAACGCTTTGTTGTTGCAAGAACACGTGAAAATGTGTATGCACATATATACAAATTCATTTGAATGAGTTGAACAAAGCATGGGGCGCATTCCAAAAGCACAACTGCTGGCGAAGTTGATTAGTGATAACTTCTTGGAATGCACAGTTGCAACTTTACGACAAAATAGTGGGCATAAACATTTTCCGCTCTATTCATCGTGTAATGTTTTTATCGATTGGTTGTTGACAGTTGGCTCAACGTATCGTTTCAAAATTACAATTTTTTCACTTAACTGATTATTAGCAAGATCAATTAATTGATGCAACAAAAAACAATGATCAGATTGATATTAATAATATAATACACTCAGAAATTAACAAAACAGGAGGTCTTCCAAAAGAACTAGAAATATTTGTTGGTGCTAAAGTTATATTGAGATCTAACGTTGACGTTGCTAAGAAACTTGTAAATGGAGCAATAGGTCACATCACTGAAATTAAATAAATAAATAAATTTAAGGCGCGATAACCTCCGAAGAGATCTAAGGCCGAGCTTCTCTTCCAATTTGCGTCGTGCTCCTCTTGATTTTCCCTACAAACTAATTAGTGTACCTTTTGTATGTTTCCGTGTTTATTCATTAAAAATACAAACAATATAACACATAGCCTTGCTCAATTCAATAGCCCAATTAAACTGTGCAAATATATAAAAAAATCGCATAGAAATTTTCGTTTGAAAACAGCCAAGTATTTTTTTTTTTGCCCATTTCCGGAAATCTAGAAGTTTCTACTTTTTTTTTATCGACGCAATCCACTTATCTAGACAACTTAGCAGTTTGGAAACAGATAAAACTAGTTAGTGTACCTTTTGCATGTTTCTGTGTTTATTCATTAAAAATACAAACATTATATCACATAGCCTTGCTCAATTCAATAGCCCAATTAAACTGTGCAAATATATAAACAAATCACATAGAAATTTTCTTTTGAAAACAGCCAAATATTTTGTTTGTGCCCATTTCCTGAAATCTAGAAGTTTCTACTTATTTTTTATCCACGCAATCCACTTATCTAGACAACTTAGCAGTTTGGAAACAGATAAAACTAGTTAGTGTACCTTTTGCATGTTTCTGTGTTTATTCATTAAAAATACAAACATTATATCACATAGCCTTGCTCAATTCAATAGCCCAATTAAACTGTGCAAATATATAAACAAATCACATAGAAATTTTCGATTGAAAACAGCCAAATATTTTGTTTGTGCCCATTTCCTGAAATCTAGAAGTTTCTACTTATTTTTTATCCACGCAATCCACTTATCTAGACAACTTAGCAGTTTGGAAACAGATAAAACTAGTTAGTGTACCTTTTGCATGTTTCTGTGTTTATTCATTAAAAATACAAACATTATATCACATAGCCTTGCTCAATTCAATAGCCCAATTAAACTGTGCAAATATATAAACAAATCACATAGGAATTTTCTTTTGAAAACAGCCAAATATTTTTTTTGTTCCCATTTCCTGAAATCTAGAAGTTTCCACTTATTTTTTATCCACGCAATCCACTTATCTAGACAACTTAGCAGTTTGGAAACAGATAAAACTAGTTAGTGTACCTTTTGCATGTTTCTGTGTTTATTCATTAAAAATACAAACATTATATCACATAGCCTTGCTCAATTCAATAGCCCAATTAAACTGTGCAAATATATAAACAAATCACATAGAAATTTTCTTTTGAAAACAGCCAAATATTTTGTTTGTGCCCATTTCCTGAAATCTAGAAGTTTCTACTTATTTTTTATCCACGCAATCCACTTATCTAGACAACTTAGCAGTTTGGAAACAGATAAAACTAGTTAGTGTACCTTTTGCATGTTTCTGTGTTTATTCATTAAAAATACAAACATTATATCACATAGCCTTGCTCAATTCAATAGCCCAATTAAACTGTGCAAATATATAAACAAATCACATAGAAATTTTCTTTTGAAAACAGCCAAATATTTTGTTTGTGCCCATTTCCTGAAATCTAGAAGTTTCTACTTATTTTTTATCCACGCAATCCACTTATCTAGACAACTTAGCAGTTTGGAAACAGATAAAACTAGTTAGTGTACCTTTTGCATGTTTCTGTGTTTATTCATTAAAAATACAAACATTATATCACATAGCCTTGCTCAATTCAATAGCCCAATTAAACTGTGCAAATATATAAACAAATCACATAGAAATTTTCGATTGAAAACAGCCAAATATTTTGTTTGTGCCCATTTCCTGAAATCTAGAAGTTTCTACTTATTTTTTATCCACGCAATCCACTTATCTAGACAACTTAGCAGTTTGGAAACAGATAAAACTAGTTAGTGTACCTTTTGCATGTTTCTGTGTTTATTCATTAAAAATACAAACATTATATCACATAGCCTTGCTCAATTCAATAGCCCAATTAAACTGTGCAAATATATAAACAAATCACATAGAAATTTTCGATTGAAAACAGCCAAATATTTTGTTTGTGCCCATTTCCTGAAATCTAGAAGTTTCTACTTATTTTTTATCCACGCAATCCACTTATCTAGACAACTTAGCAGTTTGGAAACAGATAAAACTAGTTAGTGTACCTTTTGCATGTTTCTGTGTTTATTCATTAAAAATACAAACATTATATCACATAGCCTTGCTCAATTCAATAGCCCAATTAAACTGTGCAAATATATAAACAAATCACATAGAAATTTTCTTTTGAAAACAGCCAAATATTTTTTTTGTTCCCATTTCCTGAAATCTAGAAGTTTCCACTTATTTTTTATTCACGCAATCCAACAATCTAGACAAATTAGCCATTTGGAAACAGATAAAACTAATTAGTGTACCTTTTGCATGTTTCTGTGTTTATTCATTAAAAATACAAACATTATATCATATAGCCTTGCTCAATTCAATAGCCCAATTAAACTGTGCAAATATATAAACAAATCACATAGAAATTTTCGATTGAAAACAGCCAAATATTTTGTTTGTGCCCATTTCCTGAAATCTAGAAGTTTCTACTTATTTTTTATCCACGCAATCCACTTATCTAGACAACTTAGCAGTTTGGAAACAGATAAAACTAGTTAGTGTACCTTTTGCATGTTTCTGTGTTTATTCATTAAAAATACAAACATTATATCACATAGCCTTGCTCAATTCAATAGCCCAATTAAACTGTGCAAATATATAAACAAATCACATAGAAATTTTCTTTTGAAAACAGCCAAATATTTTTTTTGTTCCCATTTCCTGAAATCTAGAAGTTTCCACTTATTTTTTATTCACGCAATCCAACAATCTAGACAAATTAGCCATTTGGAAACAGATAAAACTAATTAGTGTACCTTTTGCATGTTTCTGTGTTTATTCATTAAAAATACAAAAATTATATCACATAGCCTTGCTCAATTCAATAGCCCAATTAAACTGTGCAAATATATAAACAAATCACATAGAAATTTTCGATTGAAAACAGCCAAATATTTTGTTTGTGCCCATTTCCTGAAATCTAGAAGTTTCTACTTATTTTTTATCCACGCAATCCACTTATCTAGACAACTTAGCAGTTTGGAAACAGATAAAACTAGTTAGTGTACCTTTTGCATGTTTCTGTGTTTATTCATTAAAAATACAAACATTATATCACATAGCCTTGCTCAATTCAATAGCCCAATTAAACTGTGCAAATATATAAACAAATCACATAGAAATTTTCGATTGAAAACAGCCAAATATTTTGTTTGTGCCCATTTCCTGAAATCTAGAAGTTTCTACTTATTTTTTATCCACGCAATCCACTTATCTAGACAACTTAGCAGTTTGGAAACAGATAAAACTAGTTAGTGTACCTTTTGCATGTTTCTGTGTTTATTCATTAAAAATACACACATTATATCACATAGCCTTGCTCAATTCAATAGCCCAATTAAACTGTGCAAATATATAAACAAATCACATAGAAATTTTCGATTGAAAACAGCTAAATATTTTGTTTGTGCCCATTTCCGGAAATCTAGAAGTTTCTACTTATTTTTTATCCACGCAATCCACTTATCTAGACAACTTAGCAGTTTGGAAACAGATAAAACTAGTTAGTGTACCTTTTGCATGTTTCTGTGTTTATTCATTAAAAATACACACATTATATCACATAGCCTTGCTCACTTCAATAGCCCAATTAAACTGTGCAAATATATAAACAAATCACATAGAAATTTTCGATTGAAAACAGCTAAATATTTTGTTTGTGCCCATTTCCGGAAATCTAGAAGTTTCTACTTATTTTTTATCCACGCAATCCACTTATCTAGACAACTTAGCAGTTTGGAAACAGATAAAACTAGTTAGTGTACCTTTTGCATGTTTCTGTGTTTATTCATTAAAAATACAAACATTATATCACATAGCCTTGCTCAATTCAATAGCCCAATTAAACTGTGCAAATATATAAACAAATCACATAGAAATTTTCGATTGAAAACAGCTAAATATTTTGTTTGTGCCCATTTCCGGAAATCTAGAAGTTTCTACTTATTTTTTATCCACGCAATCCACTCATCTAGACAACTTAGCAGTTTGGAAACAGATAAAACTAGTTAGTGTACCTTTTGCATGTTTCTGTGTTTATTCATTAAAAATACACACATTATATCACATAGCCTTGCTCACTTCAATAGCCCAATTAAACTGTGCAAATATATAAACAAATCACATAGAAATTTTCGATTGAAAACAGCTAAATATTTTGTTTGTGCCCATTTCCGGAAATCTAGAAGTTTCTACTTATTTTTTATCCACGCAATCCACTTATCTAGACAACTTAGCAGTTTGGAAACAGATAAAACTAGTTAGTGTACCTTTTGCATGTTTCTGTGTTTATTCATTAAAAATACACACATTATATCACATAGCCTTGCTCAATTCAATAGCCCAATTAAACTGTGCAAATATATAAACAAATCACATAGAAATTTTCGATTGAAAACAGCCAAATATTTTGTTTGTGCCCATTTCCTGAAATCTAGAAGTTTCTACTTATTTTTTATCCACGCAATCCACTTATCTAGACAACTTAGCAGTTTGGAAACAGATAAAACTAGTTAGTGTACCTTTTGCATGTTTCTGTGTTTATTCATTAAAAATACACACATTATATCACATAGCCTTGCTCACTTCAATAGCCCAATTAAACTGTGCAAATATATAAACAAATCACATAGAAATTTTCGATTGAAAACAGCTAAATATTTTGTTTGTGCCCATTTCCGGAAATCTAGAAGTTTCTACTTATTTTTTATCCACGCAATCCACTTATCTAGACAACTTAGCAGTTTGGAAACAGATAAAACTAGTTAGTGTACCTTTTGCATGTTTCTGTGTTTATTCATTAAAAATACAAATATTATATCACATAGCTTTGCTCAATTCAATAGCCCAATTAAACTGTGCAAATATATAAACAAATCATATAGAAATTTTCGATTGAAAACAGCCAAATATTTTGTTTGTGCCCATTTCCTGAAATCTAGAAGTTTCTACTTATTTTTTATCCACGCAATCCACTTATCTAGACAACTTAGCAGTTTGGAAACAGATAAAACTAGTTAGTGTACCTTTTGCATGTTTCTGTGTTTATTCATTAAAAATACAAACATTATATCACATAGCCTTGCTCAATTCAATAGCCCAATTAAACTGTGCAAATATATAAACAAATCACATAGAAATTTTCTTTTGAAAACAGCCAAATATTTTGTTTGTGCCCATTTCCTGAAATCTAGAAGTTTCTACTTATTTTTTATCCACGCAATCCACTTATCTAGACAACTTAGCAGTTTGGAAACAGATAAAACTAGTTAGTGTACCTTTTGCATGTTTCTGTGTTTATTCATTAAAAATACAAACATTATATCACATAGCCTTGCTCAATTCAATAGCCCAATTAAACTGTGCAAATATATAAACAAATCACATAGAAATTTTCGATTGAAAACAGCCAAATATTTTGTTTGTGCCCATTTCCTGAAATCTAGAAGTTTCTACTTATTTTTTATCCACGCAATCCACTTATCTAGACAACTTAGCAGTTTGGAAACAGATAAAACTAGTTAGTGTACCTTTTGCATGTTTCTGTGTTTATTCATTAAAAATACAAACATTATATCACATAGCCTTGCTCAATTCAATAGCCCAATTAAACTGTGCAAATATATAAACAAATCACATAGAAATTTTCGATTGAAAACAGCCAAATATTTTGTTTGTGCCCATTTCCTGAAATCTAGAAGTTTCTACTTATTTTTTATCCACGCAATCCACTTATCTAGACAACTTAGCAGTTTGGAAACAGATAAAACTAGTTAGTGTACCTTTTGCATGTTTCTGTGTTTATTCATTAAAAATACAAACATTATATCACATAGCCTTGCTCAATTCAATAGCCCAATTAAACTGTGCAAATATATAAACAAATCACATAGAAATTTTCTTTTGAAAACAGCCAAATATTTTTTTTGTTCCCATTTCCTGAAATCTAGAAGTTTCCACTTATTTTTTATTCACGCAATCCAACAATCTAGAAAAATTAGCCATTTGGAAACAGATAAAACTAATTAGTGTACCTTTTGCATGTTTCTGTGTTTATTCATTAAAAATACAAACATTATATCATATAGCCTTGCTCAATTCAATAGCCCAATTAAACTGTGCAAATATATAAACAAATCACATAGAAATTTTCGATTGAAAACAGCCAAATATTTTGTTTGTGCCCATTTCCTGAAATCTAGAAGTTTCTACTTATTTTTTATCCACGCAATCCACTTATCTAGACAACTTAGCAGTTTGGAAACAGATAAAACTAGTTAGTGTACCTTTTGCATGTTTCTGTGTTTATTCATTAAAAATACAAACATTATATCACATAGCCTTGCTCAATTCAATAGCCCAATTAAACTGTGCAAATATATAAACAAATCACATAGAAATTTTCTTTTGAAAACAGCCAAATATTTTTTTTGTTCCCATTTCCTGAAATCTAGAAGTTTCCACTTATTTTTTATTCACGCAATCCAACAATCTAGACAAATTAGCCATTTGGAAACAGATAAAACTAATTAGTGTACCTTTTGCATGTTTCTGTGTTTATTCATTAAAAATACAAAAATTATATCACATAGCCTTGCTCAATTCAATAGCCCAATTAAACTGTGCAAATATATAAACAAATCACATAGAAATTTTCGATTGAAAACAGCCAAATATTTTGTTTGTGCCCATTTCCTGAAATCTAGAAGTTTCTACTTATTTTTTATCCACGCAATCCACTTATCTAGACAACTTAGCAGTTTGGAAACAGATAAAACTAGTTAGTGTACCTTTTGCATGTTTCTGTGTTTATTCATTAAAAATACAAACATTATATCACATAGCCTTGCTCAATTCAATAGCCCAATTAAACTGTGCAAATATATAAACAAATCACATAGAAATTTTCGATTGAAAACAGCCAAATATTTTGTTTGTGCCCATTTCCTGAAATCTAGAAGTTTCTACTTATTTTTTATCCACGCAATCCACTTATCTAGACAACTTAGCAGTTTGGAAACAGATAAAACTAGTTAGTGTACCTTTTGCATGTTTCTGTGTTTATTCATTAAAAATACACACATTATATCACATAGCCTTGCTCAATTCAATAGCCCAATTAAACTGTGCAAATATATAAACAAATCACATAGAAATTTTCGATTGAAAACAGCTAAATATTTTGTTTGTGCCCATTTCCGGAAATCTAGAAGTTTCTACTTATTTTTTATCCACGCAATCCACTTATCTAGACAACTTAGCAGTTTGGAAACAGATAAAACTAGTTAGTGTACCTTTTGCATGTTTCTGTGTTTATTCATTAAAAATACACACATTATATCACATAGCCTTGCTCACTTCAATAGCCCAATTAAACTGTGCAAATATATAAACAAATCACATAGAAATTTTCGATTGAAAACAGCAAAATATTTTGTTTGTGCCCATTTCCGGAAATCTAGAAGTTTCTACTTATTTTTTATCCACGCAATCCACTTATCTAGACAACTTAGCAGTTTGGAAACAGATAAAACTAGTTAGTGTACCTTTTGCATGTTTCTGTGTTTATTCATTAAAAATACAAACATTATATCACATAGCCTTGCTCAATTCAATAGCCCAATTAAACTGTGCAAATATATAAACAAATCACATAGAAATTTTCGATTGAAAACAGCTAAATATTTTGTTTGTGCCCATTTCCGGAAATCTAGAAGTTTCTACTTATTTTTTATCCACGCAATCCACTCATCTAGACAACTTAGCAGTTTGGAAACAGATAAAACTAGTTAGTGTACCTTTTGCATGTTTCTGTGTTTATTCATTAAAAATACACACATTATATCACATAGCCTTGCTCACTTCAATAGCCCAATTAAACTGTGCAAATATATAAACAAATCACATAGAAATTTTCGATTGAAAACAGCTAAATATTTTGTTTGTGCCCATTTCCGGAAATCTAGAAGTTTCTACTTATTTTTTATCCACGCAATCCACTTATCTAGACAACTTAGCAGTTTGGAAACAGATAAAACTAGTTAGTGTACCTTTTGCATGTTTCTGTGTTTATTCATTAAAAATACACACATTATATCACATAGCCTTGCTCAATTCAATAGCCCAATTAAACTGTGCAAATATATAAACAAATCACATAGAAATTTTCGATTGAAAACAGCCAAATATTTTGTTTGTGCCCATTTCCTGAAATCTAGAAGTTTCTACTTATTTTTTATCCACGCAATCCACTTATCTAGACAACTTAGCAGTTTGGAAACAGATAAAACTAGTTAGTGTACCTTTTGCATGTTTCTGTGTTTATTCATTAAAAATACACACATTATATCACATAGCCTTGCTCACTTCAATAGCCCAATTAAACTGTGCAAATATATAAACAAATCACATAGAAATTTTCGATTGAAAACAGCTAAATATTTTGTTTGTGCCCATTTCCGGAAATCTAGAAGTTTCTACTTATTTTTTATCCACGCAATCCACTTATCTAGACAACTTAGCAGTTTGGAAACAGATAAAACTAGTTAGTGTACCTTTTGCATGTTTCTGTGTTTATTCATTAAAAATACAAATATTATATCACATAGCTTTGCTCAATTCAATAGCCCAATTAAACTGTGCAAATATATAAACAAATCATATAGAAATTTTCGATTGAAAACAGCCAAATATTTTGTTTGTGCCCATTTCCTGAAATCTAGAAGTTTCTACTTATTTTTTATCCACGCAATCCACTTATCTAGACAACTTAGCAGTTTGGAAACAGATAAAACTAGTTAGTGTACCTTTTGCATGTTTCTGTGTTTATTCATTAAAAATACAAACATTATATCACATAGCCTTGCTCAATTCAATAGCCCAATTAAACTGTGCAAATATATAAACAAATCACATAGAAATTTTCGATTGAAAACAGCCAAATATTTTGTTTGTGCCCATTTCCTGAAATCTAGAAGTTTCTACTTATTTTTTATCCACGCAATCCACTTATCTAGACAACTTAGCAGTTTGGAAACAGATAAAACTAGTTAGTGTACCTTTTGCATGTTTCTGTGTTTATTCATTAAAAATACAAACATTATATCACATAACCTTGCTCAATTCAATAGCCCAATTAAACTGTGCAAATATATAAACAAATCACATAGAAATTTTCGATTGAAAACAGCTAAATATGTATATTGGAACGATTTTCCGTCATCCCTTGTCAAATTTGGTTTTGAGACAAACCGGTTTCGGCGTTGTGCCATCATCAGTGTCGATTTTCGTTCTGATCTGTTGTTGTCATTTGTCCTGTATTTATAGTTCGTAGGTATATGAGCAGGTATTGTCAAATTGATGCTTGTGTATATTTAGTTATGTGTATGTGCTGTGTGTTCGTTCAGAACCGAGGGTGGTTTACTAATCGATTTGCGTTGCTGACTGGGGTAGGTAGAAATCTGTTATTTTAGTCGTTTGACCTTCTTTGTCGGTTTTTTGTTTTGGTGTGTTAATTGTTTTGTGTTTATTTGTTGTTGTGTGTTTGTCTGTTGTACCTGTGTGATTAAGTCGTTTCCTGTAAACAAGTTTTAAAGGCTCGAATATTGTGTCAGAAATTGTGTTTATCTGTTCGTTTATTATTCTACCATCGAATGTTTTCTGTTTGTAGATTTCCATGTTTTCGAGTACGTTGAGACGTCGGCCCTTTTCTTGTATGTGAAGAACCCTAACTGTTTTATTGATGTTTGCTGGGGAACATTCATTCTCGACCATGTGATTCGCGAAGTTAGACTCGGGTATAATGTTTGGATTCCGTATTTTTTTGTTGTAATCTCTAATATGTTCTCTGAACCTCGTTCTTATTTGCCGTCCTGTTTGTCCTATGTAACTATGCTGGCATCCGCAGGTAAGCTTGTATACGCCGTGGCTGCTAAACTGATCCTCTGAGTTAATGTTAGTTCTTAGTTTTCGCCCTAGATTGTTCGATGTTTTGAATGCTGTGTTAATGTTGTATTTTTTAAAGAAGTTTGCCAATTTATATGTTGCTTTTCCAGTATATGTCATAGTCGTCCAGCTATTATTTTCCTTTTCATTATTTCTTTTTGGTTCTCCATTTGTCCTTCTGAGCTTATCTACTAGTGCTTTTTTATATCCGTTGTTTGCAGCGATATTATATATGACCTCAAGTTCTCTCTTATATGCCTCTTGTGTAAGAGGTGTTCTTTCAAGTCTATGTACCAAGTGCCTTAATGCTGCATTTTTATGATGTTGAGGGTGATTTGAGGTATTGTGTATTATTGTGTCGGTGGCCGTTGACTTTCTATATATGTCATAGTTAAATCTTTTGGCTTCTTTATCAATATTTATCGTGAGGTCTAGATAGTTGATTCCTCCGTATTTTTCGGTTTCCATTGTAAATTTTATATTGCCGTGCTGTTTGTTGAGGTACTCCAGTACGAACTCTTCGTTATTAGTAGTTAAAACGCATATTATGTCATCCACGTATCTAGCATAAAATGACACGCCTAATTTGGACTTCAGCTCCTGTATGTACTTTTCTTCCAGATTTTGCATGAACACTTCCATAAGAATTGCTGATGTGGGGCTTCCCATTCCAAGACCGTTTGTTTGTCTATATATTTTATTGTTGAATTTAAAATAGTTTTGACGTAAAGTGGTTCTTAGCGTATTTGTGATTTGCATACTTTTCACTTTGTTTTTTGTGTTATGAACTATTGTTGAGCTAACTATGTCCAAAGTCTCCGATAGTGGTATAGATGGGTATAAATCTTTTATGTCAAAAGATACCAATTTGCTGTTTCTTGTTAGCTCTACGGTCTCGAGTCTCTCTATTAGTTCTGTTGTGTTAGCTATTGCATATTCGTTCCTTAGCTCCAGAGTATCTATTAATATCGTTTTTAAATATTTGGACAGTTTGTAACATGGTGCCGATTTGAAATTAATGATGGGCCTCATTGGCGTGTCCGGCTTGTGGATTTTTGGTAGCGCAACCAGTGGAGGAGCCGAAGGGTTCATTTGGACCAATCTATGTGCCATGTTAGAATCTACTATATTTGTTGCATTTTTTATAGCAACTTTGATTTGTTTTTGGTATTCATCTGTGGGATCCTCTCTCATTCTACGACATTTTATTTCCTCTATGAGATCCTCGGTTTTGGATATATACTGCTCTTTTTCGATTAGCACAGTGGTGTTTCCTTTGTCCGCTTTCGTTGTGACAATATTGTTTTTCCTTAGTTTATACCGTAGATTCTTTATTGTTTTCTCCTCTGTATTCGGTTTTTGTCCTTCTTGTGCTTTCACCTCCTTTTTTATGATTTCCCTGCACATGTGTCTTGCGTGCTCCTGTTCCTCCTGTGGTATCAATGATATTGCGATCTCCGCATCTACAATCGCTTGCTCCGTTTTTCTTACTGTATTCTGGTCCATGATATTGTGCTTCAGGCCCTTTTCGAGAAGTTGTGCCTCTTCCTTGGTAATGGCCACTGTTGTGAGGTTAACGAACTTGTCATGAAACTGGTGAGTGTTTTGGTTTTGGTTACCCTCTCGTCGTCCTGCCAGCTTGTCCAATTTTCGGTTCAGCGACCTGTATTTTTGTTGTAGTTCCTGATCGACCTCTGTCTTAATGCGGTCGAAACATTCCATTAATGCAGTCGTAGGTAGTTGTTCTGCCAATCTTAAATGGATAGATAATAACTCGGCATTTATCTCATCCTTCTTCGAGTATAAGCTTTCCAACTCATATTTTAAAAAATCCTTTTCCGCTTTTCTAACTGTCTTCCTGCTAGATTTCCACAAGCCGGACACGCCAATGAGGCCCATCATTAATTTCAAATCGGCACCATGTTACAAACTGTCCAAATATTTAAAAACGATATTAATAGATACTCTGGAGCTAAGGAACGAATATGCAATAGCTAACACAACAGAACTAATAGAGAGACTCGAGACCGTAGAGCTAACAAGAAACAGCAAATTGGTATCTTTTGACATAAAAGATTTATACCCATCTATACCACTATCGGAGACTTTGGACATAGTTAGCTCAACAATAGTTCATAACACAAAAAACAAAGTGAAAAGTATGCAAATCACAAATACGCTAAGAACCACTTTACGTCAAAACTATTTTAAATTCAACAATAAAATATATAGACAAACAAACGGTCTTGGAATGGGAAGCCCCACATCAGCAATTCTTATGGAAGTGTTCATGCAAAATCTGGAAGAAAAGTACATACAGGAGCTGAAGTCCAAATTAGGCGTGTCATTTTATGCTAGATACGTGGATGACATAATATGCGTTTTAACTACTAATAACGAAGAGTTCGTACTGGAGTACCTCAACAAACAGCACGGCAATATAAAATTTACAATGGAAACCGAAAAATACGGAGGAATCAACTATCTAGACCTCACGATAAATATTGATAAAGAAGCCAAAAGATTTAACTATGACATATATAGAAAGTCAACGGCCACCGACACAATAATACACAATACCTCAAATCACCCTCAACATCATAAAAATGCAGCATTAAGGCACTTGGTACATAGACTTGAAAGAACACCTCTTACACAAGAGGCATATAAGAGAGAACTTGAGGTCATATATAATATCGCTGCAAACAACGGATATAAAAAAGCACTAGTAGATAAGCTCAGAAGGACAAATGGAGAACCAAAAAGAAATAATGAAAAGGAAAATAATAGCTGGACGACTATGACATATACTGGAAAAGCAACATATAAATTGGCAAACTTCTTTAAAAAATACAACATTAACACAGCATTCAAAACATCGAACAATCTAGGGCGAAAACTAAGAACTAACATTAACTCAGAGGATCCGTTTAGCAGCCACGGCGTATACAAGCTTACCTGCGGATGCCAGCATAGTTACATAGGACAAACAGGACGGCAAATAAGAACGAGGTTCAGAGAACATATTAGAGATTACAACAAAAAAATACGGAATCCAAACATTATACCCGAGTCTAACTTCGCGAATCACATGGTCGAGAATGAATGTTCCCCAGCAAACATCAATAAAAGAGTTAGGGTTCTTCACATACAAGAAAAGGGCCGACGTCTCAACGTACTCGAAAACATGGAAATCTACAAACAGAAAACATTCGATGGTAGAATAATAAACGAACAGATAAACACAATTTCTGACACAATATTCGAGCCTTTAAAACTTGTTTACAGGAAACGACTTAATCACACAGGTACAACAGACAAACACACAACAACAAATAAACACAAAACAATTAACACACCAAAACAAAAAACCGACAAAGAAGGTCAAACGACTAAAATAACAGATTTCTACCTACCCCAGTCAGCAACGCAAATCGATTAGTAAACCACCCTCGGTTCTGAACGAACACACAGCACATACACATAACTAAATATACACAAGCATCAATTTGACAATACCTGCTCATATACCTACGAACTATAAATACAGGACAAATGACAACAACAGATCAGAACGAAAATCGACACTGATGATGGCACAACGCCGAAACCGGTTTGTCTCAAAACCAAATTTGACAAGGGATGACGGAAAATCGTTCCAATATACATCATTTATCCACCCTGTCGGAAAATCAACCAAACAAGATAAGTCAGTTATTGCTTGTCAGGCTTTTAACTTGAACGCGAACGGACTATTAACAATTTACAAGCGACGCCTACTGAAAATTTATAAAGCAAAGGCGAGCATTTGGTTCAACAAACAATGCCTGGAATTGAATGTTACTCCGAAATTCGCAAAAATAACAATAAAGGCAAATACCAAATCTAGCAGGAAGACAGTTAGAAAAGCGGAAAAGGATTTTTTAAAATATGAGTTGGAAAGCTTATACTCGAAGAAGGATGAGATAAATGCCGAGTTATTATCTATCCATTTAAGATTGGCAGAACAACTACCTACGACTGCATTAATGGAATGTTTCGACCGCATTAAGACAGAGGTCGATCAGGAACTACAACAAAAATACAGGTCGCTGAACCGAAAATTGGACAAGCTGGCAGGACGACGAGAGGGTAACCAAAACCAAAACACTCACCAGTTTCATGACAAGTTCGTTAACCTCACAACAGTGGCCATTACCAAGGAAGAGGCACAACTTCTCGAAAAGGGCCTGAAGCACAATATCATGGACCAGAATACAGTAAGAAAAACGGAGCAAGCGATTGTAGATGCGGAGATCGCAATATCATTGATACCACAGGAGGAACAGGAGCACGCAAGACACATGTGCAGGGAAATCATAAAAAAGGAGGTGAAAGCACAAGAAGGACAAAAACCGAATACAGAGGAGAAAACAATAAAGAATCTACGGTATAAACTAAGGAAAAACAATATTGTCACAACGAAAGCGGACAAAGGAAACACCACTGTGCTAATCGAAAAAGAGCAGTATATATCCAAAACCGAGGATCTCATAGAGGAAATAAAATGTCGTAGAATGAGAGAGGATCCCACAGATGAATACCAAAAACAAATCAAAGTTGCTATAAAAAATGCAACAAATATAGTAGATTCTAACATGGCACATAGATTGGTCCAAATGAACCCTTCGGCTCCTCCACTGGTTGCGCTACCAAAAATCCACAAGCCGGACACGCCAATGAGGCCCATCATTAATTTCAAATCGGCACCATGTTACAAACTGTCCAAATATTTAAAAACGATATTAATAGATACTCTGGAGCTAAGGAACGAATATGCAATAGCTAACACAACAGAACTAATAGAGAGACTCGAGACCGTAGAGCTAACAAGAAACAGCAAATTGGTATCTTTTGACATAAAAGATTTATACCCATCTATACCACTATCGGAGACTTTGGACATAGTTAGCTCAACAATAGTTCATAACACAAAAAACAAAGTGAAAAGTATGCAAATCACAAATACGCTAAGAACCACTTTACGTCAAAACTATTTTAAATTCAACAATAAAATATATAGACAAACAAACGGTCTTGGAATGGGAAGCCCCACATCAGCAATTCTTATGGAAGTGTTCATGCAAAATCTGGAAGAAAAGTACATACAGGAGCTGAAGTCCAAATTAGGCGTGTCATTTTATGCTAGATACGTGGATGACATAATATGCGTTTTAACTACTAATAACGAAGAGTTCGTACTGGAGTACCTCAACAAACAGCACGGCAATATAAAATTTACAATGGAAACCGAAAAATACGGAGGAATCAACTATCTAGACCTCACGATAAATATTGATAAAGAAGCCAAAAGATTTAACTATGACATATATAGAAAGTCAACGGCCACCGACACAATAATACACAATACCTCAAATCACCCTCAACATGATAAAAATGCAGCATTAAGGCACTTGGTACATAGACTTGAAAGAACACCTCTTACACAAGAGGCATATAAGAGAGAACTTGAGGTCATATATAATATCGCTGCAAACAACGGATATAAAAAAGCACTAGTAGATAAGCTCAGAAGGACAAATGGAGAACCAAAAAGAAATAATGAAAAGGAAAATAATAGCTGGACGACTATGACATATACTGGAAAAGCAACATATAAATTGGCAAACTTCTTTAAAAAATACAACATTAACACAGCATTCAAAACATCGAACAATCTAGGGCGAAAACTAAGAACTAACATTAACTCAGAGGATCCGTTTAGCAGCCACGGCGTATACAAGCTTACCTGCGGATGCCAGCATAGTTACATAGGACAAACAGGACGGCAAATAAGAACGAGGTTCAGAGAACATATTAGAGATTACAACAAAAAAATACGGAATCCAAACATTATACCCGAGTCTAACTTCGCGAATCACATGGTCGAGAATGAATGTTCCCCAGCAAACATCAATAAAACAGTTAGGGTTCTTCACATACAAGAAAAGGGCCGACGTCTCAACGTACTCGAAAACATGGAAATCTACAAACAGAAAACATTCGATGGTAGAATAATAAACGAACAGATAAACACAATTTCTGACACAATATTCGAGCCTTTAAAACTTGTTTACAGGAAACGACTTAATCACACAGGTACAACAGACAAACACACAACAACAAATAAACACAAAACAATTAACACACCAAAACAAAAAACCGACAAAGAAGGTCAAACGACTAAAATAACAGATTTCTACCTACCCCAGTCAGCAACGCAAATCGATTAGTAAACCACCCTCGGTTCTGAACGAACACACAGCACATACACATAACTAAATATACACAAGCATCAATTTGACAATACCTGCTCATATACCTACGAACTATAAATACAGGACAAATGACAACAACAGATCAGAACGAAAATCGACACTGATGATGGCACAACGCCGAAACCGGTTTATCTCAAAACCAAATTTGACAAGGGATGACGGAAAATCGTTCCAATATACATCATTTATCCACCCTGTCGGAAAATCAACCAAACAAGATAAGACAGCTAAATATTTTGTTTGTGCCCATTTCCTGAAATCTAGAAGTTTCTACTTATTTTTTATCCACGCAACCCACTTATCTAGACAACTTAGCAGTTTGGAAACAGATAAAACTAGTTAGTGTACCTTTTGCATGTTTCTGTGTTTATTCATTAAAAATACAAACATTATATCACATAGCCTTGCTCAATTCAATAGCCCAATTAAACTGTGCAAATATATAAACAAATCACATAGAAATTTTCGATTGAAAACAGCTAAATATTTTGTTTGTGCCCATTTCCTGAAATCTAGAAGTTTCTACTTATTTTTTATCCACACAATCCACTTATCTAGACAACTTAGCAGTTTGGAAACAGATAAAACTAGTTAGTGTACCTTTTGCATGTTTCTGTGTTTATTCATTAAAAATACAAATATTATATCACATAGCTTTGCTCAATTCAATAGCCCAATTAAACTGTGCAAATATATAAAAAAATCGCATAGAAATTTTCATTTGAAAACAGCCAAATATTTTTTTTGTGCCCATTTCCTGAAATCTAGAAGTTTCTACTTATTTTTTATTCACGCAATCCAACAATCTAGACAAATTAGCCATTTGGAAACAGATAAAACTAATTAGTGTACCTTTTGTATGTTTCCGTGTTTATTCATTAAAAATACAAATATTATATCACATAGCTTTGCTCAATTCAATAGCCCAATTAAACTGTGCAAATATATAAACAAATCACAAAGAAATTTTCGATTGAAAACAGCCAAATATTTTGTTTGTGCCCATTTCCTGAAATCTAGAAGTTTCTACTTATTTTTTATTCACGCAATCCACTAATCTAGACAAATTAGCCGTTTGTAAACAGATAAAACTAATTAGTGTACCTTTTGTATGTTTCTGTGCTTATTCATTGAAAGTACTAACATTATATCACATAGCCTTGCTCAATTCAATAGCCCAATTAAACTGTGCAAATATATAAACAAATCGCATAGAAATTTTCATTTGAAAACAACCAAATATTTTTTTTGTGCCCATTTCCTGAAATCTAGAAGTTTCTACTTATTTTTTATTCACGCAATCCAACAATCTAGACAAATTAGCCATTTGGAAACAGATAAAACTAATTAGTGTACCTTTTGCATGTTTCTGTGTTTATTCATTAAAAATACAAAAATTATATCACATAGCCTTGTTAATTCAATAGCCCAATTAAACTGTGCAAATATATAAAAAAATCACATAGAAATTTTCGATTGAAAACAGCCAAATATTTTGTTTGTGCCCATTTCCTGAAATCTAGAAGTTTCTACTTATTTTTTATTCACGCAATCCACTAATCTATACAAGTTAGCCGTTTGTAAACAGATAAAACTAATTAGTGTACCTTTTGTTTGTTTCTGTGCTTATTCATTGAAAATACTAACATTATATCACATAGCCTTGCTCAATTCAATAGCCCAATTAAACTGTGCAAATATATAAAAAAATCGCATAGAAATTTTCATTTGAAAACAGCCAAATATTTTTTTTGTGCCCATTTCCTGAAATCTAGAAGTTTCTACTTATTTTTTATTCACGCAATCCAACAATCTAGACAAATTAGCCATTTGGAAACAGATAAAACTAATTAGTGTACCTTTTGTATGTTTCCGTGTTTATTCATTAAAAATACAAATATTATATCACATAGCTTTGCTCAATTCAATAGCCCAATTAAACTGTGCAAATATATAAACAAATCACAAAGAAATTTTCGATTGAAAACAGCCAAATATTTTGTTTGTGCCCATTTCCTGAAATCTAGAAGTTTCTACTTATTTTTTATTCACGCAATCCAACAATCTAGACAAATTAGCCATTTGGAAACAGATAAAACTAATTAGTGTACCTTTTGCATGTTTCTGTGTTTATTCATTAAAAATACAAAAATTATATCACATAGCCTTGTTAATTCAATAGCCCAATTAAACTGTGCAAATATATAAAAAAATCACATAGAAATTTTCGATTGAAAACAGCCAAATATTTTGTTTGTGCCCATTTCCTGAAATCTAGAAGTTTTTACTTATTTTTTATTCACGCAATCCACTAATCTAGACAAATTAGCCGTTTGTAAACAGATAAAACTAATTAGTGTACCTTTTGTATGTTTCTGTGCTTATTCATTGAAAATACTAACATTATATCACATAGCCTTGCTCAATTCAATAGCCCAATTAAACTGTGCAAATATATAAAAAAATCGCATAGAAATTTTCATTTGAAAACAGCCAAATATTTTTTTTGTGCCCATTTCCTGAAATCTAGAAGTTTCTACTTATTTTTTATTCACGCAATCCAACAATCTAGACAAATTAGCCATTTGGAAACAGATAAAACTAATTAGTGTACCTTTTGTATGTTTCCGTGTTTATTCATTAAAAATACAAATATTATATCACATAGCTTTGCTCAATTCAATAGCCCAATTAAACTGTGCAAATATATAAACAAATCACAAAGAAATTTTCGATTGAAAACAGCCAAATATTTTGTTTGTGCCCATTTCCTGAAATCTAGAAGTTTCTACTTATTTTTTATTCACGCAATCCACTAATCTAGACAAATTAGCCGTTTGTAAACAGATAAAACTAATTAGTGTACCTTTTGTATGTTTCTGTGCTTATTCATTGAAAATACTAACATTATATCACATAGCCTTGCTCAATTCAATAGCCCAATTAAACTGTGCAAATATATAAACAAATCGCATAGAAATTTTCATTTGAAAACAGCCAAATATTTTTTTTGTGCCCATTTACTGAAATCTAGAAGTTTCCACTTATTTTTTATTTACGCAATCCAACAATCTAGACAAATTAGCCATTTGGAAACAGATAAAACTAATTAGTGTACCTTTTGTATGTTTCCGTGTTTATTCATTAAAAATACAAATATTATATCACATAGCTTTGCTCAATTCAATAGCCCAATTAAACTGTGCAAATATATAAACAAATCACAAAGAAATTTTCGATTGAAAACAGCCAAATATTTTGTTTGTGCCCATTTCCTGAAATCTAGAAGTTTCTACTTATTTTTTATTCACGCAATCCACTAATCTAGACAAATTAGCCGTTTGTAAACAGATAAAACTAATTAGTGTACCTTTTGTATGTTTCTGTGCTTATTCATTGAAAATACTAACATTATATCACATAGCCTTGCTCAATTCAATAGCCCAATTAAACTGTGCAAATATATAAAAAAATCGCATAGAAATTTTCATTTGAAAACAGCCAAATATTTTTTTTGTGCCCATTTCCTGAAATCTAGAAGTTTCTACTTATTTTTTATTCACGCAATCCAACAATCTAGACAAATTAGCCACTTGGAAACAGATAAAACTAATTAGTGTACCTTTTGTATGTTTCCGTGTTTATTCATTAAAAATACAAATATTATATCACATAGCTTTGCTCAATTCAATAGCCCAATTAAACTGTGCAAATATATAAACAAATCACAAAGAAATTTTCGATTGAAAACAGCCAAATATTTTGTTTGTGCCCATTTCCTGAAATCTAGAAGTTTCTACTTATTTTTTATTCACGCAATCCAACAATCTAGACAAATTAGCCATTTGGAAACAGATAAAACTAATTAGTGTACCTTTTGCATGTTTCTGTGTTTATTCATTAAAAATACAAAAATTATATCACATAGCCTTGTTAATTCAATAGCCCAATTAAACTGTGCAAATATATAAAAAAATCACATAGAAATTTTCGTTTGAAAACAGCCAAATATTTTTTTTGTGCCCATTTCCTGAAATCTAGAAGTTTCTACTTATTTTTTATTCACGCAATCCACAATCTAGACAAATTAGACATTTGGAAACAGATAAAACTTATTAGTGTACCTTTTGTATGTTTCCGTGTTTATTCATTAAAAATACAAATATTATATCAAATAGCTTTGCTCAATTCAATAGCCCAATTTAACTTTGCAAATATATAAACAAATCACATAGAAATTTTCGATTGAAAACAGCCAAATATTTTGTTTGTGCCCATTTCCGGAAATCTAGAAGTTTCTACTTATTTTTTATTCACGCAATCCACAATCTAGACAAATTAGACATTTGGAAACAGATAAAACTAATTAGTGTACCTTTTTCATGTTTCTGTGTTTATTCATTAAAAATACAAACATTATATCACATAGCCTTGTTAATTCAATAGCCCAATTAAACTGTGCAAATATATAAAAAAATCACATAGAAATTTTCGTTTGAAAACAGCCAAATATTTTTTTTGTGCCCATTTCCTGAAATCTAGAAGTTTCTACTTATTTTTTATTCACGCAATCCACAATCTAGACAAATTAGACATTTGGAAACAGATAAAACTAATTAGTGTACCTTTTGTATGTTTCCGTGTTTATTCATTAAAAATACAAATATTATATCACATAGCTTTGCTCAATTCAATAGCCCAATTAAACTGTGCAAATATATAAACAAATCACATAGAAATTTTCGATTGAAAACAGCCAAATATTTTGTTTGTGCCCATTTCCTGAAATCTAGAAGTTTCTACTTATTTTTTATTCACGCAAGCCACTAATCTAGACAAATTAGCCGTTTGGAAACAGATAAAACTAATTAGTGTACCTTTTGTATGTTTCTGTGTTTATTCATTGAAAATACAAACATTTATCACATAGCCTTGCTCAATTCAATAGCCCAATTAAACTGTGCAAATATATAAACAAATCACATAGAAATTTTCGATTGAAAACAGCCAAATATTTTCTTTGTGCCCATTTCCTGAAATCTAGAAGTTTCTACTTATTTTTTATTCACGCAATCCACTAATCTAGACAGCTTAGCAGTTTGGAAACAGATAAAACTAGCTAGTGTACCTTTTGTATGTTTCTGTGTTTATTCATTAAAAATACAAACATTATATCACATAGCCTTGCTCAATTCAATAGCCCAATTAAACTGTGCAAATATATAAACAAATCACATATAAATTTTCGATTGAAAACAGCCAACTATTTTGTTTGTGCCCATTTCCTGAAATCTCGAAGTTTCTACTTATTTTTTATTCACGCAATCCACAATCTAGACAAATTAGCCATTTGGAAACAGATAAAACTAATTAGTGTACCTTTTGTATGTTTCTGTGTATATTCATTAAAAATATAAACATTATATCACATAGCCTTGCTCAATTCAATAGCCCAATTAAACTGTGCAAATATATAAACAAATCACATAGAAATTTTCGATTGAAAACAGCCAAATATTTTTTTTGTGCCCATTTCCTGAAATCGGCATCTGCAAGGCAGATGAGTTTTCACTGAGAGCTTTTCATGGCAGAAATACACCCGGAGCGCTTGCCAAACACTGCCGAGGGGCGACCCCGCTTAGAAAAATTTTCTTCTAATTGAAAAACCTTATTTCTAAAATTTTGGTGTTGCTTTGCCCGGGAGTTGAACCCAGGGCATACGGTGTGATAGGCGGAGCACGCTACCATCACACCACGGTGGCCGCCACTGAAATTATATACCCATATTACAGACATGCTCAACTATACCATAACGGTGCGGAGGTTCCACCGATGGAGTGCAAAAGGCTAGTACAGGAGGAAGGGCGCAAAGGGCGGTTGGTCATAGGCGCAGATGCAAACGCGCACCACAATGCGTGGGGAGGAGCAGATACGAACGAGAGAGGCGAAACTCTATTTTGTTACATCCTGCAAACCAATTTGCAGATAGCCAAGAGGGGAAATGTCCCAAAGTTCATTGGTCCAACATCCAGAATTGTTCTGGATATTACATTGAGCTCCGAGCGTGATATATCAAGGTATGATTGGATGATTATTGATAGACCATCCTTCTCCGACCATGCGTATATCAGCTTCAGCATCCCCCTAAAGAGGGTAGAGAAGAGAGGAACCTTTAGAAGCCCTAGGTCAACGAACTGGACTAAATTCCCGAAACATGTAGAAACAAAACTGGGACAACTCAAAGAGGTTGCTAATGTAGAGTAACTGGAGGAGTCGAATGAATTCCTAACAAGGACGCTTATGACTGCGTATAACAAAGCTTGCCCTCGAAGAAGATTCAGAGGAAAAGCAAAGCCGCCATGGTGGAGCAATGAGCTGAGTCTTCAAAGAAGTCAGGTAAAAGAAATGTTTAAGCTCGCAAAGACCGCGGAAAGCGAAGCGTGTCGGGACGAGTACAGGGATCTACAAGCGTGAAATTACCAGGGCGGAGAGAAACTCATAGAAAAGTGTCTGTACGGACATAGAGTGCTCCAGCGAAACAGCACGGTTGAAAATAGTCCTATCAAAGGGAAACATAGTCCAGGGACTAATAAAGAAAGAGAACGGGGAAAGGTCACGTGGTAGTGAGGAATCCCTTGACGTGCTTCTCGATACATATTTCCCATCTGGAGACGGTTTAGAAAAGCCAGCAGACATCACTCACACTTCGATCACGGAGCTAGTAGTGCCGGGCTTGGTGACCGATAATAAGATCGAGTGGGCAGTGAAGGAGTTTTCTAAGTTTAAATCGCTGGGCCCAGATGGTATATTCCCGGCCATGCTACAAGTCTCAAGTAGGACGGTCGTGGAATGGCTTAAAATAATATTCGATGGGTGCATAAGACTGAATCATGTACCGCACTCTTGGAGAACTGCTCGTGTAGCCTTTCTACCAAAGGCAGGGAAGATCGGTCACGTGTATCCCAAAGACTATAGAACCAAGCTTAACATCATTTCTGCTCAAAACCTTTGAGAGGCTAATAGATGTGTACATAAAGTCCAACGTGAATGAAAAGCTGCTCTCCACAACACAGCATGTGTACACCAAAGGCAAGTCGGTAGACACCGCATCGCATAGGGTGGTAATAAGCATAGAGAAATCCCTGGAATATAAGGAGTATGCTCTAGGAGTCTTCTTGGACATTGCCGGGGTTTTCAATAATGTTGCAAAATGGGCGATTATGGATGGTCTTAATTACATTAAAGTACATCCTGCCTTAATCAAATGGATCGGCTGCATGTTAAATTGCAGAAAGATTACATCACAATGGGGATTGTAAGAGGCCACGAAATCAGTGGACAGGGGCACGCCGCAGGGAGGGGTGCTATCACCTCTGCTGTGGGCGCTGGTCATCAACCAACTGCTCAGGAAATTCGATGAGGGACCCGTAAAACTTACGACTTACGCAGATGACGTTGCAGTTGTCATAAGTGGAAAGTGCCTTCCAACGATTAGTTCTTTGATGGATCAGGCGGATATGGTCTTGTTTGCAAAGAGGTACAAGGTCCCAAATTGGACCAGGCCTAAGTTAGGAGGGGTGACCTTACAGGAGAAACCTTGCACAAAATATCTAGGAATCATCCTAGACAGTAAGCTGTCATGGGCGCTCAACGTGGAGGAGAGGGTCGTGGAGGAGGGGTGTACGTGGGGCCTATCGCCCTCTCTTTCTCATTGGGTTTTTACAGCGATAGTAAGCCCTATTCTATACTATGGAGTTCTTGTTTGGTGGAAAGCCACACAAAAAACAACATACCTCAAAAAATTAGAGGGGGTATGCAGACTATCGATGCTTAGCATTACGGGAGCCCTGAAAACAACCCTGAAGGCTGCACTGTATACCATTCTGCACATCCCACCTGTAGACCTGGTAGCAAAGAACAAAGCGTTAACGACCTCAACCAGGCTCGGTGCTTCGGGACAGCTTGAGCGCCGACCATTAGGCCATAGTAGTATAGCGTCATTAATCACAAGACGAACAGACTACATGATTCCCTATCTGCGCTTCGAGGGAGATCTTAAGGCCACAATAGAGGTGGACGGTTGGCGCAAGGGTGTGCACATGGCGGACGAGGCGATACATGTGAACACCGATGGTTCCAAAGTAGTGGAAGGAGTAGGGTCTGCGATATATTGCGCTGATACGGAAATAAGCAGATCATACAGGCTGCCGGATTACTGTAGCGTTCTCCAAGCGGAAATATTAGCCGTAACCAAAGCAGTAGAAACCCTAGAAGAGAATAGCTTAAGCTGCAACCGTGTTAACTTTTATATTTACAGTCAAGCAGCAATTAAGGCAATAATCTCGCATAGCACAGCATCTAAATGCATGTTAGAGTGTAAGCAGTCTCTGGAGAGAATCGGGACAGGGAGAAGCATACATCTGTATTGGGTCCCAGAGCATATGGGAATAGATGGGAATGAAAAGCGGACGAACTAGCTAAAAAGGGCGCATCCCTTCAGCTTGCTCCGTAGATGTCCCAATTAGATTGGGCGAAATCAAGCGAATGCGAGAAGTGCACATGATCGACCAAGCGGGAAAGGCGTGGGTTCAAGAGCGGGGCTGTAAGGTGTCGAAGATTATGTGTAGGTCTTACAACCTTAGACTAACACAGTTGCTTATATCATTAAAAAGAGAGGGCTGTAGACTCATGACGGGTATTCTGACTGGACACTGCCTTCTGACGTCACATGCCTTTAAATTAGGCTTAGTCAGTGATAGCAGATGTAGGAAGTGCGGGTTGGAGGAGGAAACGATCGAGCACGTTCTGGCAAGTGCCAGGCTAAGACTCCAGCTATTAGGAGTGATACAGCTGTCAGATCTAGAAGCAGCAAGTGGCTTAAGTCCTAGGAAGCTTCTAGTATTTGCCAAGATGACGCAGTTATTTTATAACATAGGTCCTGGTTTTTGATAGGGTTTTTCAGTTTGGTCGTTAAAACAAACTTCTGGTAACACTACGGACTCAATCGGTCTATGTGAGGTCCTCATGGACCGGCCAGTTCAACCTACCTACCATACCATAACGGCATACGATTGGTTCGCGTAGACTTTGGTAACGATGGCGTTCACATAATACAGCCTAAATCAGTTCAATTTCCTTCTAAATTTAATCACGGCACAGCTGAAAGAAGAACGCTCCCGATTGTCTTGTCGTGGGCTTCAACTGTGCACAAAATGCAGGGAACTACTGTAGATCATGCTGTTATTTTTCTAGGCTGCAAATTATTTGCTGCTTGTCAAGCTTATTTAATAAAAAATCTTTTCTAAGAACACGCTTTTATTACCTGTAAAAAAAAGAACTAAAAAGTAAAAATAAAATTAAAGAAAAAAAAACTTTTTTAAAAATAAGCTTTAATTATTGGTTAATAAAATTAACTAAAAAGTAAAAAATAAATTGATTGTAAAGTAATATAACACTTTATAACTTCATTGTAACCTTTAACGATAATTAGGCTTCTTCGTCTGCGAACATTGTGACAGCAATAAAAGGAGGTTCTAGACGTTCTTAATTATACCATCAAAATTTAACACGCTTTTATTAGAACAATTAGGACTGTGATATAAATTGTAAGATTTAAAAATTTAGGTGTAAAGTTTTATTGTTAAAAATATATAATTATGTACAATATGTAATTTTTTTGCCACAGACGAAGAAGCCTAATTATCGTTAAAGGTTATAATGAACTTATAAGGTGTTATATTTCTTTACAGTTAATTTATTTTTTACTTTTTAGTTAATTTTATTAACCAATAGTGAAAGCTTATTTTTAAAAAGTTTTCTTTCTTTAATTTTATTCTCTCTTCCTATGTACGTGGGCGGCCACCGTGGTGTGATGGTAGCGTGCTCCGCCTACCACACCGTGTGCCCTGGGTTCACATCCCGGGCAAATCAATATCAAAATTTTAGAACTAAGGTTTTTCACTTAGAAGAAATTATTTCTAAGCGGGGTCGCCCGTCGGCAGTGTTTGGCAAGCGCTCCGGGTGTATTTCTGCCATGAAAAGCTCTCAGTGAAAACTCATCTGGCTTGGAGATGCCGTTCGGAGTCGGCATAAAACATGCACGTCCCGTCCGGCCAATTTGCAGGAAAAATTAAGAGGAGCACGACGCAAATTGGAAGAGAAACTCGGCCTTAGGTGTCTTCGGAGGTTATCGCGCCTTACATTTATTTATTTTATTTTTCTATGTACGTGGCATAAATTGAGCAACGAAAAATTTAACTAATGGAATTTTCGCGTGTAGTGAATATGAGATTTGCTGGCAGGCCTGCAGCTGATATACTAACAAAGTGACACATGATCGGCTGGTCAACTGCCTTGTAAGTAAATTGCAAAATTTCATTATTTGTGTTCTGGCCATCCATGCTCTTCATAGGCAGAAGCGACCTATGGAGGCGTCGCTTGGAGTGGATTCCGTTAAATTATGGCTTCTAGTCGGTGAGGCCGTGCTCTGAGGGATGGGGGATATTTATTGATCTTGGTCACTGTCATACCTTGTCCTACTATTATCATTGTTATTATTTTGCTTCATTAAATATATTGTAGAAAATATTAGCAGTTTCGATACAACACTTTGCTGCTAGTAAATAAATGCACAACAACAACAACAAAACAAACAGCCATATATAAAATGCAGAGTTAAGAGCGATAAGAATATTTCACATACATGTAATCAGCAGCTAAGAACGAACATGACATTACTCCCACATATACGTGTATATAGCTAAATAACAAACTATGAAATACAGTATTGATAAATATATAAGCAACTATTCGAGAGGGCTGTTCCAGAAAAGTATAGACCCTAGGAGAAAAAGACGAACAACGAAAAAGAGAGTATAAAAGCAGCGCAAGCTGAGGAATATGGAATCAATTGAATTTAAAATGTTTTAAGTGAAGCACGCGAGTAGTATTATTGTGAATTACTACTACCATAGTAGTGTTGTAAATAAACATCATTTTTCTATACTAAATATTTGGGTAATTTTTTCGACAGTTCAGCGATTTGAACTATAACAGAAGGTGCGAAGAAGAAAAGCGTTTCCCAAAATTTGAAACTATAGTAAAGTTGTGCCCGCCAGTAACCTATGAGGGAAGTTTGTACATGCCACTTCCGCGAGGATAACGGCCTGTGATATATGGCTTTTGTTACTCTTTTACATCTCTTCTGATACCACACACTTACTTTTTGTATTACCTAAATACAGCTTCAATTTAATAAACTAAATTATGACAACAACAACAAAAAGCGATAAAATATACAAAATGCCTCCAACAATTTCTCACAAATTCGTGCGTCCAACACCATTTGAACTTTACTGACGGAGTGATGCGATAGCAAAAGCAATGGGCGTACCGTTGAGTGGCTGCTGTGTAATTGCAACTGCAACTAATAACAATTATATGTTTTCTTGCCGCGGTATAGATACGTAGATATGTACATTATACGAGTATGTATGTCTATTTGTAAGTGAAATTAAATGAGAAGAAGGCGTTAAATGCGTATTGAAATCTTGGTTGCGAATCGGCAAACTCATCATAAACAATTATAGGATATGTCTCTGCGATAAACCAGTATGATACACAAACATATACACATTCAAACCCATAAAGTTCGCAAAATCTTGCCAAAATCCATCACCACAAGACCTATGTACGTCAAATGACATGACAAGCGTGTTGTGCTGCTGCAGTTGCAAGCTGGGAGTTACAATAACTGTAAAAATGATGCCCGCTGGAGAACACACCACAGACACAGGGAGATTGTGCCATACAATGTCATTAAGTTAGGCAGACGGACGGATTAATCTTTTGATGTAATCGCGATTGTGGCAGCAATTGAGATTTTGGAGCCACCTGCTGCTGGAGTCGTCAAATGCTGAGGTATTTTTGCTTTGGACTTACATTTTGCCTTAATTATTTTATTGCGTTTATTTATTTTGTTTGGCTGAGTAATCACAGGCGTTATTCAAAACAAAAATAAATATGTCAAACTCTAACATAAACAACAATCGACCGACATATCAGCTGCAGCATCAGTTGCTGCACCTCATTTTTCATCATCATTTGCCACATTAAGATTAACGGGTATTACATAAAAAATTTCGAACGGCAATTGTAAATGAAATGTAATTGACTGGAAAGTGAGAAAATGAAGTTTGAGCGGACAAGCGGCATATTTTGTTTTAATCCGATGTTTGTGCTTTTATTTGTTTAAATCATTTTTCACTGTGATATGGGTGCCTTGCTGTGGACGGCAGCATTTCCATATACACGGACGGAGTCTACTCAAGAGACCTAGACCTCCAACTTTCCTAACCAAGAACGATTAGGTATGCCCCTTGTCTTATGCAAGCTAATCGTAAAGGACTATATACACCATCAAGCCGACGAAATATAGCTATGTACATACACCGGGGTATCGGGCATCAAAGGAAACCTGGCCAAAATGGGATCCTAAAGTTGCCGTTACGTGTACAGCCTTAGTAGGGATACAACTTCCACAATTTTAGGTACACTAACTGGCTATTGCTTTATTGGTAGGCATGCAGAAAGGTTAAGCGCGTCTTATCGTCGATGCTGCAGGAGTTGTAAAGAGGGTGAAGTGAAGGAAACGGTGATTCACCTCATCTGCAACTGCTCAACGCTAAGTGGCGCAAGGCAGCGCTTTCTGGGTGCTCCATTTCTATATAATCTGCGCCAGGTTGTTGAGCATGACGTCAATGACTTGGTAGCCCTTAACTGGCCCTCAAAATGGTTCGAAGAGGAAAGCCACCTGCGAAGAAACGGTGAGCTTACCACAGAAAGGCGCGCTGCTGCCATGAAGTGATTGATAAGCTAAAGGGAGGTAAAAAAAGAGTCTCCGGTTTATGCGCAAGAAGATGTAAACAAGTTACGCCAGCTATCCCTTGTTGCCTTATAACTGTCGCCCATTGCGAGCAAAAAGTCTTCAAAAAGGCAGATGAACTCCCGCAACCCAGTGGAGGTCTATCCCTTCCTCAACTTCCAAACTGCGCCGTCGATTGAGAAATTTGCTTCGTACATTCGCATTAGATGCTTTAACCAACGAAGCTTTTGGGATTATATTCACTGCACTATCTTCATATATGCGTAAAACTAATACAGTTCGTCATTATAACTCCAGTGATGATCACCGACGGCATCATAGACAGGAACATAAATCTTGCGGAGAAATTTTCTCTGGAACACTCTAATAGACATTTCATCTTTTTTGCACACCATCTATGATTACGAGCCATTACAGGTATAATGAGCGACTCCGTAGAGCGTGATTTTTGTTCCTCAAAAGGTGAATTTACTTTTCAATTACCTACTCAGTCCAAAGTAGCACTTGTTGGCCATCTCGCTTACTTCGGTAGATAATCAGATTTTGCATTTGGCTCGAATTTTCAAATATCCCGATCAGAGGGAGCTACACCTAGTGAAGTTTTTTTCCTCACCTTGCTTTCCTCACCTTTGTTCAAAAGGTTTGCTGCGAGAAACCCTCGGGTCTTCAACCGGTACGAGGAAGAAGAAACATCGAATGGCAGAATGAAGAGGCAACGTTCGGCGGAAGGGGACGAACCTGCTTTCAAGAGGCAGAAAGGACCCAGTCCCAGGGCCGCGAGGCAGAGCAGTCGCATAGACAAGACAAGTAGGCCCAAAGCTGTAGGGCTCCAATAGCGAGGTAGCAACAACGCGAAAGCTGCGAGTCAAAAGGAGGTTCCAACTTCGGAAGTAGGAGATAAGCCAAAGGGAGATAACGCTAAGACTCCGGCTTTCTCGAAGGTGCTAAAGGGTGTGAAAGTTAAGACTCCGGCTTTCTCGGAGATGCCAAAGAGAGTTAACACTAAGACTACGGCTTCTCCCGAGAAGATGAATGATGTGGCAAAGCAGTCACTGACTGTGGCGCTGGTTGATTGTAGCAGTCCTTTCGGACAGATGACTACTGAAAGGTGGAGATCTGTAGAAAGGGAACTTATTAGCTTAATGCTTAAAATTGATGCGGGAACAACCAAGTAAGCCCCTTCTAGCCTTTGATTCGGGAGGATGGTATAATGGTGTGAAGATGATAGCGTGCGACAACATCGCGAGCTTGCGGTGGCTGGCAGAAGTGTTTCAAAACCTCCAAAGGTAAGACACGAATGCGCGGTGCAAATCCCCACTGTACCAAAAGTTAAGGTATAGATACCATGCGTGATGAAGTCGGGGGATACACTGCGACTTCTGCAGAATAAAAATCCGAACATACCGAGACAGGATTGGAAGGTACTTACTGTATTTCGGCCTACGGAGGAAGGTCAGTTCTACATCTTCGAAATAAACAAGCAGGCAGAGGATATATTGTACACGCAGCTTGGAAAAATGACCTTTGGTACAGGCAAAATTTATATGCGACTCAGGAAAAGAAGACCCGAAGATAAAAATCCTAACACGCTGGAAGTGGGCGAAGTCGAAAAGGACCTCAAAGGAAGTCACCCCGAAGGTGTTCGAAGAGGACCATCAGCCAGATGGTGCTGTGAGTCGCACAGAGGAACACCCGGCACAACAGCTACAAGAGGCTGAAGGGGGCTTCGAACACTCTATACGAAAAGGTCCAGGGGAAGGCGACGATATCACGACGATGGTGCTGGAGGGGGACAAACAGCCCAATGGTGCTGCGAGTTCTACAGATAAACCTCCAACACAGTAAAGCGGCGTCGAGCGAACTCCTTCCAACGCTTGAGGAGGGTTCGTTTGACGTGGCGCTGATCCAAGAACAGTGGCTCTCATCGGGAGGAAAGGTTTCTGGAGTTAGCGCGTGCGGGTTTGGCGTTTACTATGCGCTGCATTCATATATGCTACATAATTACACTACTGAGGACCTCGTAGTGGTGGCCGCTGTGCAAAGGAATAAGCAGGCATTTATCCTGGCATCCTGCTACAAGGCCCATGCTGCGGAGCTTCCACCGATGGAGTTCAAGAGGCTAGTACAGTACGAAGGTCACAAAGGGCGGTTGGTCATAGGCGCGGATGCAAATGAGCACCAAAATGCGCGGGGAGGAGCAGATATGAACGAGAGGGGCGAATCTCTATTTTGTTACATCCTGCAAATCAATTTGCAGATAGTCAACAGGGAAATGTCCCTATATACACTGGTCCAACATCCAGCAATGTTTTGGACATACACTGAGCTCCGAACATGATATATCAAGGTATGATTGGATGGTTCTTGATAGACCATCCTTCTCCGACCATGCGTATATCAGCTTCAGCATCCCCCTAAAGAGGGTAGAGAAGGCGGGAACCTTTAGAAATCCTAGGTCAACAAACTGGACTAAATTTCAGAAACAGGTAGAAACGAAACTGGGACAACCCAAAGAGGTTGCCAATGTGGAAGAACTGGATGAGTCTTATGAATTCCTAACTAGGACGACTATGACTGCGTATAACAAAGCTTGTCCTCTAAGAAGCTTCAGAGAAAAAGCAAAGCCGCCATGGTGGAGCAATGAGCTGAGTCTTCTAAGAAGACAGGTAAAAGAAATGTTTAAGCTCGCAAAGACCGCGGAATGCGAAGCGTATCGGGACGAGTACAGGGATCTACTGAGGATCTACAAGCATGAAATTTCCAGGAGAAGAGAATCTCACGGAAATTTTCTGTACGGATATAGAGTGGCCCAGCGAAACAGCACGGTTGAGAAAAGTCCTAGCCAGGGGAAACATAGTCCAGGGACTAATAAAGAAAGAGAACGGGGAATGGTCACGTAATAGTGAAGAATCCCTTGAGGTGCTTCTCGATACACATTTGATATCAGGAGATGGTTTAAAAGAGCCAGCAGACAGCACTCACACTTCGATCACGTAGCGGGTAGCGCCGGGCTTGGTGGCTGATACCAAGATCGAATGGGCAAAGAAGACGTTTTCTAAGTTTAAGTCGCCGGTCCCAGATGGTATATTCCCGGCCATGCTACAAGTTTAAAGGAGGGCGGTCGTAGAATGGCTTAAAATAATATTCTTGGAGAACTGTACCAAAGGCTGGGAAGATCGGTCACGTGTATCCCAAAGACTATAGGCCCATTAGCATAACATCATATCTGCTAAAAACCTTTGAGAGGCTGATAGATGTGTACATAAAGTCCAACGTGGATGAAAAGCTGCTCTCCACAACACAACGTGCGTACACCAAAGGCAAGTCGGTAGACACCGCATTGCATAGGGTGGTAATAAGCATAGAGACAGCCCTGGAATATAAAGAATATGCTCTAGGAGTTTTCCTAGACATTACCGGGGATTTCAATAATGTTTATAAATGGGCGATTATGGATGGTCTTAATTACATTAAAGTACATCCAGCCTTAACGATATGGATCGGCTGCATGTTAAATTGCAGGAAGATTGCATCACAATGGGGATTGTACGAGGCCACGAAATCAGTGGATAGGCGAACGCCGCAAGGAGGGGTGATATCACCTCTGCTGTGGACACTGGTCATCAACCAACTGCTCAGGCGAATAGATGAGGGACCCGTAAAACTTACATCTTACGCGGATGACGTTGCAATTGTCATAAGTGGAAAGTGCCTTCCAACGATTAGCTCTTTGATGGATCGGGCGCTTCGGGATATTCATATTTGGGCATCAAATGTCGGGTTGAAAGTCAACGCGGATAAGACGGATATGGTCTGGTTTACAAAGAGGTACAAGGTCCCAAATTGGACCAGGCCTAAGTTAGGAGGGGTGACCCTACAGGAGAAATCTTGCACAAAATATCTAGACAGTAAGCTGTCATGGAAGCTCAACGTGGAGGAGAGGGTCAAGAAGGCTTCAACGGCACTTTATGCATGTAAAAGAATGATGGGGTGCACGTGGGGCTTATCACCCTCTCTTTCTCATTGGGTTTTTACAGCGATTGTAAGCCCTATCCTGTACTATTGGGTTCTTGTTTGGTGGAAAGCCACACAAAAACCTACCTCAAAAAATTAGAGGGGGTATGCACACTATCAATTCTTAGCATTACGGGAGCCCTGAAAACAACCTCGACAGCTGCACTGTATGTCATCCTGCACATTCCACCTGTAGACCTGGTAGCAAAGAACATAGCGTTAACAACTGCAACCAGGCTCGGTGCCTCGGGGCAGCTTGAGCGCCGACCATACGGCTATAGTAGAATAGCGTCATCAACCACAAGACGAACAGACTACCTCATTCCCTGTTTTCGCTCTGAGGGCGATCTTAAGGCCACAATAGAGGTGGACGGTTGGCGTAAGGGTGTTCAAATGGCGGACGAGGCGATACATGTGTACACAGATGGTTCCAAAGTAGTGAAAGAAGTAGGGTCTGCGGTATACTGTGATGATCCGGAAATAAACAGAACCTACAGGCTGCCGGATTACTGTAGCGTTTTCCAAGCGGAAATAGTAGCCATAACCAAAGCAGTAGAAACCCTGGAAGAAAATAGCCCAAACTGCAATCATGTTAACTTTTATGTTGACAGTCAAGCAGCAATTAAGGCAATAATCTCGCATAGCACAGCATCTAAATGCATGTTAGAGTATAAGCAGTCTCTGGAGAGAATCGGGACAGGGAGAAGCATACATCTATATTGGGTCCCAGGGCATATGGGAAAAGATGGGAATGAAAAGCGGACGAATTAGCTAAAAAGGGCGCATCCCTTGAAGCTTGGTTCGTGGATGTCCCAATTAGATTGGGCGAGATTAAGCGAATGCGAGAAGTGCACATGATCGACCAAGCAGGAAAGGCGTGCGTTCAAGCGCGCCAACAACATTAGACTAACCAAGTTGCCTCTATCATTAAAAAGAGAGGACTATAGACTCATGTCGGGTATTATGACTGGACACTGCCTTCTGGCGTCACATGCCTTTAAATTAGGCTTGGTCAGGGATAGCAGATGTAGGAAGTGCGGGCTGGAGGAAGAAACGATCGAGCACGTTCTCTGCTCGTGCCCTGCGTTTGCCAGATTAAGACTCCAGCTATTAGGAGTGATACAGCTGTCAGAGCTAGAAGCAGCAAGTGGCTTAAGCCCTAGGAAGCTTCTAGTATTTGCCAAGGGGACGGAGTTATTTTATAACATAGGTCCTGGTTTTTGATAGGGTTTTTCAGTTTGGTCGTTAAAACAAACTTCTGGTAACACTACGGTCTTATTCAATCTATGTGAGGTCCTCATGGACCGGCCAGTTCAACCTAACCTAACCTTGCTGTGTCCCCGAAATCGGCACTATTTTTTCAACCTAAAGGTATCAATGGGAAGTCCATACTTTTGTACGAATAACAAGCGGCCTAAAATTAAATTACCTAATATAAAGGATACAAGAAAACAAAGGAAAAGTAGGTAAAAAGTATAATTGAATAAAATAAAATAAATTGTAACGGTAAGAGGAAAACATGTAAATAAATTAATAAATCTTGTTACCTGAGACAGACTGGTCAATAAAAACAAGTAATAAATTACTTTGTTTGCATAAAGCAGTGTTAAAATTTGCATTAACATATAAGTAGAAATGTGCATTAATGTATTGTTACCATATTTTGGTGTGATAACAGCTGTTATATAGAGGAAGTGACATTATTTACCCCTCAAAATAAGTACCTACATATGTACGATGTGGAACATTTGAATAGGTATACCTTTAAGATCTTTGAGTTGATAGCTGCCCTTTCGTTTATGTCCTTATATTTATATGAAAACATAAATACATGTCCCTTCAAAAATCGTTGGATAATGTGGTCCACTGGAGTACTTACCAGTATACTCCACTCTAATGCAGCAATGGACCAATTCATGTTTCTACACCAACATATTGTAACCCGATCATTGCTCGTTTTTAACGATCGTAATCACTACACGATGTTTATTGGACTGTGGGTACTCCATGGATTACTCTGATGTAATGAGGAGCTGGAGTATATGGTCCAGTCCTAGGACATCGCAATGTTAGTTGGACCATATTTTTTGTATGAATTTTGGTTAATTTTGGAGCACTAGGTTGGTCCATGGCGAGTACTCTATACATACAGGCGATTTTTGCAGGGGTATAGTACCAATATAAACATAATCTTAATATATAAAAAACACGTGTCACAAACTTTTTGGGCGCGATGGACTCCTAAACTACTCAACCGATTTTGGATTTGTTTTGCACACCGTATGTAGTTTGATCTAATTTGAGAGATAGGATAGGTTATATCTCAGTTTATAGTCGCAATATTATTTTATTGCAAATTTTTTATTTGTTTATACCTAATAATAAAATGTTACGTACACGCAGTGGTGCACCTCTTTTCAGTTGGAATGGATATGTTTGTGCACGCGCTTATTTAACTTTACATACATATATATATATAGCATATCACCAGGGCCGGGGAGAGGGGGCCCGGGGTTTCTGAGGGGGCCGCGATTTGAGGTACTAAGACATTTTTTTTAATTCAGGAAGTCTTTGGTTGTTCAATGTGCAATTTTTAAGCCGAATTTCAAAAGCAGCGAATATCTGCATTTCGTTCTAATATTATAGTGAAGTGTGAAAAATAAAAATCTATATATATAAAAGGAAAGGCTAAAGTGTGTGTTAGTTGGTCGCCGGTGTTTGAAAAGATGCGTCGGTCGATTTTGTTCAAACATACCTATTTACATACGTCCTATTCGATTTGCCGGAAATTTGGTATATAAATTTGCCTATGAGCTATATATAGGTCTTAGTTAAATAAAACACAATATTTAAAGTTGTATTTTAGTTTTACTTCGTCGATATTTCGATTATAAGTGCAATAACAAGTACTTACAAGGCTATAAAAAATTATCATTAAATTTGCCTATATTAGTAATATTAGTATTTACGATCCTTTTTTCCGGGAAGTAGACCAGAGACGGACTGGGGCTGAGACTCGTAGTGGGACTGGGACTGGAACAAAATACATACCACCCTCTGGGACAGGCAATAAGGGATGAAGAAGAATGAGAAGAACTTGAGAGAAGAGAAAAGAGAGAAGGAGACTGAGAAAGATATAGAATGAGACGAAGATGGAGATAGATGAAGCGAAAAGATGGATGGGGGAGTGAATAAAAGGATTAAGAAAAATTGAAGAGGGCGGGAGGGCAGAGTTCGACGGGAAAAGCTCATTAAAATGTATAAGGTTGGCCAAATTTAGGGCAGAACAAAGTTTGCCGGGTCTTCTAGTATGGTATATATATTATCTTTAGCGCTTTGCCTGACAGTCTAAATAATTGAGTGCCACACCCACTATTATACCTGGAAAAGGGATTTATAAGAATCGTACACAAATATAACCGGCATCATTGCAAAAGATAACATTTATTGGAAAGTGTAATGTCAGGAATCGAGCAACAACAATTTCCCTACATCACACCAACCATCTTTTCAATTACAATGTGGAGCAAACGCTTCAAACACCCCTCACTCTCTCTCTCTCTCTCCCTCTCTGGTCCGCCCCTGTTGAAATTGCAAGTTTTCTTAGACTGCCGTTAGAGGATATGGATGACAGTTTGTGAGTAGTCGCACCTATTGAATGGAGCAAAGCACTGATACAACAACAAAAGCAACAATGAAAATATGTTTAAACATGCGTGATATATTAATTTTCGAGCAAGATTTTCCTTCGTATAGAAAACATAGACGAAATCGATAAAGGATTACAGCCTTTTTTATATGTTCGCGGAATGACCGGGCTCGTACCTTTATGGTGCTTTGTTAACGGAACGTACCGGATCTGTAGCCAGCAAAGGACCACGCACATCTGTAACACTCCCCAAAACCTACGGGAAGTGACGTTATCGTTAATACAACAACAACAGCGTTTTTTATAAAACAGATGTTGAAGTGCGTCTTAGAAGAATACTTGTTGTAATCGTCATCTATGAGAAAAGCAGTTTTCGTTTTTAAAGTCTAAGGAAGTGGTGAAAGGTACAAAGAAAATGGTTATGGCATCACCTCTTTCCGGAAGTTCTACATAGCTTCCTCGTAAACTGATGTCCACAATCTAAATTTGAAAAAAAAAAAAAGATTTGTTCTTGTAACCAAAAATATTAACGGTAAAAGTGGATAATATTTTGGACGTTCCTGTAGGAAAATTAAAAAATAATATTTTTAATGAAATATGCCAATAAAGCAATTACACGAAATATATTTTACATCGTGTTTCGAAAAAACTCATCAAAGGTCGAGTTGACACCCAGGGTTGCTTTAGTTTATATATTCCTTTTGCTGCTGATTCGGAAACCGCTTACGCCAATTATATCAAAAGCGATAAAAATAAATCGGTCCGATTCATTTCGATGCAATTTTACTTGTACAATTTCACAGCTACATTTTTAGCTCTCCCACTTGAGTTGCTACTTTAGATGTTTGTACAAGGTGGCCACCTATTGGAAATAGCAAGATTATGCCATGTCAATGAGGGTATAAAATGAAGGATATTATAGACCGCTGCCTGCTCGAAAACGTCTCGATTAATTTGGATTACTTTTTATAAATAGAAAGTACGCTAAATTTAAAGGGCTCCTAAAATGGATGAATCTACCTGTTTGTCATATATCTAACTGCTCGATAAACTAGATTAAATATTATCATAAAATTATGTCTATTTTATAATATGTAGGTAGGTTGAACTGGCCGGTCCATGAGGACCTCACATAGACTGATTCGAGTCCGTAGTGTTACCAGAAGATTTTATAATATGGACTTTGCAAGAAAAAACTGTATGTCGACAACGTGGTCAGAAGAGAACGAAAGCCATGTATGCGGAAACAATAGCGAGGTAAGTATATAGAAGATGCCGAAGATTCGAAAATGTGACACGCGAATGTTCCAGACGAGTGTAAGAGTAAGAAAGCATAAACTATAAAAGCGGAGAGTGAGCAACACGATTTATTTTAACTCGTTGTAAGCGAAGTGCGGCCACGCTGATACGATGGTTGGGTACTCACTTAAAATATCGAAGCTCCAGGGTTTAAGTCTAGGAAAAAGCAATATTAAAATACTTCAGAAAAGTTGTTTCTAAACACGAGGATTTGACAAGCACTCCAAGAGCATTTCTGCCATGAAAAACTTATCAGAGAAAATTAACTGCCTTGCAAGTACTGTTGGGAATCGGCATAAAATATGTACATATGTAGGTCCCACCCCGCTAGTTTGAAAGAAAAAAAAATCCAGAATGAGTACCACGCAAATATTAAGAGAAACTCTCACGCATTTTTACGACTACACTCTACAACAAAATTGGAATTTTTTGTTGCAACTGAGCCACCATGGTACTCTTCATAAGAAGCACTTCGTAAAGATAATTTTCGTTGAACACACTTAAGTATAGTCCGGCGCATTTGAGCTATTTTATTATTTGCATATATATATATATATATATATGTTGGGAAATTCCGCTTATTTGCGACCTTCTGCTAACGTTCGAATCTCACTAAAATGTTGAATAAATAACTCCAATATTAAGTAATGCAAAATGGCCTATATTAAAGTACTTCACAATAACACTTCTACTTCTCGACAGATAGCGTGCTTAAATCAAACTGATTCCATGATTGCTCGGCTTGCGCTCTTTTATACTCTTCGATTTCCTCGTTCCATACTTCTAGGCGTTTCTAGAATTTACTTAGTTACCAGCTATAAAATTATTACTACAAATGCACATTTATAGCTTCTCGTATGCGCGTATATATGTGAGTGATACTTCCATCGATGACTGCCTACTTTTGGGAGCATCTCAGGTAAGATATATGCATGTGTTTGTGCGTCCCTCTCCGCTGCGTGTACGTACATATGTGTAGACATAATGACTGATTCGTTTATGAAGGTACATGTGACTGCTTGCTTTATTGTTGTTGTGGCTTTATCTACTTAGTATCAGATTAGTGATGTGAGTATCACTTAGTGTCACTAATATTCGTCACAATATGTATAAGCTGGTGGCGAGGGGCCACCAGTATTTTAAAAGGAAGTAGGCCATAATTCTACAGGTGGGCGCCCGTTCGAGATATCGCCATAAAAGTGGACCGGGGTGACTCTAGAATGTGTTTGTACGATATGGGTATCAAATGAAGGGTGTTAATGCGTATTTTAAAAGGGAGTGGGCCTTAGTTCTATAGGTGGATGCCTTTTCGAGATATCGCCATAAAGGTGAACAAGGGGTAACTCTGTAATTTGTTTGTACGATAAGGGTATCACATGAAAGGTTTTAATTAATATTTTAAAAGGGAGTGGGCCTTAGTTCTATAGGAGGACGCCTTTTCGAGATATCGCCATAAAGGTGGACCATGGGTGACTATATAAAGTGTTTGTACGATATGGGTGTCAAATGAAAGGTTTTAATAAGTGTTTTAAAAGAGAGTGGGCCTTAGTTCTATAGGTGGACGACTTTTCGAGATATCGCCATAAAGTAGACCATGGGTGACTCTATAATTTGTTTGTACGATATGGGTATCAGATGAAAGGTGTTAATGAGTATTTCAAAAGGGAGTGGGCCTTAGTTTTATAGGTAAACGCCTTTTCGAGATATCGCCATAAAGTGGACCATGGGTGACTCTGTAATGTGTTTGTACGATATGGGTATCAAATGAAAGGTATTAATGAGTATTTTAAAAGGGAGTGGGCCTTAGTTTTATAGGTGGATGCCTTTTCGAGATATCGCCATAAAGGTGGACCATGGGTGACTCTATAATGTGTTTGTACGATATGGGTATCAAATGAAAGGTTTTAATAAGTATTTTAAAAGGGAGTGGGCCTTAGTTCTATAGGTGGACGCCTTTTCGAGATATCGCCATAAAGTGGACCATGGGTGACTCTATAATGTGTTTGTACGATATGGGTATCAAATGAAAGGTGTTAATGAGTATTTTAAAAGGGAGTGGGCCTTAGTTCTATAGGTGGACGACTTTTCGAGATATCGCCATAAAGGTGGACCATGGGTGACTATATAAACTGTTTGTACGATATGGGTATCAAATGAAAGGTTTAAATAATAATTTTAAAAGGGAGTGGGCCTTAGTTCTATAGGTGGACACCTTTTCGAGATATCGCCATAAAGTGGACCACGGGTGACTCTGTAATGTGTTTGTAGGATATGGGTATCAAATGAAAGGTGTTAATGATTATTTCAAAACGGAGTGGGCCTTAGTTTTATAAGTGGACGCCTTTTCGAGATATCGCCATAAATTGTACCATGGGTGACTCTATAATGTGTTTGTACGATATGGGTATCAAATGAAAGGTGTTAATGAGTATTTCAAAGGGAGTGGGCCTTAGTTCTATAGGTGGACGACTTTTCGAGATATCGCCATAAATGTGGACCATGGGTGACTATATAAAGTGTTTGTACGATATGGGTATCAAATGAAAGGTTTGAATAAGTATTTTAAAAGGGAGTGGGCCTTAGTTCTATAGGTGGACGCCTTTTCGAGATATCGCCATAAAGTGGACCAGGGGTGACTCTGTAATGTGTTTGTGCGATATGGATATCAAATGAAAGGTGTTAATGAGTATTTCAAAAGAAAGTGGGCCTTAGTTTTATAGGTGGACGCCTTTTCGAGATATCGCCATAAAGGTGGACCATGGGTGACTCTATAATGTGTTTGTGCGATATGGGTATCAAATGAAAGGTTCTAATAATTATTTTAAAAGGGAGTGGCCCTTAGTTCTATAGGTGGGCGCCTTTTCGAGATATCGCCATAAAGTGGACCATGGGTGACTCTATAATGTGTTTGTACGATATGGGTATCAAATGAAAGGTTCTAATAATTATTTTAAAAGGGAGTGGGCCTTAGTTCTATAGGTGGACGTCTTTTCGAGATATCGCCATATAGGTGGACCAGGGGTGATTCTAGAATGCGTTTGTACAATATGGGTATCAAACGAAAGGTGTTAATGAGTACTTTAAAAGGGAGTAGGCCGTAGTTCTATAGGTGGACGCCTTTTCGAGATATCGCCATAAAGTGGACCAGGGGTGACTCTGTAATGTGTTTGTGCGATATGGATATCAAATGAAAGGTGTTAATGAGTATTTCAAAAGAGAGTGGGCCTTAGTTTTATAGGTGGACGCCTTTTCGAGATATCGCCATAAAGGTGGACCATGGGTGACTCTATAATGTGTTTGTGCGATATGGGTATCAAATGAAAGGTTCTAATAATAATTTTAAAAGGGAGTGGGCCTTAGTTCTATAGGTGGACGCCTTTTCGAGATATCGCCATAAAGTGGACCAGGGGTGACTCTGTAATGTGTTTGTACGATATGGATATCAAATGAAAGGTGTTAATCAGTATTTCAAAAGATAGTTTTATAGGTGGAAGCCTTTTCGAGATATCGCCATAAAGATGGACCATGGGTGACTCTATAATGTGTTTGTGCGATATGGGTATCAAACGAAAGGTTCTAATAATTATTTTAAAAGGGAGTGGCCCTTAGTTCTATAGGTGGGCGCCTTTTCGAGATATCGCCATAAAGGTGGACCATGGGTGACTCTATAATGTGTTTGTACGATATGGGTATCAAACGAAAGGTTCTAATAATTATTTTAAAAGGGAGTGTCCCTTAGTTCTATAGGTGGGCGCCTTTTCGAGATATCGCCATAAAGTGGATCATGAGTGACTCTATAATTTGTTTGTACGATATGGGTATCAAATGAAAGGTTCTAATAATTATTTTAAAAGGGAGTGGCCCTTAGTTCTATAGGTGGGCGCCTTTTCGAGATATCGCCATAAAGTGGACCATGGGTGACCATGGGTGACTCTATAATGTGTTTGTACGATATGGGTATCAAACGAAAGGTTCTAATAATTATTTTAAAAGGGAGTGTCCCTTAGTTCTATAGGTGGGCGCCTTTTCGAGATATCGCCATAAAGTGGACCATGAGTGACTCTATAATGTGTTTGTACGATATGGGTATCAAATGAAAGGTTCTAATAATTAGTTTAAAAGGGAGTGTCCCTTAGTTCTATAGGTGGGCGCCTTTTCGAGATATCGCCATAAAGTGGACCATGGGTGACTCTATAATGTGTTTGTACGATATGGGTATCAAACGAAAGGTTCTAATAATTATTTTAAAAGGGAGTGTCGCTTAGTTCTATAGGTGGGCGCCTTTTCGAGATATCGCCATAAAGTGGACCATGAGTGACTCTATAATGTGTTTGTACGATATGGGTATCAAATGAAAGGTTCTAATAATTATTTTAAAAGGGAGTGGCCCTTAGTTCTATAGGTGGGCGCCTTTTCGAGATATCGCCATAAAGTGGACCATGGGTGACTCTATAATGTGTTTGTACGATATGGGTCTCAAATGAAAGGTTATAATAATTATTTTAAAAGGGAGTGGGCCTTAGTTCTATAGGTGGACGTCTTTTCGAGATATCGCCATATAGGTGGACCAGGGGTGATTCTAGAATGCGTTTGTACAATATGGGTATCAAACGAAAGGTGTTAATGAGTACTTTAAAAGGGAGTACGCCGTAGTTCTATAGGTGGACGCCTTTTCGAGATATCGCCATAAAGGTGGACCATGGGTGACTCTATAATGTGTTTGTACGATATGGGTATCAAACGAAAGGTTCTAATAATTATTTTAAAAGGGAGTGGCCCTTAGTTCTATAGGTGGGCGCCTTTTCGAGATATCGCCATAAAGTGGACCATGGGTGACTCTATAATGTGTTTGTACGATATGGGTCTCAAATGAAAGGTTCTAATAATTATTTTAAAAAGCAGTCGGCCTTAGTTCTATAGGTGGACGTCTTTTCGAGATATCGCCATATAGGTGGACCAGGGCTGATTCTAGAATGCGTTTGTACAATATGGGTATCAAACGAAAGGTGTTAATGAGAACTTTAAAAGGGAGTAGGCCGTAGTTCTATAGGTGGACGCCTTTTCGAGATATCGCCATAAAGTGGACCAGGGGTGACTCTGTAATGTGTTTGTACGATATGGATATCAAATGAAAGGTGTTAATGAGTATTTCAAAAGAGAGTGGACCTTAGTTTTATAGGTGGACGCCTTTTCGAGATATCGCCATAAAGGTGGACCATGGGTGACTCTATAATGTGTTTGTACGATATGGGTATCAAATGAAAGGTTTAAATAATTATTTTAAAAGGGAGTGGCCCTTAGTTCTATAGGTGGGCGCCTTTTCGAGATATCGCCATAAAGTGGACCATGGGTGACTCTATAATATGTGTGTACGATATGGGTTTCAAATTAAAGGTATTAATGAGGGTTTTAAAAGGGAGTGGCCCTTAGTTGATTGGTAAATTTTTGTTCGACTTACATATGCCATTAAAAAGGGAGGACTCACGCCCATTTTGAAATTTTCTTTTATTTTTGTATTTTGTTCCACCATACTATTACTGTATTATTACTGGAGTTGAATGTTGGCATAATTTACTTATATACTGTAAAGATATTAAATTTTTGGTTAAAATTTGACTTATACATTTTTTTTTAAGTGGGCGTGTTCGTCATTCCAATTTTGCTAATTTTTATTTAGCGCACATATGGTAATGGGAGTAACGTGCCTGCCAAATTTCATCAAGATATCTGCAAAGAATGCCAAATTACAGCTTGCAAAACTTTTAAATTACCTTCTTTTAAAAGTGGGCGGTGTCACGCCCATTGTCTAACATTTCTATTCTGCGTTATAAGGTCAACCCACCTACCAAGTTTTTCCGTCTTTGGTAATGATAATTATCGCACTTTTTCGGTTTTTCGAAGTTTTCGATATCGAAAAAGTGAGCGTGGTTTTAGTCCGATTTCGTTCATTTTAAATAGCGATCTGAGATTAGTGCCCAGGAACTTACGTACCAAATTTCATTAAGACACCTCAAAATTTAATCAAGTTATCGTGTTTATGGACGGACGGACATGGCTAAATGAATTTCTTTTTTCGCCCAGATCATTATAATATACAGAAGTCTATATCTATCTCGATTAGTCTATGCCGTTACGGATTACCATTATGCGAGCAAAATTAATATACTCCGTGTGCTCTGCTCAGCTGAGTAAAAAAATAAAAATGTTAATAGACACCAATATTCTAAAGCAACCAAATCTTAAACACTACTGTGTTCTACACACATGGCCGAAGACACATTGTGAGCAATGCAAAGAAAGAGTAAACTATACGAGCTGGACTATAACCTTGTTTTGAAAAAATGTATCTGTGCGGTAACACCCTTCAGAAAAATAACATGATTCCTTTGTACCAAAATTGCTGTTGTACAGTGTAATTCGGCTATGTTGTTGTTGTGGTTATTGTAGCGATAATGACACTCCCCGAAGGCCTTGGGGAGTGCTATCGATGCATCCTTTGCCGGATGCAGATCCGGTACGTTCTGGTTACAAGCACCATAGAGGTATCAGCCAGACCATCTCGGGAACGATTTAATATGACCACATGCAACCCTCTAGGTGATATCACCCTCACACCGCCTACATCCATCAGGAGTTCGTTGTCGCCAGAGCCTCGGCTGTTAATGAAACAGGATTCGCCACGGGTAGGTGAGGTTGACAATTGGATTTGAGAAGCTATATATTGCGCTTGCAACCCCCTGAGAGGGTTGCGCTACACAATTCGGCTATCAATTCTAAGGATAAATAGTGTCCTTATTCAATTGACGCTAAGTATATAAACAGTTGAATGAAGCTACTGATGAATGTATGTACACAGGTGCATAATTTAATCTTGTTTGTTTGTTATGCTGCAATAAAATTACATACCTAATATACAACATTTTACATTACATGAATTTGCTCATTTGACTTACAATGACCGTTGCGAAGACGACCTCCACATAGTAAAGGCCATAGCTTTTCGATGAACTACACGCCACTCAACCCAGTTCAAATTTACTCCGGCTTGGCGATGCTTAAGTGCGTACACTGCACACATGCATAGTTACATAAGTATATGCATGTAGGTACATATAACCAGTGCTCGTTGGGTGTAAAAAAAACAACAACATAAGATGGTCAACATTATGGGGATTAAAAGGCAAATGGCAAGTGTTACGAGTTGCACGTACTTGGTAAGGTGAAGATAAACAGAATTAAGTACGCACAAACATACATACGTCGGTGTATACTCGTATGTAAATATGCTACTGTACCATTGGCCACACGTAATTATTTGAACGTAGGCACAGCGAATTGAAATTGATATGCCTATTTTAATAAATTAAGTTAAGTTTTAACTCAACACTCATTAAATTGTAAGTAAATTTACCGTAATTATTTAAAAACTATATTCATATAAACATAAGCGATTATAAAGCGCAAGCATTATATTGAATGCCTTTGTTGTTGTTCTTTATTTTTGATATTAATGAAGCACAACAAATATGACCTGCCCAAATATTTAGCTCATCAGTTCGCCCTTGCGACTTTGGCAAGGTTATTTCAATGGCTATTCATAAAGTTAAGAGCGCATACTACCACACGTAACATACCCTGCAAAAAATGCGATACGTCTAGCATGAGTCCGGCTCGAGTCGCAAAGGAATTTGCGACTATATCCAGTTTTGATCTTTTAATATGAGTTGGAGTGACGCCTTACTGTCGGGATGTCGGGCACATTTTTTATACCTTTCATGAAAATGAAATGGTATATTAATTTCGTCACGAATCTCAAAATTGTAAGTCCTTAAAGGAAAATAGATGGACTCACCAATAATTATACCGAAATAATCAGCATGAAGAGATGAGTTGATTTAGCCATGTCCGTCTGTCCGTCCATCTGTTTGTATGCAAACTAGTCCCTCAATTTTTAGATATCCCGATAAAATTTAGTGACTGGGTGTATTTAGGTGTCCGATTAAACATATGTCGGAACCGGTCGGATCGGACCACTATACATATATCCTCCATACAGCCGATTTTTCAGAAAAAGAGGATTCTTGTTATATCTTCCCCAATTTATCAGATTGAAGCTTCAAACTTCACCATATGCTTTCCTATATTGCACATATTGTTGTCTGAAAAAATGTATGAGACCGGTCATATATATAGCATATATCCCCCACAACCGATTGTTCAGATAAGAAGCTTTTCGTAATTACTGCCACATTTTAAGAGCTAGAGGCTTTAAATTCCACCGAATGCTTAGGTATAGAGAAATCATTGTTGTCTGAATAAATTTTATAGATAGGTGATATATATAGTATGTATATATCTTATACAACCGATTGTTCATATAAGAAACTTTTCATAATTTCTGTTCTATTTTAACATCTAGAAGCTTCAAATTTCACCGAATACTTACGAATAGAGCATTAATTGTTGTCTGAAAAAATCATACAGATCGGTCGTATATATGGTATATATCCCATACAACCGATTGTTCAGATAAGAAAGTTTTCGCAATTTCTACACCATTTGAACAGCTAGCAGCTTCATATTTCACCAAATGCTGACGTATAGAGCATTCATTGTGGTCTGAAAAAATCATAGAGATCGGTTGTATATATGGATTGTTCAGATAAGAAAGTTTTCGCAATTTCTAACCCATTTTAACAGCTAGAAGCTTCAAATTTCACCAAATGCTTACGCTATATTGTTGAAATAAGTAATTTGTTTGCGTACAGTCGGACAAGTCCTCTTTCTACCCATATGAGGATTCTTACCGATTTTATCATTTTTTAAACTCTAATACCATTTAAGAATCGTTTTTTTTTTCGTATTTGAAAAGTAATAAAAATAAAACCAATACTACGATAATGGCATATATCGTCGGCTTATATTAATTACCAGAGCTGCTCAAACACTATACACTTAAAGCGCTTTCGTTTTTTTTTGCCCTGAAGAATAGGCACAGATACAAATGAACGCTTTGAATATAAAAAAAAATCATAGCACCCCCATATGCCCTCATATATAAGTTCGATTCATATGAAAGTGCCTGAATTGCACGTGAAAGTGCAAAGAAAAGGCACTTCCACATGAAGACAAGGAACTTCGGAATGATACTCAAATTTACACTAAGAAATGGACACCAAAAAATTTTGCAAAAATATTGTGGCAATGAGAAAATTTTTATTAAAAATTTATTCATTAAGGGGACCATAAAAATTCTGTAAACATTTAAAATAAATACTTTTTATGTGGACTAAAAATTATTTAACAATGAAAATAATGGTTTTTGGTTGTGGCATCTATGTTTAATCATGTTTTAAGAATGACGCATTGTAATAGTTGGCAAAAAAGCTAGATTTCCATATGGAAGTTCACGATGTTGGCTCTCAAGGCAGCTATTATCAAAAATGTGAATCACGTATGGATGGACAGACTGACATGCTCCAATAAAAATATTTTCCAATATTAATCTTAATATATAAATTTCGTCTAATGTTGTTTGTCCGCGATGGACTTAATGTTACTTAACCGATTTCAATCAAATTTGCACACCGTGTGCTGTTTGATCCAACTTGAAAGATAAGATAGCGCACCAGGGACTGATCTATTCGAACAAATTCTATTCACAGCTCGATTTGTCTGAAATTGGGTATATTTGTAGCCCTTTTGCCTAGATAAGCATTTACGACACTTTTTTCCGGGAAGATCGTCAGGGAGCGATCGATTCGAACAACTTCTATTCATGGTTCGATTTGCCTTAAATTTGGTATATATGTAAGTGGTCCTTTGCCTAGATAAAATATTCACAGCAAAAAAAAAAAAAAAAAATGGAAAATAAAGTTACAGTTGGCGTTAACCGAAGATGGTGAAAAGGGGGCAGTTTTTAGCAATCATATAGAGATACAGAATAAATTAAAATAATATTTTTTTTTTCAAATTAAGTATTTTTAACAAATTAAAAATTTGCATAAAACCAATTTTTTTATACTGATACATGCAATAAGTAAATCTTTATATTTCCGTACCGTCATGCAATTACCTTGAGTGGTTAGTAAAACTAGGAATAAAAATGTATGCAGAGAAAGATAAAGTCAGATGGAAAAATCTATTAATGATTCCTTCACATAAAGAGTAAGGATGTGGCGTTAACAGTACATTAGATTAGGTTGAACTGACCGGCCAATAAAAACCTCACATAGACTGAATGTGTCCATGGTGTTACCAGAATTTGTTTGACAACCTAACGGAAAAACCTCAGTTAGGTACCTAGACTTATGTTACAGAATAACTCTGTCCTCTTGGCAAATATTTGAAGTTTTCTTAGACCTAGCTTAATTGCTCCCTCGAGATCTGGCAACTATGCCGGCCAAGAAGCTAGAGCTATAACATCGCGAGCGCACAACACGAACGCAGAATGTGCTCAACCATTTTTCCCTGAAGCTCGCACTTCCTACATCTGCTGTTACTGATGAGTCCCAACTTAAAAGCATGTGACACCAAAGCACAGTTAATATGCCTATCATAAGCCTTAAGTTTTCTCTGTCAACTTTGTGAGTCTAACTTGGTAGGATTTGCACATGATCTTAGAAATGTTGCAGCCCCGTGCTTCTATCCACGCCTTGATGGGTTATATGAAACTCTTGTTTCCTTTTGATTTCTTCCAAATGCATTGGCGCGTCTACTCTCGCCTCATTGAGTGCTACACCCTCCCTTTACAACGCATCGGCCTTTTCCTTACCTTCTATCACTTTATGACCGGGAACCCAACATAGATGTATGGCGTTAATAGTACACACTCACATATGTATACATTATAATGGCTGAAGCAGCTATAAATATTAATCTTGCAAATTCGTATCAGGAAATTCATATCGAAAACATATGTTTTCCCTAAGAGAAAAAAATGCATTAGTTAGTATGTATTTCGATTACGTTCAAATTACAATAACTAAATTTATGAGACGAAAGGAAAAAGGGAAAATGGTACAATGGCCATATACAGGACCTACTTTAAAGTCATAGGCGTGAGACGGTGGACGGTGTGTTTAACACGGCCATTTGATTTTATAGTTCAAATTCACAGTCTAGCAAATTTAGAGATATTAGGCAACAGACAAACATACAGACGCCAAGCTTATTTCTATATGAAAATCTATGTATGGAATGCATATTGCTCCACTCAATTACCAGCCTCCAAGCAATTCAACTTAGTTATTACGCAAATTTACGACTCTTTGTCTATCACTAGCCCCGCGATATTTCTTTGCCACCATCAATTGCATTTGCCTTAAGCATTCGATGTTGACATTATTTTTCACACATTTTTTTTCTAGTTTTATGTCGCCAACATAACGATTTCGGCACGATATTGTTGCAATTTTATTGCTACTGCACAAATGCAATTGTTGGCTCAAGCGGTTAGTTGCTTACGTTTGCCAGCTGATGACAACATATTTGTTTATACATATAAACTGATTTGTATGTTGCAACATCACGCACTTGAATTTTAGTTGCATTTTGATGTGAACGCATTTTGTTGTTCCATAGACAGACGGGCGGATAGACTGCATCAGCAGCAGCAACAACAGCAAAAGCAAATGTTGCCCTCAAGTGAAATCATCAGCAAGCAACACGTATTGTTGAAGTTCCTGCTGATGGCGTTGAAAATTACATGCATCAATATTGGTAGCAATAACAACAATAACAACAAAACTGTGCACTAAAAGTGCTGAGTAGTGTTTGAATGTGTAACGATTTTTTAAACTTTTCGTATTTTTCTCATGATTTTTTAATTTTAACCATTTCAAAGTATTGACAGCTGCAGCTTTCTTGCCGCATGCGCTAACTACAATGATATTTTGTTGTTATTTTTTTTTTTTTTGTATTTTTGAAGCTTACTAATGCATTTGTTGCTGTTTAGAGTTGCTTTGCTTGAGGTGAGCAAGATGCTGTTTGATAGATAGCGCTGAGCTTAGCTGAATTGATTTTGTTTTTGTTGTAACTATTGTTGTTCTTTTGTTGTTAAAATGTGATCGAAAACTTAACCAAGATATAGATGCACAAAAAGATTGCATAATTGGCAAACAAAAACTAGTATTAATTATACATCATTAGATTATATATTAGAAAACTTCATAGCAACACCACCATCGTTTCCTACGCCGATGATTGCACAATAATGGCCACAGGCCCAGGCCCACAGATCGATGAGCAACAGAATAAACGGAAACCTCTCTGATCTCTCCAGTTTTTTTCGCCTCGCGAAACCTGGCATTATCACCGACTAAATCCTCCGCGACCTTATATACAACATGGACGCCCCAAATGTCGACCATTTTGAACATCCACGTCGATGACACTACGCTACCGACTGTCCTACACCCCAAAATCTTGGGTGTGACCTTTGATCAGGATCTACATTTTGGTGAGCATGCAGCCGCAATTGTACCGAAAATCCAGAGCCGTAAAAAAATCCTCAAATCTCTTGCTGGCAGTATTTGGGGAAAAGACAAAGAAACGCTGATTACCACTTACAAAGGAATTGGCCAGCCAAATGCATGCTACGCGTCCCCTATATGGTCGCCAAGCATAAAAACTACTCACTGGAAGAAGCCACAGGCCTGCCAAAATACTACTCTCAGAACCGCCACGGGCTGTCTTCTTATGTCCGAAGAACACCATATACATAATGAGGCGAGAATATTCCCCATCAGGGAGAGAAACGATATGCTAACCAAGCAGTTCATGTTGAATACCCAGAAACCTGGGCATCCCAACATACATCTGATTGATGAGCAAATACCGCCCAGGGGCTTAAGGAGTCATCGCCTTAAGCATTATGAGGAAATACGGCACCTGAGAACTCATCCGTATAAAGCCAAAAAACACAAGCAGGTCCTCAGTGAACTCCACAAACAGGCGTCAGACCTTTATCCCAGGAATTGTCCGGTGAATCCAGTACTCAAAAAACAATACCCAAAACTTGCGGAAGAGGAAACCACACTCCCCGGGGAGTCACTCTAGGTCAACTTCGATCTGGATACTGTAGCAGGTTAAACTCTTACCTATTCAGAATAAACCCCGACATACAAACTGTATGCCCTGCTTGCAATGTCTCCCACATGACACCAACCATCTCTTTAATTGTAATGTGGAACCAACGCCTCTAACACGCCTCTTATTATGGTCCACCCCTGTTGAAACAGCAAGTTTCCTTGGACTCTTGTTAGAGGATATTGATGACAATTTGTGATCGGTCGCACTTATTGGAGAGGGCGAAGCCCTGCTACAACAACAAAAACAACTATTTATTATAGCCCCTACATTTCTTGTTTGATCTTGTTAACCCTTATCAATACGACGAGTCTCATGTGACTCGCCACTTCAAAACCACGTTCAATAGAAAATATGAAAATGCATTGGACTATAACCTTTTTTTTTGTGATAACGGACAAATATTTTAATGACCATATTTTGAGGGCATAAATGTAATATATCCGAACCCTTTTATAGGAATGTACCACTTCTCGGCTGGTTGATGATATCATGAATACAAAATCTAATTAGGCTATAGTGACTGTCACTCAGCAAGCCCCACTAAGCAAGTGGGCCACACTTAGGCCAGGTAGCCCATTATGATACCACTGAATGAGCTATGACCTCTCCTCCTTTATATAAGTTAAAAGTTGAACCGATTTGTACGACTAATGAAGCGCAGGATGCCTTCAATTTCAGCAGCACTGAGCACCACTAAACAGCTAACGAATTGTTTGTTTGGACATTGAGTGCGAGTTCTGGCTAGAGCCGGGCATCTGCAGAGTGAATTTTCGATACGTTCTGTCTTATGGCCGGAAATCCTTGTCTTTAATTTTAATTTGGTTGTCCCCACATATACTTTCTCGCTGAAAAGAGGCCCGTCACCGTTGCATGGAATTATTTATGTCACGTTGGATTTCTCATCCTTTGGAATTCTGTCCTTTGTTTTGCTGTAAATATGTCTCAAGTTATTGTTGTATGTCAACGCTATTTTTACCTTTCCTTTGTCATATAAATCCGATCTCTTGATACTCTCTGCTGTTCTTGGGATATAGGTTATTGCTTTGTATATTATGTTATTTGCTTCTTCAGTTTCTCGTTCATTGCGTGCTCTGGTATAGAAATTTCGAGCCAGTTTATTGGCCAATCTATTTGGAAACTAATTTTCCTCTAGAGTTTTTTTTTGATGATAGAAATATTCTTCTTGTGATACACTCTGTGGCTTATTGTAAGTACCCGTGATGTATATTGGAGCGTTTTTCCATCATCCCTTGTCAAATTTGGTTTTGAGGCAAACCGGTTTCGGCGTTGTGCCATCATCAGTGTCGCCGTCTTATGAAGCTTTTGCCGGTATTTGATATTGTACTTTTTATTTTTATACTCAGTTGAGCAGAGCTCACAGAGTATATTAACTTTGATTGGATAACAGTTGGTTGTACAGGTATAAAGGGATCGAGATAGATATAGACTTCCATATATCAAAATCATCAGGATCGAAAAAAAATTTGATTGAGCCATGTCCGTCCGTCCGTCCGCCCGTTAACACGATAACTTGAGTAAATTTTGAGGTATCATGATGAAATATGGTATGTAGGTTCCTAAGCACTCATCTCAGATCGCTATTTAAAATGAACGATATCGGACCATAACCACGCCCACTTTTTCGATATCGAAAATTTTGAAAAACCGAAAAAGTGCGATAATTCATTACAAAAGACGGATAAAGCGATGAAATTTGGTAGGTGAGTTGAACTTATGACGCAGAATAGAAAATGAGTAAAATTTTGGACAATGGGCGTGACACCGCCCACTTTTAAAAGAAGGTAATTTAAAAGTTTTGCAAGCTGTAATTTGGCAGTAGTTGAAGATATCATGATGAAATTTGGCAGGAACGTATGCTTAATAAAAATTAGCAAAATCGGAGAACGGCCACGCCCACTTTTAAAAAAAATTTTTTTAAAGACAAATTTTAACAAAAAATGTAATATCTTTACAGTATATAAGTAAATTATGTCAACATTCAACTCCATGTAACAAAATACAAAAATAAAAGAAAATTTCAAAATGGGCGTGGCTCCGCCCATTTTCATTTAATTAGTCTAGAATACTTTTAATGCCACAAGTCGAACAAAAATTAACCAACCCTTGTGAAATTTGGTAGGGGCATAGATTCTCTGACGATAACTGTTTTCTGTGAAAATGGGCGAAATCGGTTGTAGCCACGCCCAGTTTTTATACACAGTCGACCGCCTGTTCTTCCGCTTGGGATGATAACCTGAGCAAAAAGCGATATATCTTTACTAAACTTAGTTCACGTACTTATCTCAACTCACTGTATCTTGGTATAAGGAATGGCCTAAATCGGACTATGACCACGCCCACTTTTTCGATATCGAAAATTACGAAAAATGAAAAAATGCCATAATTCTATACCAAATATGAAAAAATTGATGAAACATGGTAATTGGATTGGTTTATTGACGCAAAATATAACTTTAGAAAAAACGTTGTAAAATTGGTGTGACACCTACCATATTAAGTAGAAGAAAATGAAAAAGTTCTGCAGGGCGATATAAAAAACCCTTGAGATCTTGGCAGGAATACTGTTCGTGGTATTACATATATAAATAAATTAGCGGTACCCAACAGATGATGTTCTGGGTCACCCTGGTCCACATTTTGGTCGATATCTCGAAAACGGTTTCATATATACAACTAAGGGCCACTCCCTTTCAAAACCCTCATTAATACCTTTAATTCGATACCCATATGGTACAAACACATTCTAGATTGCGATATATCGATATTTTATGTGATATCACAACGGACTTTCATGCTGTCCAAGTGAGCTTCCCCTAACAGGGCAACTACCACCTAACCTAAATTTACCTGTGGTGCTTGAGGCAGATCGAAAGGATATTTCTTGTGTGAGCGGTGCGTTCTTTAAGTGTTCTATTTTACGTCTAGAATCTATTCTAGGTTAACTGCAGCCCTTAGACTGCCACAATTTTTTTTAGGGTCTCATTCTCTATTACGAAACGAACATTCGTGTCGCCTCAGAGTTGAATCGATAGTGTATTTGCACTATGTTAAACGATGGTAACATATCATTTGACTATTGATTTCGTCTTCCTGTTCGACATAAAGTAACAAACGTAAAGGCCGAACGAAAAAGATAAAGAATACCATTGCTAGAAGAAATAATTTGAAGGCGAATCGTTCGTCTGAGCTATCGTTCGCAATACGAAATGAAGCCCTTACATTCTCATTAGGGTTAATGTTTCTATTATTTCTTAATGAGTTTTTTTCTTAGCTTATGCGTCACACAGTTAAATGTAATGTAGTTTAAAGTGATTGTTGTTAAAGCGATTCTGTTGATCATGTTTAATACAACTACACTTATTGTTGTTGCTCGTACCATTTTTATTGTTAATGGGATTGTTATACATGTATGCTAACAATCAGCTCCTCATCAACTCAAGCTAATGTTGCTTCTTCGTAAGCAAAGCCATTTTCCTACTAAATTCTGTACAAAAAAAAAAAAAAATTTACTACAACAAATTAAAAATTCGCAAATGCAAAAACGCGATCGTTCGATCATGATATTTTTATTGATGTCATTTTATTTTTGTTCGCATTATTTCTGTTGCATTTATTTTCCGGCCAGACTCCTTCAAAACGCCACTTTATCTTATTTTACGTTCATTGATCGAGTTTTGCTGACTTTTTATTGGATTTTTCGTCATTTGCCTTTGGTGACTTGCAGTTGGTCAGCGATTTTTTAATGTCAAAACCAACTGCGTGCTGTGCTGTTTCGATGACTGTAGGAAGAAGGTAAAGCGAAACAAATGCGTAATACATGCAAAGGAAAAAATAAATAAAAACATTTTATTGTAACTATTTTATTCAGAGATTGCATCTAATGGTTACCCAGAAACAGCAATTCGGTTTATCATGAATAACAACCGATATCCAAAAGCAAAAAAGGGGTTTCTTAGTGATACATTTATATTGTAACGAATTTTGGGAAGTTCTTGATTATTTTGCAGCTTCTATTATCGCTTAAGTATCTTAGCTGTCGAACAAATAACTCATGTATGGCAAAATGTTGTTCTTTATTTACAACCAAACCAACCTGAGTATTGCTCAGCTTACACTGCTTTTATACTCTCAGTTGCCTGGTTCGCATATTTCTCCTAGGGTCTAGACTATTCACGAACAGCCTTCTCGAACACTTGTATCTCATAGTTGGTAATTTAGCTGTATATATGTTTGTATATGTGCGAGTAATGTCATCTTCGTTCTTAGTCAGTGGTCGGCGCGCCATAGCTCAATTGAGTCAGCCTTGCTTCACACATATTTTTACTCTTCATAGTTCAGCCGTTAGTGAGACAGCAACGAACAAACACTGCGCACTGCTGTCGCAAAAATGTAAAGATTCCCTGTGAGAAATATTACGATGGGGAAATGTAAATATGTTTAGGCTTGGGTTTTTCCTCTTGAATATGTTAACCTATGAGTTTCGGAGATATGATTTTTAAATTGAGTGATCACCACTAACTTTGAATTTGCCGTTTTAAACCGATTTGACAAACCAAGTTTCATTAAATGCATGTATGCAATATCTGTTACCCTTACATGCGCGTAAAACTTGATGAATTAAGGGACTTGGAAATATTTCAAACTATTTCTGAATCAAAAGTCAAATTTTCCAACATTTTTGGTATAACTGGTTTTAATAAATGCAATTTTAACCTTAATTTTCTGGCCGTACGCTCATGCTCTAGCTCTCACAAACACACCTACGTCGTAGTTTTTTCCGACCACTGCTCTTAGCTGATGATTACATGACGTGTGACTGTTTCTTCTTCGCCCTTACCTGTTTTGTTATCATTTCTGGACTGTTCAGGGATAGTTTTGGGGTCAATTCAAGCCCTTTTCGCAGTAATGTTGGGATCATTCAGATTTCGATCTTTTACGGGACTTTTTAGTTACTATTTCGAGATGATGTTGGAGAGGCATTTGCGATCATGTCGGGACTAATTTGAGTTCGTTACGGAATCATCTTGATATCATTCCGGAGCCAATTCGCGATCTATTTGTGATTAATTTCGCAACTATTTCGATTCTTGTTATTATAGGATTGTAATCGGCTTATTATTGACGTAGTATCGACATGTGATCGATTACAACTCTTATCGAATATTCAAGGGGTTCATAAGCACAATACAGAGATTTATTGCTTAAGATCTTCCGCAACCCAATTTTCGACCTCACCTTTGCGACACCTACAAATTTGAATGTATCACATATTTAGCAGGAGAGGCTTTGGCGACCCCAAATTCCTCATTGAACTAGAGGAGATGGTCGGGTTAGTACCTTAATGGTATCGTAACGTGCCGTATATATATCCGGCAAAAGATACACATCGATTACACTACCCAAAAGTGTCTTTATCGTTAATAAAACTGCAACAATATCGAAGAGTTATCGGTGTCCTGTTGGTGTATTGTCGACGTGTTATCGGTTTATTATCGAAAATTTATAGATTTTTTATCAATCTTTATCGAAAAAATATCGATTTTTATCAAAAAAATATCGATTTGTTTTCAAATTTGGTTTTTCGGTGATTTGTCTATACCAAATGCATATATTTTCAGGACTCATTTAATAGCACCTTTTTTGAGCCTGGAACAAAATATTTTTCTAGCTGAAAGTTTATGGGTTCCCGGGGATACCGTACGAAAATAAACCCGATTCATTTGGATGAACCGTTCCATAGTTTGAGATCCGGTCTTTCATTTTGTCTCGACTTACAAAATAAAATGCCGAATTTAATAGTTTCTTTAAAAAAATTAAAGCCCGGAAATAGTTTTTTCTGAAGGTATTTTACTATAAAAGGAGTTAGGATTAGGGTCCCAGTATTTATCCGATATTAAATCGATATTTTTTTGGTAAAAATCGATAGTTTGTTTTGTGGCGGCCACCGTGGTGTGATGGGTAGCGTGCTCCGCCTATCACACCGTATGCCCTGGGTTCAACTCCCGGGCAAAGCAACATCAAAATTTTAGAAATAAGATTTTTCAATTAGAAGAAAATTTTTCTAAGCGGGGTCGCCCCTCGGCAGTGTTTGGCAAGCACTCCGGGTGTATTTCTGCCATGAAAAGCTCTCAGTGAAAACTCATCTGCTTTGCAGATGCCGTTCGGAGTCGGCATAAAACATGTAGGTCCCGTCCGGCCAATTTGTAGGGAAAATCAAGAGGAGCACGACGCAAATTGGAAGAGAAGCTCGGCCTTAGATCTCTTCGGAGGTTATCGCGCCTTACATTTATTTATACTTTTTCGATAACCAACCGATACTTCTTTGATAAAAAATCGTTTTTTTTTTTTTTTCAAAACATATTAATATTTTTCGATAAGTTTTCAGTAACAAACCGACCTTTCTTCGATAAAAAATCGACACATTTCCGAAAGCTTTTCAATATTAAACCGACAAGTCAGCGATAGCGGTTGCTATCGGTTACAATTTTATAACTCTTCGATAGCAATTCGGTAACTCGTCTATGCCTCGCCGATAACACGCCTATAACAACCCGATAGCAAATGGATGAAAAACCGATATCTTATCCAGAACGAATGTATAACAAGTCCATGAACCGTCGATAACAAACCGATTACTCTTCGATAACGGTTTCTGTGATTGCTTTTCCTTTCCTTCATTTTCTTTCCTTTTTTGCTATTCCTTTTATTTTCTTTTCCTTCTTTTCCTTTTCTATTCCTCACGCATAAAAATATGCATTTGCGCTAGCACATAACAAATTTTCAGGTGTGTTCTTTGTGACAGCAAGTCTGTAAGCTAACATATAAGTACGACTTAAGAGACGGTGTTTTAATTTTTTTCGGTAATCAGTTGTTCTCGTTCACTGACCTTATTTTGACTCTTATTTTACTTGCAAACCGGTCTTTCTCTGTGAAAAATTGAAACAAGCAGTACTGCACTTTAACAGTTAATTAAAGGACGTTCTTCAAATACTTGTTTTAATTGAGTATATCGGTTTCGGTAACTGTTATTTGCGATCTCTGATTTTATTTAGTTGGCTCGCACTGATCGCAATCGTCTGGGAATCGCACTACATGGGGTGCCTTGGTGCTCTTGCATAACGCGTAAATTGGCACTTCTATGACACTAAAATCCGATATACTCCATTTTCGTGCAATGTTATAAATACTCACTTTTCTTTGATGGCCAAAAAATGAGTAAACAAAGAAACTGGGAAACATAACAAGACACAGTTTTTTTGAAAATCATGCGCCTTTTGTGGTTAACTATGACTTGTAAAAAAAGGTATTGATAACAAACAATTTTTTGATATTTTCATTTATAATTGTTTTTTTTTTTTAATTTTTGTTTATAGAATGTTGAAATTATAGTGATAAGCACTTTTTGGTTTATTTGTTTCTGTAATTTTTTTCTTAATATTTTTCACGTACATATTTTCCCTGTGTGCTTTTATGGTTACACCTTATTACCTGTTTACTGTGTTACAAATTGTATTAGATATAGGTAACAAGATTGCATTAAAAATGTACACAAATATCCGTGTTTTTGTCTATGTTGCCACTTTGAGTCCCATTCGTTTGACAACCCATTGCAAACACTGTTTTGATTGAAGATTTGTTGCAATAGATTTTGTGTTGGACACAATTGTTTCTACATGGTACAGTGGGTTAGATAGGGGGGGGGGTCACCACCCACCTCCACCCCCTACATCTCATCTTATACATATTCATACATATATGAATTCATTTCTCGAAATGCCATTCACCTTCTTTCAGTATTAAACCATTTATATTACTCTAAAATTAGAAAGAAAAAAATATTTTCATGATAGTTATGAATTTGTGTCACGACGCCACCCGTTTACACTAATACCCGCAAAGTTCAGCCGACCTGGTTGCGCGTATTCGAATCGCATTCATGAACGAAGGAGAAGAGTCTGGCTGACGTTTAAAATTTTGTAGTTTTCCTTTACATAAAATGTGACTACTATAATCAGCTGACTCAGTCGACTATGTAAAAGATTTTCTCTGCCGAGCAACGGCATCGCGATCGACACCATCTCTGTCTCGTTACGTCATGAATCGCATTATTCAAACTTCACTTTACTTATGTTCGTTAAGCAATAAGCACGCCTAGAGGCCAGTGACGAACCTATTTTATAATCACGTTCGCATTGCTGTTATCTAATGATGAAGAGATTATTAGTTGCAAGAACACCCTTTGCTAAGAATAAAGAAAATAAAAAAAAAATGCAGAATTATCTGCTGAACAACTTCGAACACTCAGAGAAAAACGCCGTTCTATAATCCAGCACAACCGTACTCAATTTAAGCTTTCCATGTTCTTATATTTTTGGTTCATGAAAAACGGCCGACCTGTTCTTAAAACAAAACGTTGTTTTTAAACTGACAATCATATTCTTGAAAAGAGAACGGCTGGTCTTAAAATATGAGCAAATATTCTATTAATGAGAACAATGTTCTTAAATTAAGTTCAAGAGAAAAGAAACGGTATAATTCGTGTGCACTACAATTGGCACAAGCTATTATAGGGTTAATTCTAATTAATAATTATATTGCTATTTATAATTTGTATTGTAATACTTTAGATATTTGTTTTAAAATAATGTTATCGAATTTTTAATTTTCAATCTTGATAAATGAATTTTCATAAATTTGCATTCAGTTGTAAATTTTTGATTAAATAAAAACATACTTTTAGGCGTGTTACCTAGAATAAAAAGCCGTTTCAACCACTACACAATCAAGCAGTTGTAGTGGCGCCGTCACCGTCAAAACTCTGAAGTTTTTTAAAACAATTTCTTATGTTCTATTTTTTTAACGCTTATTTTTCGTTCAGTTCCATTCACTCAAACTTGTTATGAAATGTTTTAAGTATATATTCAGATTGCATCAATAAAAAAAGAATTTCTCAATAAGAGAAATACAAGAAAAAATGCATATTACGTGTTTTTTCATCTTTCGAGTTTTAATAATAGTTTTTTTTTTTTTTTTGTTATTAATATTTTTTATTAATGACAATCAAATTATTATTAATAAAAATAAATAAATATGTACTAATTGAAAAAATTTTCTTCCCACTCTCAAACTCTCAAAACTTACTTACTTACGTACTTTCGTTTGGTAAGGAAAAACACATACATTAAGGGAGGGGGGGGGGGGGGGGGGGGTGGGGTAAAATTTTGTTAGCTGACCTAATCATGTGAAAACGACTTCATAGCTTAAAAGGACATTAAACGGAAATGTGAAGCTTCTCAAGGCCAAACTAATGACATATCAATTTTAAAAATCGGAATTGAAATAACCAAGTTACAACGAAAAAACATTTTCGGCTGTATTTCGAAGGATCAAAAAAAAATTGTAAAAAATTGTCCGGAACCCTCTCAACATAATCTTCAAATTTCGGGGCGGACATTAGCAACTTTTTTTGTATGGGGACCAACCCACTCATTTTAAAATTTAAGCTAAATAATCTAAAGTTTTTTTTTTAAACTGAGTCGAGAACTGTGAGTGTGAATGTGCGAATTTTCAGCTATCAGCTGTTAGTTGCGCTACTTGGTAAGATTTACAATGATCATGACATTGCAGCTGATGAAGTCATAGATAAATTATCGAAAATATCCCGTAACTTGATTTCATTCTTTAATTATTGAAAGACCTTTTCGCATTTTGAGGGCACCCAAGTAAAAAATGTATCCCTATTTTTTGTTTGTTTTTGTTCAATATAAAAAGTGATTCTCATAATTATAAAGAAGAACCAATAAAAATAACTTGAAAATTGTAAAATTAAATTCCCCCCATAACAAAAAGCTATGTACGCCACAGAAATCAATATTGGTTAAAGCGCTTACATTTTTTTTGAATGATGTAATAGTGATAATTTCGAAGTATTATTTAATGTGTTACATTATTTTAAATGACAAAATAACATAAAATCAAGGAAGTTGTTACTTAGCGTTTGATTCTAACTATTCTGAGGTTGCATAAAACAAATATTAGGTGATTGATTGACACGTTGTGTTATCACACACTAATAAGTGAAATTAAATATTTACTTATGTTCAAGTTTCACATACCTAATTGGGTTTTGGTTTTTAAAGCACATCTAAGTATATCTCCTATACATATTATAATTCCATGTCTTAAATTTAAAAATAGGTAATCTCCGACACTTCTGAATGTCTTGGGCCGTAACTTTCTTAAAAATGTTACATTCAGCTCTACATTCATTCCTGAATTATTTTAGGATTATGCTTTAAAATGGTTACACAGCGCACAGCATTGCTACGAATGGAAACGAAATTAAGTACTGTAGCAACAAGAAGTGTTATTGTCTGAGTCGTAAATTAACTGTCCTTCAGTTATTCACCCAAGGTATTGGTTTGTCGTGTGTGTTGTTAACATTCAAAAGTACTTCATCGTATTAAATTCAGCGCAGCTTTTAGGAAAACTCTTGAAAATTAGGACTGGATATTATTTGTGTGATTGCTTTACGAACGTTATGAAAAAACATCCACTTTATATATGGCTGGAATATTAATTAAGTGAAATTTGGAGAAGTTTCCGATGCTGTTTCGGTTGGTTAATGCCTTCGTCGAACCAAAGGCCGACATCACCGCCATAGAGGAAGCACGACGGGCGGGGCATGGCAGAAGGGCAATAGGACCTTGCGATGTCTAATGAAGTGGCAGTATGAACAAACTTGCGATTCGGAGTCAAGGTGTTAGTACTGCGGTACAAAAAAAAACTGTGAACGAGCATCTTGTTGCAATCCGCATCAGGGCAAAGTTTTTCAATACACCGTTTTTGAGCGTCTTGGGTTGAGTTTGATTTACTTCGCCGTGGCCTCAAATATGGTCATTTGCTGTACCAGGTTCCAGAATCGAATACACCAAGCTACTTGCCTGATCCATCAACATGAAAACCAAGTCGAGATTTACAACAACTAACCTGAAAATGTCTTTCACGGCAATTGAGAGGAGAGTGACTGCAGTTGAGAACGCGTGCTCTGATGTTCTGATGCTGCGTAATGAACTTATCGAAGCTCAGGCCCAACTCAATGCTCTTGAGAGTAGTTCTGTTGCATCCGATTTAATTATTACTGGCATTCCACAAACTGCTAATGAGTGTTTACCTGAGCTTTTCTCGAAAATTTGTTGTGCGGCTGAGCACAAAGCACCACCACTACGAGATGTGTTTCGACTGCGAAAGGGAGTAGGTAATAAACATCAAAAAACACACAATTCACCCATCGTTGTGAAACTGTTTTCTGCACCTGACCGAAATCATCTTCTGAAATCTATAGCTGTGTTTTGCAAGTCAAAAAAGAGATCGCTTGCGCTCTCTGATGTTGATTTGCCGGGTTATGGATCAGTGTTTTTGCATGAAAGCTTACCAAAAAAACTGCGAGTGGTGATGACACATGCCTCTGTGCTTAGGCGGCAGAAAAAGTTAGCGTCGGCGTTCTCAATTCGTGGCAAAGTTTTTGTTCGGCACAAAGCAGGTGAAGAGGCGAAAGTGGTAAGCAGCATAGCTGAGGCGAATGCTGTCATTGGGACATGAGTGCGTAAATAATAACATACATTGTATAACTTGCGAATGAACGTTTTGGATTATTTAAGATATGTTTTTTACCTTTTCATTTCCCATCTTACTCTCTTAAATATACTTTTTTCTATCTCTTTGATTCTGTGCTGCAATCTACATTATTCAAATGTTTACTATTATTGTTTCTTCTTAGTCTTTACTCTTCCCAGGCATAATTTTATTTGTTATGATCTCCTGCATTTGTTTCTGTGCTGTTGTTTTTATGTATTTAGCACCGCTTGTATTTGTTCCTTCTCCGACTGATGGACTCAGACCCCTGTAGGAAATCTGCCTTCAGCATAAACGAATATCACAAGATAGTAATTAACATTTTATGCAAGCAGTCTAATGGATTTAACATTGTGCATTTCAACGCTCGTAGCTTAAATAGAGAGAAACTGGATTATGTGAGGGATGTTTTTGCTGAGTCGAATGTGGACGTTGTTTGTGTTTCAGAAACCTGGTTTTCAAATGACATATCCGATTTCTACTACAATATCCCTAACTATAGACTTATGCGCGTTGATCGAACATCTAAAAAGGGAGGAGGCGTTGCCATCTATTGCAAGACTTCCCTTAAAGTTAGAACCCTAGTGGAATCAAAAAACAATGGTGCGGAGTTTATTATTGCTGAAATCTCAGATAACTCGAATAAAGTATTAGTATCATGTGTATACAACCCCCATAAGTGTTTTCTGTTAGACTCGTTCTTTGCCGAGTTATCCCCGTTTTTGATTGATTATGAGCGTTATGTTATATGTGGTGACTTTAATGTTAATATTCTTGTTGATGACTCTTATACCAATAAATTGCTCGATCATGTCTCAGCTGCAGGTCTCACCATCGTAAACACACATTTACCTACAAGATATTCGCAAAATACGACTCCGAGCTTGTTAGATCTCTTTATCACGTCAAGCCCGGACCATGTTCTTAAGTTTGACCAAATTAGCTTTATTTCGGACCATGACTTAGTTTTTTGTACACTGGATGTTACCTTTAATTGCCCTGTTGATACTCTTACTACTGTATATCGTGATTTTAAGTCTATAAATGTACGCTCGTTGTTTTGGGATTTGTCTAATGTCGACTGGACCGCGTGTTGGAGTATTGCTACGGTGGATGCGAAGCTGAACTTTTTGAATAAAACTCTTGGTAGACTTTATGATACACACGTCCCTCTAAAAAAAGTGAGTGTTAAAGCTAACTCTGTTCCTTGGTATAACGGCAAAGTGAGATATGCAATTAAAAATCGTAACAAGCTTTACTCCAAGTGGAAGAGGAGCAAAACCGTGGTTGCCTGGTCGCAGTATAAAATCGCCCGGAATAAAGCCACTGATATTACCAGAAAAGCGAAACAGATGTACTGCGACTATAAGCTAAACCCCTCACTACCTCCAAAAGACTTATGGCGCAATTTGAAAAATCTAAATATACATGGTAAGCAGCAATCTGAGTGTCAGGTTGATCCGGATACCCTTAATGACTATTTTGTTAGCTCAGGCAACCGCCGGGTCAATCCTGTACCTTATCATATAACCAGAAACCTTTCACCGGAGATTAACTTTGAGTTTAGGGCAGTGTCGGAGGAAGAGGTTCTAATATCACTTATGGCCATTAAGTCCAATGCAATTGGTGAAGACGGAATATGTTTGAAATTCGTGAAACTATTGCTGCCATATGTTTTAGGAACTCTCACACATATTATTAACCACTGCTTCACAACGTCATGTTTTCCAAAGGAATGGAAAAAGGCGTTGATTATTCCCGTCGCAAAAATAAATAATGCAGTCGAGCTTAGTAATTATAGGCCTATTAGCATCTTATCTGCTTTTGCAAAAGTGTGTGAGTCCTTGATGGCCTCTCAAATTTCAAAATATGTCCTAGATCACCATATTTTAAGCCCATTCCAATCAGGGTTTAGATCCAAGCATAGTTGCTCTACTGCAATAATAAAAATACTTGACGATATAAGAGTAAAATTCGATAATAGTGACCTTACTCTCCTGTGTCTCCTTGATTTCTCTAAAGCATTTGACTCAGTCAGCCATAGTCTCCTATGCAAAAAGCTTGAGTCCTATTTTGGCTTCTCTGACAGTTCTGTAAAGCTTATGGCTAGTTATTTGGCGAGAAGGACCCAGAGAGTGTTATGCAAAGGCTCTGCATCAAAACCATGTACTGTTTCCTCGGGTGTACCACAAGGCTCTGTACTAGGCCCTCTCCTGTTTAGTCTTTTTGTCAATGATGTGTTCTCTGTTTGCCAGTACGTAAATATCCATGCCTATGCCGATGACATTCAATTATATTTGTCTAGCCGTGTTGGTCTCGTCGAGGATTTGTGTTTTAAAATTAATAGTGATTTGTCTGCAATTTCGAAATGGGCGTTTGAAAACTGTCTCTGTTTAAATGCTCAAAAGTCCTATGTGTTGCCCATTAGTAACAGTGTTGTGCACGTTGAAGATATTCCTAAACTGTTAGTTGGAAATAGTGTTCTTCCGTTTACTGACAAAATTAGGAATTTAGGTTTTGTGATAAATTCTAAAATGAACTGTGTTGACCACGTTAATAAAGTCGTGAGTAGTGTTTATTCGGTTTTACGCAGATTAAGAATGTCTGCCTCGTTTACTCCCTTAGAGACAAGAAAAAAGCTAGCTGTTCAGCTTATAGTCCCACACATAACGTACTCAGAGCTAGTTTATAGTCAGTTTGATTCTGCCTCGTACCACAAAATTGATGTTGCGTTCAACAATATCACGCGTTATGTCTCCGGCTAAGGAAATATGATCACATCTCTCTTTTTAATCGCGAAATACTAGGATGCAGCATTTTTGAGTACATTGAGGCGCGAAACTGTATTTATATGTTCAAGCTCATCGAGTTCAAAACCCCTCAATATCTTTACGAAAAGCTTAAATTCCCAAAGTCTTGTAGGCACCGCAATCTGATAATCCCCAAATATTACTATCTGGCCTCATCGAGGCTATTTTTTGTAAATGCTGTAAGGCTTTGGAACTCTATACCTGATTTTCTCAAGGGTGCTTTGAGTAGGAGCAATTACAATAAGGTGATCCATGATTACTTCAGCTCAGCGTGAATATTGTGATTTCAACATAACTGCATGACTACATCTCTTTCACTTCCTATCTCTGTTTTTTCTTTCCTACCATATTTAAATGGCTCTACTCTTTAGTCTTAAGTGTATATTTAAGGCTTAACATTAAGTTTAGATTTAACATTAATATGAATTATAAGAAAGTCGTTTTATTGTTAATCTTAAGCTCGAATTTAGTTTTATGGTAATTATATTGTATTTATAAAACGGACGATGTGCTATAAAAGACTCCGTCTTACTGTCACAACCACTTTTTTCAACTAATAAATTTGAATTTGAATTTGAATTTGAACTAAGACATGACGTGGCTGAATGCGTTTGTAACACTTCAACCATTGTAGGAGCGCGGGTTCAAATCCCACTCCCGGGAAAAAAGGCTTTAAAGAGATTTACAAGGTACAATCGAAACAACTGTCGCCTTGTCCGTCCTGATGTTACGTTGTTTAAATTTTTCCCAAAATTATTAAATAAATTATAAATTAGAAATTGCTTCAAATAAATGTATTCATACATTTAAAGCAATAAGGGCAATCCCCGCTTAACTCATACAAATCGATTTCGACTTCGGTATCAAAGGCAGATGTAATTCCGATAACCTGGATGTGCGCATTCTACGAGATTCTATCATCGAATCGGACTACTACCTTGTGTCAGGCAAGATAAGTGCACGCCTCTGTGCAGCAAACAAAACAAAACTTAGCCGTCGAAAAGCTCCGCACTATATATACAGCGTGTGATTACTCCAGTCGGCTCTCACACTTCCACACTTAGAGCAATTTTCGACCTGATGACACCGAATAGTATAGTGGAAGCGTATTTTTTACCACTGCTCCAGACAGTATACGTTTTCAGTGAACCCAAAAACACAACTGGCACGATAAAAAATGTCGCGATGCCTCGGAAAAAATGCACCCTGCATATAGTACCACGTTTCGTGTGAGCGAGGCTAAGCGCGTCCGCCGTTTTTTGGCGATAGCGTGCACCGCCTACCACGCCAAAGGTCCTAGGTTCACGTCCAGTACAAAACAACTCTAAACATTTTTCTAAGCGGGGCCGCGCTTCGGCAGTGATTTGACAAACAGTCCGAGTGTAATTACGCAATGAAAAGCGTCCCAGTGAAAATTCATCTGCCTTGCATATGTCGTTCAGAATCGGTATAAAACACGTAGATCTCGTCCCACCAATTTGTTTTGCCCACAAAAAAGAGCACTATGCAAATTACAAGAGAAGCTTGGCCTAAATCTTCTCTGTGGTTAATCACGCCTTGTGCTTATATTTTATATTGGTCTTACTCTTACTCTTTCTCTCATTCTTTTTCTTGCTCCTCACCCTTTGCACAGCCTTCCTTGCCCCCAGAGAGCCCTTTCACCTTCTCTTCGCTTTTTCTCTTCCTCCATTGACACCCCTTCGCCCCTTTTCTATATTTTCTCCACCTCCCTGTTGTTGCTGTTGTAGCGGTGCTTCGTCCCATCCAATAGGTGTGACCAATCACAAATTGTCATCAATGTCCTCTAATGAGAGTCCAAGGAAACTTGCTGTTTCAACAGGCGTGTACCATAATGAAAGGGGTGTTAGAGGCGTTGGTTCCACATTACAATTGAAGAGATGGTTGGTGGCATGTGGGGACACATTACAAGTAGGACATACATTTTGTATGTCGGGGTTGATTCTGGAGAGGTAGGAGTTTAACCTGTTACAGTATCCAGATCGAAGTTCAGCTAGAGTGGCGCGCGTTTCCCTAGGGAGAGTGCGTTCCTCCTCTGCTAGTTTTGGGTATTTTTCTTTGAGTACCGGATTTGCCGGGAAATTCATGGCATAGGGGTCCGACGCCTGTTTGTGGATATCATTGAGGACTTGCTTGCCATTTTTTGCTTCATACAACACAGCTTACGGTTAAGCTCAGGTGCCGTATTTCCTCATAATGCTTTCTTTATCTTTACCACAAGTGCTGCCGGCAAGAGATTTGAGGATTTTATTACGGCTCTGAATTTTCGATACAACTGCGGTTGCATCCTCTCTAAAATGTAGATCATGATCGAACGTCACACCAAATATTTTAGGGTGTAAGACAGGCGGTAGCGTGATGCCATCGACGTGGATGTTCAATATGGTCGACATTTGGCACGTCCATGTTGAAAATAAGTTCGCTGATGATTTGGTCGGTGGCAATTTCAGGTTCCGCGAGACGAAGAAAATGGGGAGATCAATTAGACAGCTGTTTATTTTTATACAAACCTCATCGATCGCTTCCCAATGCAGCCGGTTCTATGTACCTACCGGAGCCACTCGGGATTTTTCCCGACCAAGGGCTGTCATTTGGGTGTAACCCCATTTAATTTGTCACGTCTACCGCTCCCTCTCTCCTACTTTTGACTTTGCTCTTTGAGCTTTCTCTCCATCTTCCTCTTGATTTCTGCTATCCTGCTTCAGCTCCCCTCACCCTCATTCCTTTCTATTCCTTTTCTACTCGTTTATCATTTTTAATTTCTATACCTTTTTCCTACATGTTCTCCTTGCACTCCCTATCAATTTTCCAAAACACATTCCCTTTCGCCTCTCTACCACCTCCATCTTTTTGCCAACTTCATTTTCCATTTCCTTTCCTCTCACCCTTCCTTTCCACTACGTTGTCAGTAGCTTTCCCTTCCCCTTTCTCTTGCTCTCCGCCTTTCCTTCCCTTTCGACTCTTTCGTACTTCCGACTATCTCGTTTACTTTACGTTCTTCTTGCTGTTTATGTTTCACTTCTTTTCTTGTCACTCTGTCTTCCTCCAACAAATTTCGCCAATGACTTCTTCCACAAGTCAACTGGCGCGAATTGGAAAGACCAAAGGAACTGAAATCGATTTCCGCCTGATCCTTGTAGTTCTAGGAAAGATTTATGACGAGTTGGCTATATACCTATATCGACTACCGAAAAAAATATTAAAATGAACTGCATGAACTCTACGTAGACATCAACATAGTCAAACGTATTGCAACACAGTGGATATATTGACTAGCCCATGTTATGGGAATGGAAGAAGATGTTTCGGCTTAGAAGGTATTGTACAATGACCTCCTAAAATGGTTTAAATGGTCTTGTTTTATTCGAAATTCAAAACTAGCAACTAGATATACGTTTATTGTTCGGTATCGTCAAGTAAAATGACGTATGAGTTGTACCTACTGCAAAATTTCAGATCATTCTTTGCAGTATCTTCTTAAATATTTTTCTTCAAACTTCACTAATTTGAAAAGCATTTAATTAGTCAAAAAACCAGAATGCTCCTATTTTCGGACAATAAATTTAACCTTGCGAATACCTAAATTTATAATAAAAAAAAGATATTAAATTATCACACGATCCCAATTTAGATTGAGCCAATCTTTTAGCAGTAAGCACAACTGTTGCTTTGATTAGCGACATATTCGTGTTGATTCAACACAAAAATTGATCTTCAACTAAGCGAAAGTTGCGATCGTGCTGACAATGAACGTTGTTACCAAAATGCTAGCATCTGTTTGACTGACTGATCGCAACGTTTGCTGGCCATTTGACCGCGCGCAAATGCTGCAACGTCGAGGGAGCGCCAGAGCAACCAAACAACCAAGAAACATATTATAAACAACAACGCAGCAAACAAGCTGCATGAGCCAACAAGATCTAGCAGTCAATAGCCATATGAGTCTCAGCTACAGAATTCTGCTGCAACATTTGGCTTAAGATTGTGGTAAGTGGCGAGTACCTACATTGTTGCATCTGCAGATGGAAAGGAATTTAAATTTTTAAATCAAAAAACAGTCAAATACACAAACAAAGAAATTACAAAAAATGAGAGAGAAACTAAGAAAAGCTAAATCTCAGTTCAAAAGCACACAGAGTGTAACTCAGTGTAGCTGATGAAGTTTGCTTTAATGGTCATTAAGCGTTGAGGCAGAAGACCACAAGTTTAACTTGAAACAAAAACAATAACACTGTAATGAAAATGAAAACAATTGCATCGTTAACAATGAAGAGCGATCCCCAACGATGCGCGATCCACAAACCACAAAAAGAAAGAAAAATTCAGAGAGTTTATCGCTTGATTTTTTATACTCAGTTGAGCAGAGCTCACAGAGTATATTAAGTTTGATTGGATAACGGTTGGTTGTACATATATAAAGGAATCGAGATGGATATAGACTTCCATATATCAAAATAATCAGGATCGAAAAAAAATTTGATTGAGCCATGTCCGTCCGTCCGTCCGTCCGTCCGTCCGTCCGTCCGTCCGTCCGTCCGTCCGTCCGTCCGTCCGTCCGTCCGTCCGTCCGTCCGTTAACACGATAACTTGAGTAAATTTTGAGGTATCTTGATGAAATTTGGTATGTAGGTTCCTGAGCACTCATCTCAGATCGCTATTTAAAATGAACGATATCGGACTATAACCACGCCCACTTTTTCGATATCGAAAATTTCGAAAAATCGAAAAAATGCGATAATTCATTGCCAAAGGCGGCTAAAGCGATGAAACTTGGTAGATGGGTTGACGTTATGACGCAGAATAGAAAATTAGTAAGATTTTGGACAATGGGCGTGGCACCGCCCACTTTTACAAGAAGGTAATTTAAAAGTTTTGCAAGCTGTAATTTGGCAGTCGTTGAAGATATCATGATGAAATTTGGCAGGAACGTTACTACTATTACTATATATGTGCTAAATAAAAATTAGCAAAATTGGATGAAGAACACGCCCACTTTTTAAAAAATTTTTTTTTTAAATTCAAATTTTAACAAAAAATTTAATATCTTTACTGTATATAAGTAAATTAAGTCAAAATTCAACTCCAGTAATGACATGATGCAACAAAATACAAAAATAAAAGAAAATTTCAAAATGGGTGTGGCTCCGCCCATTTTCATTTAGTTTGTCTAGAATACTTTTAATGCCATAAGTCGAACAAAAATTTACCAATCCTTCTCAACTTTCTTAGGAGCATAGATTCTCTGACGCTAACTGTTCTCTGTGAAAATGGGCGAAATCGGTGGAAGCCACGCCCAGTTTTTATACACAGTCCACCGTCTGTCCTTCCGCTCGGCCGTTAACACGATAACTTGAGCAAAAACCTATATATCTTTACTAAACTTAGCCCACGTACTTATCTGAACTCACTTTATCTTGGTATAAAAAATGGCCGAAATCCGACCATAACCACGCCCACCTACTATATTATGTAGAAGAAAATGAAAAAGTTCTACAAGGCAAAATCAACAGCCCTTGGAATCTTGGCAGGAATACTGTTAGTGGTATTGCATATATAAATAAATTAGCAGTACCCGACAGATGATTTTCTGGATCACCTGGTCCACATTTTGGTCGCTATCGCGAGAACGCCTTCACATATACTTCTAAGGGCCACTCGCTTTTAAAACCCTCATTAATACTTTTAATTTGATATCCATATCGTACAAACACATTCTAGAGTCACCCTGGCTCACCCTAATGGCGATATCTCGAAAAGGCGTCCACCTATAGACCTAATGCCCATTCCCTCTTAAAATGCTCAGTAACACCTTTCGTTTGATACCCATATCGTACAAACATTCTAGAGTCACCCCTGGCCCACCCTATTGGCGATATCTCGAAAAGGCGTCCACCTATATACCTAATGTCCACTCCCTCTTAAAATGCTCAGTAACACCTTTCGTTTAATACCCATATCGTACAAACATTCTAGAGTCACCCCTGGCCCACCCTAATGGCGATATCTCGAAAAGGCGTCCACCTATTGACCTAATGCCCACTCCCTCTTAAAATGCTCAGTAATACCTTTCGTTTAATACCCATATCGTACAAACATTCTAGAGTCACCCCTGGCCCACCCTAATGGCGATATCTCGAAAAGGCGTCCACCTATAGACCTAATGCCCACTCCCTCTTAAAATGCTCAGTAACACCTTTCGTTTGATACCCATATCGTACAAACAATCTAGAGTCACCCTTGGTCCACCTTTATGGCGATATCTCGAAAAGGCGTCCACCTATAGAACTAAGGATTACTCCCTTTTAAAATACTCATTACCACCTTTCATTTGATACCCATATCGTACAAACACATTCTATAGTCACCCTGGCCCACCCTAATGGCGATATCTCGAAAAGGCGTCCAACTATAGACCTAATGCCCACTCCCTCTTAAAATGCTCAGTAACACCTTTCGTTTGATACCCATATCGTACAAACATTCTAGAGTCACCCCTGGCCCACCCTAATGACGATATCTCGAAAAGGCGTCCACCTATAGACCTAATGCCCACTCCCTCTTAAAATGCTCAGTAACACCTTTCGTTTGATACCCATATCGTACAAACATTCTAGAGTCACCCTTGGTCCACCTTTATGGCGATATCTCGAAAAGGCGTCCACCTATAGAACTAAGGATTACTCCCTTTTAAAATACTCATTACCACCTTTGATTTGATACCCATATCGTACAAAAAGATTCTAGAGTCACCCCTGGCCCACCCTAATGGCGATATCTCGAAAAGGCGTCCACCTATAGACCTAATGCCCACTCCCTCTTAAAATGCTCAGTAACACCTTTCGTTTGATACCCATATCGTACAAACATTCTAGAGTCACCCCTGGCCCACCCTAATGGCGATATCTCGAAAAGGCGTCCACCTATAGACCTAATGCTCACTCCCTCTTAAAATGCTCAGTAACACCTTTCGTTTGATACCCATATCGTACAAACACATTCTAGAGTCACCCCTGGCCCACCCTAATGACGATATCTCGAAAAGGCGTCCACCTATAGACCTCATGCCCACTCCCTCTTAAAATGCTCAGTAGCACCTTTCGTTTGATACCCATATCGTACAAACATTCTGGAGTCACCCTTGGTCCACCTTTATGGCGATATCTCGAAAAGGCGTCCACCTATAGAACTAAGGATTACTCCCTTTTAAAATACTCATTACCATCTTTCATTTGATACCCATATCATACAAACACATTCTAGAGTCACCCCTGGCCCACCCTAATGGCGACATTTCGAAAAGGCGTCCACCTATAGGCCTAATGCCCACTCCCTCTTAAAATGCTCAGTAACACCTTTCATTTGATTCCGATATCGTACAACTAGAGACACCCCTGGTCCACCTTTATGGCGATATCTCGAAACAGCGTCCACCTATGGAACTAAGGATCACTCCTTTTCAAAATACCCATTAACAGCTTTCATTTGATACCCATATCGTACAAACATATTCTAGAGTCACCCCTGGTCCACCTTTATGGCGATTTCTCGAAAAGGCGTTCACCTATAGAACTAAAGCCCATTCCCTTTTAAAATACTCATTATCACCTTTCGTTTGATACCCATATCGTACAAACACATTCTAGAGTCAGCCCTGTCCACCTTTATGGCGATATCCCTAAATGGCGTCCATCCATAGAACTATGGCCTACTCTCTCTTAAAATACTCTTTAATACCTTCCATTTGATACACATGTCATACAACCACATTCCAGGGTTACCCTAGGTTCATTTTCCTACATGGTGATTTTCCTTATTTTGTCTCCATAGCTCTCAACTGAGTATGTAATGTTCGGTTACACCCGAACTTAGCCTTCCTTACTTGTTATATTTTATTTTGGTTTAGCATTTTAATTTTAGTAATGCTGTTTTGTCTTCTGCTCCGCAATGAAATCGAAAGTGATCGCATACGATCCACAAAACCAGCACCAAAAACAAAACACCAACAACAAAGACACAAAAGCATTGAGTGTAATGAAAGCAAAAGCAAAAATACCAAAAGTCTTCTTCATTTGCAGCAGAAGTTAAAAAAGAAGTTGGACGCTCTGGTTATTACGTTTGCCTTGCACATCGTCGCCGTCTCTACTGTCCTCACATTAACGGAAGGTTACGCATGCGTAGATGGTTTACTATGAGCGCGCCTGCTGACTTTGTTGCGCCAAAACGGTGCTTTTTACAACGCGTAGCTATATAAACGGCAAGCACCGCAGCAGAAACATGCAGAAAGACGCGTCGCGCGATACAGTGAATTTGGTCAACTAGTGAAAATTTGTGTATTTTGATATTTTTGGGTTTTTTCGTGACCCTCTTCAGCAGCGAAGCGCCGTAATCCTTGAAAGCTCCTATGAAAGAGTTTGTTTTTTCGAAAACGTCTAATAAAATGAAACGTTTTTGTGCGGTACGTTTAATTAAGTATATTTTTTATAATATGTCTTTTTTTTATAACTATTCAAAAGAACATAACAAACATTTTGAGAAATAACCGAGAAGTGATGAAAGATATATAATAATAAATTAGGTTTCAAATAAAAAATAAATGAAAAGTGTACCTACCAAAGTTATCAAAGATACAGATTCAAAAAAAAAAAAAATACAAAATGACAAAACAAAAGAAAACATTAAAGAAAAAAAAAATATATTGCAAAAAAAAAAAAACAGCAATACAATAAATTATAAATAGGTACTAAAGATGATATCTTACAAAATATATATAAGAGTTAATGCAAGAAAAAAATTTGTCCACTACCAAGAAAAGATTGTGATTTATTTCTTACAAAAAAAAAAAAAAAAAAAAAAACAAAGAAGCGAACTCACAGTTTTAAGTGTTAAAGGCTACTACGAATTGAAAAAAATTTAGTTGTGAAAAACTGTTCCTAAGAAAACTTCAGAGAATTAAGGACCTTGTTACTTAAAAAATAAAAAAAATAATATTAAAATCCAACTTATAAGCGTTGGAAAAAACCTACACGCACGGTAAAAAAGTGTTGGCACGAGCATTTTTTGCAGGTTTCGCCTAGTTTCGAGAAAATTCAAATTAAAACAGGAATCTTAAGTAAAATTTTAAAATTTGCAATAAGAATTTTTAGAACTTTTCTGACTATGCAGTTTTATAGGTGCCAGAATTTTAGTATAATAAAGTGGGTAATCTTAATCTTCAAAAAAATATACTGGTTTTGTCTAATTTTTTTCTCTGTTGAGTTGAACATTTTCTTTCTTTTAAAAAAATGATATTCAAAAGTTTGTATGGAAGAAAACGTATACTCCATTAATAAAAAAAATTGCAAAAAATCAGGGGATTATTAGAATTATTATTATTATTACTCCCGGAAGCACTGCGACCTTTGTGTAGATCGTTGTGCATGACCTTTCAGCTTAATTTTGTATGTGGAGGCTTTTAATGTATCTAAGTAGCTCTTCATGATTTTTACTCCTTATCACATAGGGATTAAGAATCACACCGCCTAGATGGGAGAGTCTCTGCCTGCCGGAGCGGCGCATTCGCAGAGAATGTGAACCGGCGTTTCATCCTCCAGCTCACAGAAATAACAAATTTGAGTATCGGATAGATTTAACTTACTTAGGTGATATCGTAGACCACAGTATCCCTTATAGTACCCAGTGACAGTTCGTAGGTTCTCCCTGCTTAGATTAATGAGTTTGGCTAATAATTTCGTTGTCGGAAGTATAAACCGCTTGGTCTGTCAATGCCCTGGGCCGTCAATCCGGTGACGTCTAAATTGTTTTGTTTCCCAGTTACTTATGGTTTCCCTGGTGTGTGCTTTTGTGAGTCGAAAAAAGGGCTCTGGACCATAGAATGCTGCTGTAGCACCCTGCTTTGCTAGGTAATCTGTATGTTCATTACCTTTGTTTTTGGCTCCCAGGTCATTAAAGATTTCAATGCACAGCCATTCACTAGATTAGATGTAACTGCGTAGGATTGCAAGGCACGGAGAGCCGCCTGGCTGTCCAAGGATGATTTGAACTGTCTCTAATTTAGCCTTAGATCTTGAACTTTACTTTATATTGATTTTATTACATATTTGTCTTCCTTTTTATAAAATATAAGCAAAGCAAGGCGAAACTGAAAAAAGTCCTTTTGTCAATACTTTTTTCCGTGAGCATAATTTTTTTGTAAATGTTTTATTACAAAACAAATATTAAGCGCGATTTAAAAATTATTTAAAAACTTTATTCCAAAGAGTTACCAAGTTTGAACACTTCCTTTATATAATATAAATATTAAATGAATAAATGGAACAAAAAGTAGCGGAAAATGTGTCCCTAAACGCAGACATGATGTTGATGACTTTTGATTTTTAAATTTAAACAAAAGCTACTGTAGACAGATTTTCCGATTTGTTACAAAAGCAGAGCACAGTTACTGAGCCTAAGTGAACAATTATTTGAAGTCCAGCTAGATAAGAAACTTCGCATTAAAGAAAACACTAAATTTTATTTAAAAAAAAAACAAAAGAAACACCAGGTGCCATAACTTCCGAAGAGACCCTTTTTGAATTCGCCTTTTTACTCCTTATGGCTTCCGCAATGCTTTTCAAATTTAAAACTTCGAGCCTTCCACAAAGTTATAAGTTAGTTATATATTAAAATGACCGAAAGATTTTAATTTTAAAATTTTCCATTTTTATTGCAATGTATGAAGTATGTGTGAGGTAGCAAATTTATTGTTCAATTGCAAGTTTTGTAAAACTCGATCCAGAAATTCTCTCGTTTGCTTTGAAGTCTCTCAAAAACTGATCACAAGATTTCATCCGATTTGTATTAACATTAACACTTTAGCGTGTTATGCCTCCGAAGAGATTTACACCGAGCTTCTCTTCCAATTTGCGTTATCCTCCTATTTAGTTTTTCCTACGAATTGGCGGAACGGGACCTACATATATGTTGTATGCCGACTCCGAACGGTAGCTGGAAGGCAGATAAATTTAAATAGTTAAAAACGCTTAGTGTGTTTACCAAAGCACTGCCGAGGGGCCACCCCTCTTTTTAATTGGAAATATGTTTTGTAAGTTTTTGATATCGCTTTATGCGGAACTTGAGCTCAGACCTTCGGTGTGCCGCTTCCACCACACTTCGTTGGCCGTGCTACTAATATTGAAACTTTTTGCGTTAAACTTACATTGAACCCTGAACCACACCAACTTCAGGTCTGCAGCTCGCCAGACCCGATGCAAATATCCTTAATCTCGTACAAATTGTGTAATTGTCTCGATCGGAACATTGGCCTTGTGGTAATTTTTTCTCCTTTTGCTGCATCGCTATGAGAATTGACTCAAACATCAATCGCCAAACATGTTTTATATGAATTTTCTAAATATATTGATTCCCGCCCCATTAAAAATAATTTTGGAACCTTGATATTGCATATTAAAAGATATTAAAAGGATGTTAAGCAGCATTGCAGCTTTTATGCCCCTAGGTTATCAGGAAGTTGTTTCAAAACACTATATTACAATTTCCAAATTCAGACATGTTTATTATTTTTCACGCTCTCTGCGCCACCTAGCGACACTTTTATCTTCTTGTGTTACTTTTTCATCAGATCCTGAAGCACGTTCCAAGTTTTAAGAGTACAGATTGCAAGATCCCCCAATATTGTGCTAAAATTGTTCCATTGTGCAGTTGATTTTATTAGACCCAGTCTTTCCACGCCAAGTTAAAACTCAGCTGAGTAAGATTAACCTCAACTCGGCATCTCTTATACAGCTGGCTTAGAAGAGTAATCCAAAAATTGAGTAAATGTTTTCATTTTGTTGATCATCAGTTAAAAGAGTCCGTCGACAAGCAAGTGCTAGTTCCCTGTTCTCCTTCTACTTGTATCGATAAATATACTACCCGAAGTTTTTGGGCTTGTTATCGATGTTGATGGTCCTTTGCCTGATCTAGTACGTTACGGTAACACGTACCATTAATTACCAGCCAGATTATCCTGCGAGCGACTTAACTTGACTGCAAAGCAGCTTCTAAGTCATCCCGTCCCACCCCCAGGTTCCATGAGGAACTTTGGATCGCCAGAGCCTGTCGTGCTAAATAAGTGTATGATACATTCATATTTGTAACAGTATTCGCCTCAGGTACGTGAAGTTGAAAACTGGGTGCTCGTTAGTGTAAAAGTGATGTAGTAATGAGAATAATTTTATATTGATATTCACATTTACATAGACATATTTTAGCCTATAGAGAGTTTTGACTAAAGGGGATGTTAAACTAAGTGACCTGACTTGGCTTAGTATTATGCAATCCTCAAACACTGAATTGAACTCTTCTTCAATCCTACCGTCCGCCATTTGAAGCATAAAATGGAATATATTATCTGGTGATTTCCACTTGGAAAAAGTTAATGCTGCACATTTAATTTTGCATTTGTTTAATTCTTCTCGTACTGTTGTGTTCGTATTCGGAACAATGGGAAATGTATGTCGAGAAGCGGATCCGGAAACTCTTCACTATGATGTGACCTCGTTCTCGTTCTTATATAAAGACCTTATCTCATCCAGATAAGATAGATACTCTGTTGACTCATCCTACTACGTCTCTGTTTCCAGAGTTTTTGCTAGCTTTAAAATCTTCCTTACCAGCACTTTAAGTAGAATTAGCTCCTATGTCCACCATCGCGGATTGTCTCAGTTCAGCCGGCCAAGTTGGCGGGGTTACTGTGTATTAACGTACCATCAACACGATTCCTACTCAATTTAGTTCGATTGTTAACAATAAAAATCATTGGAAAACTCTTTAGCTACAAGAGATTTAATTATATTTTAGCTTAATTCAGTTGCTCGACATTGGGAAATTATGACATCAAGTTCGTTTCTTAAGTCTTTTGAATAAAGTGGAAAATTCGTTTAGTTGCACTTTTTTGGACTAATTGTTATTTTTCGACTACAGTACCGACAAAATATTGATTCTAACACGAGGGCTATGTACAGTTGAGAGAACCAAAATAGCAGTGACTATTTTTATTAAATTTCGTCAAATAAATAAGAAAAATCAACTGCGCTTAATGAATTAATGTTAAGTATTGTATATTTATGTTTAGTAATGTCTATATGTTTTAATAAAGTTATTTAACATTGAATGTAAGTAGAAAGTCTGTTAAAGAGTTGTGTAAAGTTTTCATTGTTAAATACGTTAATGTTTGTTTTGTTTTATGTTTATATTTTTATGTTAAAATATAAAGCCTCCCTGAGGAAGATGGAAAATACCCATCGAAACGCGTAGGAGAAAAAGAAAAACTTGTGTTTTGTCTTCAAATTATCGGCCGAAAAGCTCCGATAACCACAAGAAAAATCAATTTTGTTCCTCAAACCAAGCAAATCATATCTCAAAAATGTTTTCGAAAAAAAAAAATTTTAATTGGAAAAAATTTTACGAAAATATCGAATCTCTTATTTAAGGTTTTCAGAATTTTTTCGAGTGGGCAGTTTTATTGCAACTGATATTAGAGAAAAACAAAAAATTTTGCATACGGCGATGGTTATTAGAACATGTTTCTGAATTTTTCTTATTTATCAGTTAGCTTTTCGGAAGCTGAGTTTTGAACTCGAAATCTTCAACATTCATACTTCATACTAGTGTAATGGCAGATGCCTTTATTCTGTCAGTCCTATGAGCTGAATAAGTGGACCACGTTGTTTTAACAAATAAATCGCTAGAGAGAATGAAACATAATGAAATCAAGCAACTTAACTTCCAAATTTAACAATAAAAAAAATACGTATATATGTTGCTTATAGAACCTCAAAATAAAATCGACCTCACTAAAGCTTATTTGTTATTCTCTCTTTTTCTTTCCTCACACCAGGTTTTTCTTGCCTTAGTTGCGGCTGATTTGACAGCAGCACGCCCAGAACCACCACGTGACAGTTATAGTGCACCACCGCCTAGCAGCTACCAGCCATCATCGTCTAGTGGCAACTATGGACCACCACCAGTATATGGTCCCCCACAACAACCACCTGTGGTACATAAGCACGTTTATGTGCATGTGCCACCGCCAGAGCCAGAATATCTTCCGCCAAGGTAAGTGATTGCTTGATATGGGAATGTAGAAATAAACGCAATTTTTAACGAATTTGAAAAGAAATATATAGGTGTGAGATATATATGTGCATAAGCGCATCATTGATTAAAACAAAAACTAAAAGCTAAAGAGACTTATTTCCGCCTTATTGAACGGCCATATCCGTTTAGACGGTTAAGCACCAATTAGGTAAGTAAGTAAGTAAGTAACTTGAGCTATGTCAAGCTAATTCGATTGTCTATGTCTGCTTACAAATCAGTAATGTGCATATTGAAAAAATTGTCACAACTTTCAATTAGGAATTGTTATTAATAACATCGCTTGAAACTCTTACTTACTTACTTAATTGGCGCTTAACTGTTACGGCTATAGTTGTCCAACAAGGCGCGCCAGTCGCTTCTTCGCTCTGCTAACCGGCACCAATTGATCACAACAAGCTAGTCTAAATCGTTCTTCACCTGGTCCTTCCATCCTAGTTGGGGCCACCCTCTTCCTCGGCTTCCATACGCGGGTTCGGATCAAAATACTTTCTTAGCCGAAGTGTCATCTTTCGTTCGCATAACATGGCCTAGCAAGCGTAGCCGCTACGTTTTAATTCACTGGACTATGCTGATATCTACTTAAATGTCGTACAGCTCATCAATAAATCTTCTTCGTTACTCGCTATTGCCTACGCGTAGAGGTCTGTAAATCTTTCGAACACTCCCAGAGCCTCTTTATCTGATGTTGTAATGGTCCATGCTTCTGCAACATATATCAGGACTGGTAGGATAAGTGACTTGTAGAGAATGATTTTCTTTGCCGAGAGAGGACTTTACTTTTCAATTGCTTTTCGCGTCAAAAGAAGCATTTATTGGCAAGTGTGGTTCTACGCTGGATTTCAAAGCTGATTTTGTTGTTATTGTTGTTGCTAAAAATAATCTAGGCGATTACCTGCAAATCCATATTTCAATGACAAAGACAACAAATGTTAGTGGAAATCATAAATTTTAGCAAGTTTTTCTTTATTGATCTGGGCAAAGCCAGCGTGTTCACAACGATTTGTTAAGCAAAGTTTAAAATCCACCTGCTTTTAAACTGCTGAAAGAAGTGATACATAAATCAATAAACTATCAACATTTTTACTAAAATTTTATCTGTGTTATATCAAAATACATATATTGCACTTAAAATAGTTATTTATTAAAACACATTTTATAATGTGTTTAACAGGTGAACTAATTTGTTTCTAGAAACTTAAAAATATACTTGGTACCCTACCAAACGATTTTTCATAGAAATTTGATCGAAAATTGCCCTTCTTACTGGGATTCGCCCAAAATATTACTAAACAAATTTCTACTGCTAGAATATTGCGAGGTGTAAGTAAATACCAACCTAAACATTCGTTCCAGTCTGCACGAAGAAAATACAACATACAACTATAGCGAAAAATCCTGATATGATCCTAAAATCAGTACTGAGACAGTCCAGAAAATAATCTTGTACTCGAAATTAAGCGCACACTATAGGGGAATTGTACGGAGATTAACCCACAATGATCCATACACTGAATTTCGTAAAAGGATTGGTTTCAATACTCCCCTAAAATACTATTTTACGAAATGATCCCGGTGATAGCTTAAAAATATACGGAAGTAGCAGCCCCAACAATGTGATTTTCGAACAACCTCGAAATGGCTTTGAAAACATTTCCGAAATAGTCTTGAAATAGTTTTGAAAATAATCTCGAAACTTTATGTAGATATTCCCAAGACAGTCATGAAATGTCTTCGGCGATATTATTTCGAAAACAGCCAGGACTCTTATCCCGAATAGTTCCGAGAAAATCTCTAACATAAACGGTCCTGAAATAGTCTTGGTTAAAAATCTAAAGACCCGCAATTTTCCCACAATAATCCCGAAATGCTCCCCAAATAGTTCAGAAGTTATCTGGAAGGTATACGAAATAATCCTGAAGTAATCTAGAAATATTACAGATTTGAACACAGTCCCGAACTGGACCAACTGGTCATAATTTTATCCCGAAAATCATATCGATCAAAATCATCCGAAATCATCCCGAAATGACTCCGATATGATATCAAAAACAGTCCGAAAATTAGCCCGAAATGGTTCAAACATTATCCCAAAAAGCCCCGTTGTGATCTGGAAATAGCCCTAGGACGACGCCGATACAATCTAGAGAAAGCCGCGAAATGTGCTCGTAAAAGCCTAGAAATAATTTAGAAATGGTCTAGGAATGATTCCGGGAACTAACTATTTTCCACAATCATATAGACCAAAATCTATAAAAACCATGAACCCTGCATACATATGTTGTAAATGCGAATGTTGGGATGTATGGATGACCCAAAGTTATCCTGAATTAGGAAAACGGTTCCAGATGGAGAGGTGACGCAGCTGTTCGCTGTTCACTTCATTTGTGCGGCCCATAAAATAAACAGATTTTTCTAACTCAAATAGATAAATGTTGTTTAAGGGTCATTATTGGGCGTGTGGCGTGATGAGCTAGTTGGGGTTAAGTTGAAGCGATAACCTTCGGTGGCGTAAATTTCGTGTCCTTCCACTCGCAGATACTGCTGCTTTCGCAATAAAAATCTTATCAAAGCTCTCGATATTGCAGGCCCTGTATCAGCGGTGTCTTTTCTTCGAGGCAGCATGACCTTCCGTATCGCACCAGTTTTTATTTTCGGGCTCGCTGAAACCCCTTAATGCCTTCAGCGTCTGTACGTATTGATTATTAAACGTGCCACCACACTCACCTTCATCATCAAGGTAATGGTTTGTGTATGTGCGTGCTACCGATGACCCATTCCCTGACTCTGCAATACCACCTTACTATCACGAAATGAAAATATAAATATCTCGAATAAAAAAACCCGGTAGTATCAAGTACTGGCGAAGGTCGATGAGTATATTTGCCTATTATTATTATTATTATGTATTTAGGCCTAAAATAAATTTAAGACTAACAAAAGAGAGCACTAGCTGCTATGGCTATCAGCTCTAGAAAACACTTCGATAACAAAACGATAGCTCATCGAAAACAAATCGGTAACATATCGGTAGGACTCCGAAAAATGGTAGATAACATTTGTTTTAAATGGCGAAACTTTTCTGATAATAAATATATCACTTTTCTATGGCAAACCGACAAATCACAGATAAAGTTTGATCGATAACAAACCATTAATACTTCCATACACGCCGTCCAGGTTCGTTTGTGACAACATCCTACAGACTCGACCGAAGCCATGTCTTATTTTTGTACAGTTTTTTTGCAATTGTCTCGCGCCTTTATCGCCTTGCCGCCTTCCCTAAAAGTTTCTTAATACCTCAATTGGTACGCTTCCTAGTGTAATATTTAGCGATAGGCATTTGAATATCTTCGGCATTTGAAATGCCTTAAAAATTTCAAACCTTTTGCTTTCCAAGAAGTTACATAAAAATAGACTGAAAGGTTATAAATCTCGTATGAACTTCGTTATTTTCTCAACCCGTTCGCTACTAAGCGGTACTTTTCCTCCTTGCTCCTCTCGACTAAGTGTAAGGTTTCAAGTTTGTAGCTCAATGGGAAGTCCTTTAAAAATTGTTCGCACTTACGATATTCCGCAATATGTAGGTGCGTCACCTAGCGTGAATTTTTTGTGCTTATTTTGCGTGTTTCATGTTCCATGATATAAGTGCAAGAAAGGGAGTTCCTAGCTTGATGATTCCTGCTTCATTTTCTTCCTTGGTATATCATATTTATAGAGCTCTGAACTATAATCAAGTTTTAAGTTTAAGTTTAAGCTATTTAAAAACCCAATATTAAGATATTTTATCCCGTATGCATTATAATTAATTATACGTCCGCCACCTTGAGGGATATTTTCCCTTTGCTGCATTATAACAGTGCTCGGGTGTAAGGGTAAGGTTTTAAGTTTCTTGCTCAGTGAAAAGGTACTTAAAAATCGATCGCAAGATTCCATATACTCTGAAGGGATTTGCCAAAAATCTCTAATTATCTCGATTCCTAGTCAACTCTTTATCCTAATTATCATAAACAAATAGGGCTCTAAGATATGTGGAAATTTTCAGGTACATCGGTTTTTAGGGACTCCCCATTGTAGAAGAGTTTATTTATGATAAATATCTAAGTTTATTACAAATTTGAGGTAGCTTACCAGGAAGTTACTTAAAACACTACGCAAACTTTGCAATTTCGAACGAATTTTTAGAATACTGTGATCTTTGCACCCCCAACGACAGTTTTTTCCATCTTCTTGCATTCTTATCGGGTTCTGAAGTTTGTTCCCGGCTTCTAGGCTCTAGTCATATGGGAAGATACTTTAAAATCCATTGCCAAATTTCCCAAACATGACCAACATGAAACGGTCCTAATATAAAACAAATAAGGAAGTCTAAGTTCGAGTGTAACCGAACATTACATACTCAGCTGCCAAATTACGGCTTGCAAAACTTTTAAATTACCTTCTTTTAAAAGTGGGCGGTACCAAGCCCATTGTACAAAATTTTACAAACTTTCTATTCTGCGTCATAAGGTCAACCCACCTACCAAGTTTCATCGCTTTATCAGTCTTTGGTAATGAATTCTCGCACTTTCTCGGTTTATAGAAATTTTCGATATCGAAAAAGGGGGCATGGTTATAGTCCGATTTCGTTTATTTTAAATAGCGATCTCAGATGAGTGCCCAGGAACTTACATACCAAATTTCATTTAGATACCTCAAAATTTGCTCAAGTTATCGTGTTTACGGAGAGACGGACATGTCTTAATGAATTTCTTTATTCGCCCAGATCATTTTGATATATAGAAGTCTATATCTATCTCGATTAGTTTATGCCGTTACGGGGTACCATTATGCGAACAAAATTAATATACGCTGTGAGCTCTGCTCTCGGCGAACGAAAATCATACTCTACAAGTCACTTATACGGGTACGATGCTGTATGGGGCAGAAGCATGGACCATGACAGCAGCAGATGAAGCGGCTTTGGGAGTGTTCGAAGAAGATTTAATGATGAGCTGTACGAGCTATACGCAGACATCAACATAGTCCAGCAAATTAAAACGCAGCGGCTGCGCTGGCTAGGCCATGTTATGCGAATGAAAGATGATGCTCCAGCCAAGAAAGTGTTTCTATCGGAACCCGCCTATAGAAGCAGAGGTAGAGGGCGGCCCCCACTCCGTTGGAAGGACCAGGTGGAAAACGATTTAAACTCCCAATTGGCGTCGGTTCGCGGAGCGAAGGAGCGGCTGGGGCGCTTTGTTGGATGGCCATAACCGTTTAGACGGTTAAGCGCCAATTAAGTAAGTAAGTAAGAGCTCTGCTCAGCTGAGTATAAAAAAGTAATAAAAACACTAAACTGGGCTGAAAAGAATTAAAAAAAACTGTGCTTAAATTTGAAGTTGATTTTGAGAGGATCTGGGAATAAATGTTGTTTTTTTGTTGTGGTTAACCTTTTCGGTCGATATATATAAGGGAAAATATCAAATTATTCCTTTATCCTCCTACGCGTTTTGATGCCACTGCTCCTTCTTTCGGGATTGTCTGAAGTCGAGCGCCATTTTCATAAAAGAATCGACACAGTTTAATATAGTTACATACATATCTAATCCTCAGACCAATGCTGGAGAAATATTACAACATTTTCTGCATAACAATATGACATAAAAGTGTTGAAACCGAAATTTGTTGGAAGCTTAGTGCCAATAAAGTGGAAATTATTAAAAAAAAAAAAATAAAAAAATATGAATATTTATTTTGTAATGACAACAAAGTATGTACATATTTTACTAAGCATTTGTGCTAATAAAAATAGTATAAAAACTGAATGTAAGTTATGCATATTAATAAAGTAATTATATTTATGTGCATATATTCGCACAAACAAGCAAACGTACGGACGCCAAAAAAGCTTAACAATTTTGCTCTACAAGAGGTTACAGGCATTTTGAAACGTGCAACTTTTTTACTACCAACCGTTCAAATCAGATGCACTTGCATATGCTGTCGACAATAAAATGATACAACAACAAAAATTTATATGCGCGCACGCATATGAAACAAATATCGCAGTGCCAGTTGTAATACAAATTACTCTCGTGTTTCATTTATAAATTTGTACTAACATTTATATCTATGTAGAAATGAGTTATTTGCTACTGAAAAAGTGCCGGCGATAATTTTTCTTGCCATTTCATGTTGCATGCAACGTATACGTACATAGTTTCCATACGTTTTCCGTTACATTTATTTGCGTGTAAAGCGGCCGGAAAATTAGCAGCAAGTATATGCGAGTTGCACAATAATTGAATACCAACTCGTAGCCCCCAGCGGGTAAGGGGGTAAGAATATACCCGCGGTAGGTATGCCTGTCGTAAGAGGCGGCTAAAATACCAGATTCAAGGGGTGTGTAGCGCAACCCTTCAGGTTGCCAGCGCAATATATAGCTTCTCCAAGCCCAATTGTCAACCTCACCTATCCGCGGCGAATCCTGTTTCACTAACAGACGAGGCTCTGGCGACCTCTAGCTCCTCATGGAACTTGGGGGTGGGGAGGGAGGGTATGGCCTGAAGGTTTAATGTGGCCACATAAATCGTTCCCGAGATGGTCGGGCTAGCACCTTAATGGTGCTGTGGTACCGGATCTGTATCCGGCAAAGGACCATCACATCGATAACACTCCCCAAAGCCTTCGGGGAGCAACCTTATCGCTACAACAACAACAACAAAAACCTACCTCGTATTATTGCATATGAACAAACAAACAAGAAACTGGTATTTTAAAGATAGGGACGGTGTTGGCCCGCCAGCAAGTCGTATCAGTCGCTTCTTCGTGGGTCCAACAGGCGTCAATTGGTAACACCAAGGAATCGTTTCCACCTGATCCTTCCAGCGGACGCCCTCTTCCTCTGCTGACTTAGGTGGGTTCCGACAAGGATACCTTCTTGGCCAGAGCATCAGCTTTCGTTCGCATAACATAGAATAGCCAGTGTAGCCGCTGTAATTCGCTCGACTAAGTTGGTGTCTGCGTGAAGCTCGTCGAGCTCATCATTAAATCTTGTTTGGTACTCACCGTCGCCAAAACGTAGAGATCCCTTAGTCTTGCCGCAGCCAACGCCTAGAGGTCTGTAAATCTTTCGAAGAACTTTTCGCTAGCACACTCCCAGAGCAGCTTCATCTGATGATTTCAGTGGCCATGTTTCTGCACCATACAGCAAGACGATACCATAAATGACTTGTAAAGCATGACTATTGTTTGCCGAAAGAGAGCTTTACTTTTAATTGCCTACCTATTCCAAAGTAGCATTTATTGGCAAGAGTGATTCTTTGCCGGATTTCAAAGCTGATGCTGTTGCTTGTGCTTGTTTCCACATAAACGAAGTCTTTACTATTTCGAAATTTTGACTACCAACAGTGGCGTGGTTGCCAAGCCGAAAATGTGCTGACTCTTTCCTGGTGACAGTCCGTACCTTATTTTATACTCATTCATCATCAAACCCTTGTTTTGTGCTTATTATTCCAGTTTGGAGCACGCGGAACGGCGCAGGAGTTCTGGTTGATAATATTAATGTCGTCAGAATAAGCCATAAGAATACATCCTTATATAGAATATGGTTCCAAAGGGGTTAAGATCTGCAGCTAGTGTTATTTTCTCCAGCGTTAAATTGAAGAAATCGTACTGTGTGAAACCTCTCGAATGATTCGGAGAGGTGCACCCAATTCTCACTGAGCTGATGGTGTTACTCAACATCTTTTTGCACAGCCGTATAAGCTTTGCAGGGAAACCAAATTCAGATATAGCGGCATATAGGCAGCTCATTTTCGTGCTGTCGAAGGCGGCTTTAAAATCTACGCAGAGGTGATGTGTTTCAATTTGTTTGATTTTTTCCAAAATTTGGCGCATAGCGAAAATCTGGTCGATTGTATATTTCCCAGGTCTGAGGCCACACTAATACGGTCTAATCAGCCAATTCACGGTGGGCTTTAATCTTCCGCACAACAACGCTTGCCAGTACCTTATATGCGATATTAAAAGGGCTGATCAAGCTATAGTTGGCTCATTTTGCAGGATCATCCTTCATGTGGGCTGGGCAAAGAAGAGTTATATTCCAATAACCAGGCATATAATCGACCGTCGACATTTTGCTAGCCGTTTTGCCTCTGTTTTTTTCTTTCTGTAAAGTCGTCTCGCTTCCTTTTCTACTCACGGTATCAATCACACACTCTCCTTGTTGCTTTCGCTGTGTAGGAAACATTCTTCCTTCTGCTTGCGACTCGGTAGTCTTCATCGTACCAGCTGCTTTTCCGTGGTCACGGGTAACCATTTTTTCCTTGGCAGCGGTACGAACTGATTTAGAAATATGCTGCCATTGTCCCTGAATTCAATCAGTTTAACTTGTGCTCTCAGCAGGTGCAACAGTTTATTGGCGAAATCATTGGCAGTCTGCTGCGATTGCAGCCTTGCAACGTCTAGCTTTCTTTGTGTTTTTGTTTCGTGTTTTTAGTCGCTCTGAAACGGATGCTTATTCTGGCTGTGACGAAGGAATCATCCGATTGGATGTTAGATCTTTGAATCGTGTGCACATATAAAATACTGGTGGAATACCTCCTGTCTATTATAACATGTTGAACCTTATTGCGTGTATTTTGATCGGGGGACCGCTTGGTGTAGCTTGATAAACATTTTTATGCATGTACCTCGTGCTGGCTATGACCATGTTTGGAGCAACGGCGAAGACAAGGAGCCTCAGCGCATTAAAGGAGGTTTCATTGTGGAGGCTGAACTTTCCTAACGTGGACTCAAAAACACCTTCTTGGCCCACCATGACGTTAAAGTCGCCAACTACGACTTTTATAATTCTGAACTAAGCGGATAGTTTTTCTGTTGATAGTTTCGAGACATTTGTCTATGCGTAAACCAAAGTACTTGGCAAACAAGTCTCTCTTCCACCACGAATGCACCACCGAAATTGCGCTTATTGTATGGCCAATTATACTGATTAGTCAATGAAAAAAGGCGTGAGTAAATGGGTTAAAGTTCAACCACAACTAAGCTAACTTAACCGGCACAAACAATTTTGGCTTATTTGAGGAGAGCTTCGTCGGTTTCTTATTGGTAACAATCGATCTTGTCGGTATCGGTTAATGTTTTATTATCGATTTATTTTCGAAAGTAAATTTACCCCCAAGTCATCGGCATCTTATTGTATTGAAATTTACCGGTATTTGTTTAATAACCAACAGATGAATCATCTATAAGAAACCGATATCACGCCATTCACAAATTGATAGCGCTCATAAAAAATCGGAAAATTTTTTGATTACTAATCTTAAACCTGTTGATATCAAAGTGCTTACCGTTCCATAACAAATCGATTAAACGCTGATAACATATCGATAGCTTTCTGTTGACTTATCAACCGTCGGTGGACCAACGATATTTCGATCGTACGTTTGAAAAGGATAACACGCCCATATTTCTTCGAAAACAAACCAATAACTCATCTACAGCAAACCTTTAACACTTCTTTAACAAATTGATGACACGAAGTCCGTTTCTGGCTTCGGTTCTGACCTCTTATCTCTTCTCATCCCCTGTGTTATTTTTACCTGTCATTTCTCCACAGTTTCTTTCTTTCCCTTGCCTTCTTTTATGTTTACTTTTACCTCACGCTTACAGTTCGGATTCCCCCATCAAAACATCAAAAATTTGCTCATCACCAGCAAAATGAATACTTTAAAAGATAACGGGACTGCATGTAGGCTAATTAGGTGCATTTAATTTAGAATATTTTAAATACAATAAAATTTTATCAAAATGAGTAATTAAAACAAACCCCAAGATGCAAGTATGTCAAGCCACGCACATATGCGGAAATTATGTTTGCTCATTGAACTGAAGACCATTTCAGTTATTTCAAGTTTAAACCTTTTAGAGGATGCAATATTTCCAAAACAACAAGTGTGGAAACCCCAAAGTGGCTGTCAAAGCCAAAGAAATTGCCACAAAGTCTATTACAAATAATCAGCAAAACTTAGTTAAGTAGAAAACGAAAAGTAGCCAACAACTTGATCGCATTAGACTGACAAGCGGCAATTTAACGATTGACAACTGACGATAACGATTAAAGCGGCAAACTCTTTATGGTAAGAGCGAAATATAAGGGGAAAGATATTTAGAAAAAAAGTAATAAATAATTAAATTAAAATAAAAAGGGGAAAGACAAAATGCCAAGTATTTGTGTTAGAGCTCGTGGCGCGTGGCGCATGCGCAAGATGGGCATATGAAGCAAACCAATTAAAAAAACACTATATAATGAATTAGTTACTTGTTTTTGTTTTTCCTACTTTGTTTAATTTTTTTAGTTATTTAAATTTTGTATTACATTTTCGTTCCACTGGCTGAGATTTAAAGCAATAATTAATTATTTTTAAAGCTTCATGCCATCGCCGTCTTTACCAAGCACTCTTAAAGTTTATTACTCTCCTCATATAAATTTCTCAATGATTTGTGCTTTGGTAAATTATTTTATTACTCATTTCAAAAGCTTTTCTTTCTTTTTATTTAATTTCTTGCAAATTTATATCGGAAGACAATAAAATTTGGAAATTGACTTCCTTATTTCTATGAATTGTAAGTATTTATACAAACATACATGTATGTGTATTTATATGCATGAAAAAAATTAGCACGTGCATGCAAAATCACACAAACATTCACATATATTGATAAAAATAAATATACATAATTCAGAAATCAACTCCACAACAACCAACTCTCGGAAAACTTCGCCCAGTGAAAGGCCAAGAAGATTGATGATTTTCATGGTTGAAGTATTTATTTTATTTTTTTATTTTCAGGGTTATGTTTTTTTGTTTTTTTTTTTTGATAAGGAGCAGGTGTTAAATGTCTTTTTGTAAATTAATACATTCCTTTTTATGTAAATAAAATTTAGTAATAATGTTTATACAGTTATAGTTTAACACTAATTAGCATTCACTCGTTGGCATTACAACGTCTGAAGTCCGTAGGTGAGATGTTGATGTTGAGACATAACAGAAAGAAATGGGGAAGTGATATTAGTGATAATTTGTTACATGAAAAAAGTACTAGTATTTCCTTGTTTAATAAATATTAGTGAATAATGTACTATTAATGATGAATTTGTTAAACTTGTGGAGGAAATGTTTAAAAGATTGATTTGCACAAATCGGTTTTAAGGTATTAGTTTATTGAATTTTAAATGTTTTTATTTCCCGTTGCTTATGATATGGCGATCGCTAGCTGATAATTTTTATCACATGATACCAGCTGCATATAATCTTCCATTATTCATGGTTTAATCAAAATCAAGAACAACTTTTAGCCAGGGGCAGAAAATGTTAAAAAGATTGATTTACATAAATCGATTTTAAAAGAATAATTTATTGAACTTTAAATGTTTTTATTTCCCGATGCTTATGATATGGCGATCGCTAGGTGATGATTTTTATCACATGATACCAGCTGCATATCATCTTCCATTATTCTTGGTTTAATCAAAATCAACAACGAATTTTTGCCAGGGCGGAGGAAATGTTATCAAGATTTATTTACATAAATGGATTTTAAAGGATTAATTTATTGAACTTTAAATGCTTTTATTTCCCGATGCTTATGATATAGCGATCGCTAGGTGATGATTTTTATCCCATGATACCAGCTGCATATCATATTCCATTATTCATGGTTTAATCTAAATGAACAACGATTTTTAGTCAGGGCACGAAAATGTTAAAAAGATTGATTTAGATAAATCAATTTTCAAGCAGTAATTAGTTTAACTTAAAATATTTTTATTTTTCGATGCGATATGGCGATCGCTAGGTGATAATTTGTTTCACATGATATTATTACATACATTTTACCATGACTCATGATTTGATCCAAATCAACAACGGCCTATAGCCGGGGTGTGGGCTTTGCTAAATTTTTTATCTTTTTCTTGTTGTTGGAACACCATGGACTCATTTAATCTGAGGTTCTCACGTAGCGACCACTTCCATCTTATTCTGCTGAAAATGCTGAGAAGCTGTAACCCGTCGTGGAATGAACACAATGAACTATCCGGGGATTGGCATGCCTTTTCCTCTCCTCTTATTACAAATATAAAATTTTTGTAAGTTTTTCCTTGATAAAATTTCGAAGTTTTATTAATATGAAAAGTAAGGAATATATATTCTTAATATGAAACAACTGCTGTTAATATTATATTTCTGTTAGGATTCCCCCTTTTAAAATATTTGAGAAAATGGTAAATGTGGTTCCGATCTGTTCTGCACTGAAAGAAAAAACCTAGCAGAATGAACCGACTAAGCAGTCAATTCAACCGAAACTTATGTCAACTTTTATCCATCGCCAATAGCTAATGAACCAACATCGCAAAAATTTTTGTGTCTGAATTGACAAATGAAAAAATGAATAAATGAATTTTTGCGTCTGAATTGACAAATTAAAAAATTAATAACAATCGTCCAAATTATAATAACAGTGCAGGCTGTTGATTTAACAGAGATTTTTGTGGCACCATACCAATAAAAGCCGTTAATATAACAGATCTTCGTCCAAGTTAGAATCTCACTCCTATTCTGTTGATATAACAGAAATATCTGGTGCAACTGTTTCTCTTGTATTGAAATTACTAAACAAATTCAACTGTTTCTCTTGACAAAAAACTTGGCCATAATAAGATAAATTTTACCGACGTTCTGTGAAGAGCAACAAATCCGATTTTCTGGTTCTACTGCCATTATTTCACGAGCCCTTTTCTAAAATTTGCTTGTCCATTTCTCAAATTTATTTGGAAAAGTTGAAGTTGGAATATAAAATTTCACCAAAAAAAGTTTTTGCCATCAAAAGATGTCCCATTGTTCTAGTCAACCGGAGTCTCTACCTTTTCTAGGTAATTTTTCTTAAAGCAGGTGAAATCAACAAGAAAGAGAATCCGAATGAATATTTTGAATAAGGCTGTTAGCCCTGAAATTTTTTTGTATTGTTTTGCTTTTTCTAACGCTAATATCTTTATTATTAACAGAGTTTACGATTTCTTCTCGAAAACAAGCGAGGTTTTCTAGACCTGAGAAATCCGGAACTCGACATCTCGCGAGATTCTAGTGCCTCGAAGTACTCGTAAATCTCGCGAGCTTCTCGACATAAACTTAACCGCTGTATGGACAGTATTTATGCACTTAGTTTTTTTACTGGTTCCTTTTTTGACGATTTCCAATGACTCTTGACTCAAAACATATTTATTATACACATAATTTTGTTCCAAATATTTTTTTTTACGAGACATCGAGAACACGGCTTCTCGCGAGATTCTCGCATCTCGAAATACTCGTAATACTCGCGAGGTTCTCGACTTTCAATTCGGTCGCTGCATTGGCAGTATTCTATACATTTCGGTGTTTTTTATTTATGTTTTTGCGGACATTTTCGCTTCTGCTCCAGAAGAAATCGTAAGCTCTATAAAAAATAGCTAATGAATCGATTAAATTGAATGTCAAGAAGCTCGCGAGCCTTATGAGTAATTCGAGATTCGAGAATCTGCCGAGAAGGCGAGACGCGCGAGAAATATCTTCTCGAACAAGTTCGAGAAATCGTAAGCTCTAACTATTAATGAATTATCAATTTTTTATCTATGAATTACCGGTTTGTTATAAAAAACTTATCGTTTTGTTTTTTTAAGTTATATACTATTTATCAAAAAAATATTGGTTTGTTAACGAAAATTTAGCCATTATGTACAGAACTTTTTCGATTTGTAATCAAAAATAGATTTTTCGTGAAAAAATGTATCGATTTACCATCAAAAATTTATCGATCACGTGTCGAGACGTTATCGATTTCTTATCGAAGAGTTTTCGATGTCACAGAGGTAACTTTACCAGGCTCTACCTAGCTAAAAATATTTGTCTTCTGGAAGTACACCTGCATGTTTATACATGGAACTTCACGACTGCTTGGTACTCACTATTACTTTTTTTTAATTAGAATTTTTTGGAATATATTTAGGTTGTCTTTCTCTTTAGTCTGCCCCTTGACAGTTTACGACATAGTTAACTCCTTTTCTTTTGGTTTTCTTAGATATCACAAATACCATTTCCGCACAAAATTACTATGTGGTAAATTAAGATATTTTTAATATAAAGAAGTCACAGTGAATACCATAATTGATTCTGCATTTTGATTAAACTACATAATATAAATATAATATGCTTTTTTACACACATTTACTACTATTTGCCACAATGTATGTTCTTTATGTGTAAATTTTATTTAAAACTATTTATTACTGAAAATAAAAGGAAATTTATACGATATACCTTCATATATGTAAAACATATGTATATTTGCACCAGTTTCCCTCATGTTTTCTTTATTAAGACCAATTAGTTCAGCTAAAGATATATTTTACATTTTATGACTTTTGTGTTCATTTAGTCGCTCAAAATGAGTTTACATAATTGTACATATCGACATAAAAATGTAACAACATATATGAATTAATTGTTATGGGTGGCTAGTACAAGAGTTACCACCATACAACAACAACGTCATCGGCGATAACATCACTAACACCCAAATTTGTATTATGCACCCATTTGTAATGAAGAAGTAGCGCAAACTACAATGAGGAAGCACAAAAACTTAATTTTTTTCTTCTTTCTATGTTGAGTATGTGTTGTGCCACATAAGGCTGTAACCACATTGTCGCCATAGGCGTGATTCATGCCGGTATTTGCTGTTTTTATGCCTATGTTAAAATATAGTTTAAATAATTAGCAATTTTGGACGACCTATGATACTTTATTTGTTGTAGCTGTTTTTGTGTTGTTTTCTGTTTGAAATAATTATTGTTCGTGTGCTCTTTTACTTTGGGATTTTCACTTAAAATAATTAGTTTTTCTTGCCTACGTAATTTTTTAAATTAAGCGATAAACATTTATAGCGGTTACTAGATCTGTATAGAGTATATTTTTATGTATATAGCATGCCTTATATTAAAATGTAACCTTACCGCATATTAAACTTACATCAAATCATTAAAAATATCATACACAAGGCTGCTAGTGATGTAAAATATAAATTTCCTAGACATTTCACTGGAGTGTCATATACGCTGAAAAGTCCAAAATCATATGTTGTTTCATATTTCAAATTTCATATTTCATATCTTTATTAAGTCAAATGGTAACAACCTTACTGACAAGATTACAGGTTAACTTAGTACTAGAGTAACAATTTTAAAGTAAGATTTACTGAGATAAGTAATAGGACTCAATGCGTGCCTTAAACAGAGACCTTGGCATGGCAAAGTCCAGGTCAAGGCCTCTAGATAGGCGATCAAATTCTACAAGACCTCTTAGAACAGGTGCGAAACTGAAGGAATTCGAACGCAGCACTTCAACGCGGAATGTACTGTGAAAGCGGAGAGCTCTGTTAGGGACATTGAAAGTCAACTGCCCAAGTAGTTCTGCGAAGTCAATGGCACCGGATACTATGTCAAAAATAAACATTACGTTTTGAACAAGACGTCTAACTTCAAGTGGCAAGACATTGATAAGCATGCATCTTGCATTGTAGGGTGGCAGGGGATTAACAAAGTGCGGAGGTTGAAGAGCAAATCGTATAAACTTGCGCTGAATTCTTTCAATTCTTAAAGAGTGTGAAGAGTATATGGGATTCCAGATGACTGATGCATACTCTAACTTGGAATGCACTAAGGCATTGCATAAGATTTTCCTGGTATACGGGTCCTTGAAATCCTTGGCATATCGTCGCAAGAAAGCTAAGTTGGTATAATCCTTTGGTATGAGAAAGTTTACATGATTACAAAAAGTAAAAGATGATTCAAAAGTTACGCCAAGATCGCCATGATTACCACATAACAAATGAAGAGCTGGCGAGCACACTTACGTGGGACACTTCCAATCTGGAAGCGCTCAACCAGAAACACAGTATCATATAATACACCGATGGCTCGAGGACAACACAGGGCATCGGAACCGGGATATATGACCCCTAAACTAAGTAGTCTATATCACACGGACAATAACCTAATATTTTTCACCAGAGTTTGCCGCCATAACCCGGTGTGCGGAGAACAGCCTGCAAGTAGGGTACATAAATGAGAGAATCGTTATACTCAGCGACAGTCAGGCCGTGCTCAAGGCGATTTCGTCAGTTGAGATTAGATCAGCAACATTCTTTAAGTGCGTGGAGAGTATGTATAGTTTACGGGCTAATAACACCATTAGTTTGGATCTAATACTGACCACAGATGGGTGTATTGAACCGGGAAAGGGACGGGCTGGCCAGGAAGCCAGATACTGAAAGACCTAATGGCCCCGAGGCCATCATGGCGAAAGGGTATCACACAGTAAGGGTAGAATTCAGGTAGGATGAGGTACACCTCAGAGAACGACACGCGTGAAATTTGAGAACTCCGGCAGGCAAAGGTATTGACAGGAGCATATAACATAAAGCTATATAAAGCCATTATTAACCACCCAAAAAGCAGCATAAGAATTTTAACAGACATACTCACAGGTCACTGCACACCAAATAGCCAAATGCATTAAATTATGGTCTCATAACCTATATCGGTTCTGCTACAGCGAGGATAAGACTGCATAACACATCCTTCTCGAATGCGAAGCTAAAATGCAGTGCACAACCTTACAACAATCTATCTTTATAGCACATACGACGACTGCGTATTAAAATAAACTTAGCTCGAGTGAAGATAAAGAAATATCTAGAGCAATACAAGCCAATTTAAACGAAAAATTACACCGAAGATGGCACAACGCTAAAACTGGCTTGTCCCCAAACCAAATTTAACAAAGAATGGCGGAAAGTCGTTTCAATATACACCCGTTTGTTACTTCTATCTTAAATCGAGTCATGTTCTTTTAACAGATTGGCACAGTAATATGCTTGGTTTTCATTAGGTCAAAATGACTGACATCGAAAACTACCTCAATCTGAACGTCTGGTCAGTTGGGGTCAAAAGTGATTCCGTTTGTCACATTACTGACTCGAAGTCGATAAAGATGTGCTAAAATTTTCTGTTCATTTCACTTACAAAGCATTTCATTATTTCCCCTCGTTTCGTAGGCTTTTGCATTATTTATTGATATGTTAGCAAAAGAAAATATTTTTGAAGCATGCATTGGGTACACTTCTTCAAAGCCACTTTAAAAATGCCGATAAGACACAGTCGCCACAGGCCAAATCACAGATATAACCAAATATCCAGACAATACAATAACCCGACAACTCTAAGCCCATGAAAGACACAGTTCATACAAGAAAAGAAAAAAAACGATTAAATCAACCGAATTACGGCTCAATTCAACCGAAATTTTTGTCAATTTTTATCAAGCGCAAACAGCTTTTGAATCAACTTCGCAAAAATTCTTGATTCTGCATCATACGTAAGCCATATGTAGGTCTGCTAACTTAGCGATTGTTACTTTCACCCATAAAAAAGCAACGAAAACTGCTAAAACAACAGATTTTCGTCAACATTAAAATAACACTGCAGACTATTGTTGTAAGCGATCGTATTTTACCAAAATTTGAGAACCCACATTTCGCTGAACATCCCCATGTAAAAACAAGTAAGGAAGGCTAAGTAAGGATGTAACCGAACATTACATACTCAGTTGAGAGCTATGGAGACAAAATAAGGGAAAATCACCTCGTAGTAAAATGAACCTAGGGTAACCCTGGAATGTGTTTGTATGATATGTGTATCAAATGAAAGGCATTAAAGAGTATTTTATGAGGGAGTGGGCCATAGTTCTATAGATGGACGCCATTTAGGGATATCGCCATAACGGTGGACCAGGGCTGACTCTAGAATTTGTTTGTACGATATGGGTATCAAATGAAAGATGTTAATGAGTATTTTAAAAAGGAGTGGGTCTTAGCTCTATAGGTGGACGCCTTTTCGAGATATCGCTATAAAGGTGGACCAGGGGGACTCTAGAATTTCTTTGTACGATATGGGTATGAAATGAAAGGTGTTAATGAGTATTTTTAAAGGGCGTGGGCTTTAGTTCTATAGGTGGACGCCTTTTCGAGATATTGCCATAAAGGTGGACCAGGGGTGACTCTAGAATGCTTTTGTACAATATAGGTATCAAACGAAAGGTGTTAATAAGTATTTTAAAAGGGAATGGGCTTTCGTTCTATTCGTGGACGCGTTTTCGCGATATCAACATAACCGTGGACCAGGGGTGACTCTAGAATTTTTTTGTACGATATGGGTATCAAATTAAAGGTATTAATGAGGGTTTTAAAAGGGTGGTAGTTGGATATGTGAAGGCGTTTTCGAGATATCGACCAAAATGTGGACCAGGGTGACCCAGAACATCATCTGTCGGGTACCGCTAATTTATTTATATATGTAATACCACGAACAGTTATCCTTCCAAGATTCCAAGGGCTTTTGATTTCGCCCTGCAAAACTTTTTCATTTTCTTCTACTTAATATGGTAGGTGTCACACCCATTTTACAAAGTTTCTTTCTAAAGTTATATTTTGCGTCAATAGACCAATCCAATTACCATGTTTCATCCCTTTTTTCGTATTTGGTATATTATTATGGCATTTTTTTCATTTTTAGTAATTTTCGATATCGAAAAATTGGGCATGGTCATAGTCGGATTTCGGCCAATTTTTACACCAATATAAAGTGAGTTCAGATAAGTACGGGAACTGAGTTTAGTAAAGATATATCGATTTTTGCTCAAGTTATCGTGTTAATGGCCGAGCGGAAGGACAGGGGGTCGACTGTGTATAAAAACTGGGCGTGGCTTCAACCGATTTCGCCCTTTTCACAGAAAACAGTTATCGCCATAGAATCTAAGCCTCTACCAAAGTTCACAAGGATTGGTTAATTTTTGTTCGACATATGGCATTAAAAGTATCCTAGACAAATTAAATGAAAAAGGGCGAAGCCACGCCCATTTTGAAAATTTCTTTTATTTTTGTATTTTGTTGCACCATATAATTACTGGAGTTGAATGTTGACATAATTTACTTATATACTGTAAAGATATTAACTTTTCTTCTAAAATTTGAATTAAAAAAAAATTTTTTTTTAAAAGTGGGGGTGGTCGTTCTCAGATTTTGCTAGTTTTTATTAAGCATATATATAGTAATAAGAGTAACGTTCCTGAAAAATTTCATCATGATATCTTCAACTAATGCCAAATTACAGCTTGCAAAACTTCTAAATTACCTTCTTTTAAAAGTGGGCGGTGGCACGCCTATTGTCAAAAATTTTACTAGTTTTCTATTCTGCGTCATAAGTTCAACTCACCTACCAAGTTTCGCTTTATCCGTATTTGGTAATGAATTATCGCACTTTTTCGATTTTTCGATATCGAAAAAGTGGGCGTGGTTATAGTCCGATATCGTTTATTTTAAATGCTGATCTGAGATGAGTGCCCAGGAACCTACATACCAAATTTCATCAAGATACCTCAAAATTTACTCAAGTTATCGTGTTAACGGACCGATGGACGGACATGGCTCAATCGCATTTTTTTTCGATACTGATGATTTTGATATATGGAAGTTTATATTTATCTCGATTCCTTTATACCTGTACAACCAACCGTTTTCCAATCAAAGTTAATATACTCTGTGAGCTCTGCTCAACTGAGTATAATTATAATTTGCAGCGTCTATTCACCATGGGCTCCGGCAGAAAGAGGATGTCTGGGCTTGGGCCCATCATGTTTAGCTACTATAGGCTGACTGTTATTCACGAAAAAATAACTATAGTAAACAACAGATTTTACACTGCGATTGCGTTCCTTATTTGCCTTTATCTTTATTTTTACTAAATATAAACTTTATAATTCCAACTTCCTTCGAGCTAAACAGCCTATTTACTGGGCCCACTTTCCCAATACAAGTCTTAAAACGAGATATGTCTACCTAAAATTTAGATATAGGTATTCTTGAATTGTTATTTAAATAAAAACATGCTGAATTTTTCAACAGAGCATTGCCTAGTCTGTTTCCTTCGCAACCGTTTATATACTTGGAGAAAATAAATAAACTATAAATTACTCTCTAACCTTCTTTTTGTTTATGCTCATATGGGTCAGATACGGATCTAAAAAAATGTTATTTATGATCCGATTCGCTTAAAATTTGGTGCTTAAGCATCCCTTTGCTTTGTTATTATTTGCGATGCTTTTTTTCCAGGAAATGAATCACGGACAGACCTGCGCGATATAGTATTATTTAAGATGCGGTTTGCTTTTTGCCCAAACTAATATTGGGGATAATTGGATCAGGGATCGACATATTTGAAAAAGGTTGTATATATGGCTAGGAGGGAGCGGAGCAGAGGGAATTGTTAATTGAAGGGATGAGAAATGAGAAGACAAAGGAAAAAGAGACTGAAAGGGATGGGAAGGTGATATAGATGCGGCGAGAGATAGAGAAGGGCAGAGGCAGGACTCGTTGGAGAGGAAAAAAGGAGGAATAAGAGGAAATAAGCGAAGAAATGGAAGGGGAAGATGAAATTAGGATGCTAAAGGAGTAGAGCGATCTTTGATGAAACATTTAGGATAAAGGAGTGGAGATGTGAAAAAAGTAGTGGGAAAGGAAAAAGAAGAGAGAGAGTAGGAGTAAGAGAGGTAAGTATGCACCATATGTGTGCTCTAAAGAAAACAATTTTTCAAAAAAATACCAATTTTGGAAATTATTAGGCCAACTTGCAGAACGGCAGGTTATTTTTTTAGCTCAGAATTAATTAAAACAAGTATTGAAGTCTAAGTTCGGGTGAAACCGAACATTACATACCCAGCTTTACACTTGAAATGCTGTTGTTGTTTGTTTTGTATGCTTAATAATGTTACAAGGCTGCGCAATAATACATCTACATATGGTTCTATTCTGAACTAATTTTTCTTCGAGTTATGGCTCCTGAAACAGAAAATTGCTTGGTCATAAAAGGGCCGGTGCCACGCCCATTTTTTAAAATTTGAATTTTTTACTATTTATTGTTATAGACCCACTTGGGAAATGGAATACCATTGATATAAAGCTCTTTTTTGCAAAGATATAGCTTATTTTATTCGTCCACGAATGTGGGCGTGGTCCTTAACCGATTTCGTAAATTTTTCTTCAAAGCATTCCTTATAGTAAAGGCAACCTCTCTATCTTTTGTTACGATAGGTTTAACGATTTTTGATTTATGGTTAATTATATTTGTAAAATTAATTTTATCACAAGTGGGCGGTGCCACTCCCATTATCAAAAAAATTTTCAAAATTTTAATCAAGAGTCTCAATATAAGTCCACAAATCAAATTTCAACATTTTAGGTGCATTATTTACTAAATAATCAGGTTTTTTGTGTTTTCCAAAATGTTATATAAATAAAAAGTGGGCGTGGTTATCATCCGATTTCGCTCATTTTCAATACCAATCTGGGTTCAGATAAGCTGGTGTACCAAATTAGGTGTTAACGGACAGACGACCGGACGGAGATGGCTCAATCAAATTTTTTTTCGATATTGATGATTTTGATATATGGAAGTCCATATCTATCTCGATTCCTTTATACCTGTACAACCAACCGTTATCCAATCAAAGTTATAATACCCTGTATACAAGTACAGCTGGGTATAAAAACTTGTCATAAATGTATGAGTTTAACACCTCATTTCGGATTAACTTTGAGTTAAAAATATAGTTTTCGTTCTGCAAGTGGCCTTATTATTTATCAAAAAAAAAAAAAACAAAAAAAATACAAAATTGTTTTTATATAATGAATTTACAACGTTTCCACACAAAATAAGCATATTGCAACGAATTTGCTGCAAATCCTCTTATTTGCAACCTTCTACTAAGTACGAATCACTAAACTGTTGAATAAATAACTCCAATTTTCAATAATGCAAAATGGCCTTTATTAAAGTACTTCACAATAAATAACTCTACTATTGCCCGACAGATTGCGTGCTTAATCAAAATTGATTGTAGCTCCTCTATTGTTGAGGGCCTTTATACTCTTTGATTTCCTCGTTGCATCTTCTAGGTGCTTCTGTTCTCGAATCTACTAGTTGGTTATCTGTTATAACTAACTACAGATGTACGTGTATAGCTCTCATATGCGCGTGTGTTTGTGAGCGACACTTCCACAATTATAATTGCATATCTCAGATAAGATATATGCATGTGTTTGTGCGTTGCTTCTCCGCTGCGTATACGTACATATCTGTAGGCACAATAATTAAATTATTGATGTGCATTCACGTAACTGCTAAGCATCGGCTTAGAGATGGCAGTACCCTTTAGTGTTGCTAATATTCGTAACAATATCAAATAAATCAGAGAGAAATTGCAAGAAAAAATTTGATTTGAAACCAATAATCAAAAATAAAACTAAATGATTTAATATATAAACGTGCAAAAAATTTAAAAATAAATTGCTTAGACGGTCTTTACAGGCCGAAGAAAAAACTCTGTTTGTATATAAACACTATTTGTTCATCTCTGATGTCACTTATATAAAAATATTTACTTTTTTCTCTTTGATTAATTTATTTATGTATGCTTTAGCAACTGCATTGGAAATTCACGGAAAATTTATTTTTATGAAAGTGGGTGTGTTTATTAAACCGTGTCTAATTAAATCCAATATACAGTGTTTGGCCACCATGGTGTGATGGTAGCGTGCTCCGTCTACCACACCGTATCCCCTGAGTTCACACCCCGGGCAAGCAACATCAAAATTTTAGAAATAAGGTTTTTCAATTAGAAGAAAATTTTTCTAAGCGGGGTCGCCCCTCGGCAGTGTTTGGCAAGCGCTCCGGGTGTATATCTGCCATGAAAAGCTCTCAGTAAAAACTCATCTGCCTTGCAGATGCCGTTCGGAGTCGGCATAAAACATATAGGTCCCGTCCGGCCAATTTGTACGAAAAATCAAGAGGAGCGCGACCCAAATTGGAAGAGAAGCTCGGCCTTAGATCTCTTCGGAGGTTATCGCGCCTTACATTTATTTATTTATACAGTGCTTGGCTCATATGCTTGGCTTTGATTACCATAACAGAATACATTAAATCTTCAGTTTTTCTCAATGCCAACGTCTCTTGGCAGTGAGGGCAATTGATACAGATCCTAATAATTGGTGAATGCCTGTTTCAAGCTTATTTTAATTTTCTTTCAAAATGTACTCAAAGGAACATCTACGTATCGGCAAAACCAATTTTACCGTTATATTTATATGTTTTTTACTATATGTTTTCTTAATTATTATTTTTCATACAACTTCCTCATTTTTTCTCCAAACCAAATTTACCTAAATTACCTCCAATTTTCTTCCTTTCATACTTTTGCATTGTAATTTAATGCCATCACTTAGAAAGTACAAATTAAATTTTTCTAAAATTTTTTTAGTTGGTTTTTCATTACATTTCCACCTTATTATTTGATATTATCATGGCTGCTTAACAAAAGGAAACTCTTAAAGTAACAACAACAAAAATAACATAGCAAAGTAATTTGTTTATTTTGTTGAAGTAAACGTCATGGTGTTGAATTTGGATGCGTTATGCAGGTTTTGCTTGTTTATTTTTATTTTTTTATTTTTATTTTCAAAGTCAGTACGACAATGCTTTGCCATGAAAGATTTGAGGAATTGTTTGGTAGTGAAAGGTTTTGCAAGTGTTTACGAAGACAAGTTAAAGTGTGGCAAAATGAATGGACCTCTGAAGGGTTAATAGTTGCTGAGCTATTAAATTATTATATATTAGTTTTGTATGCCCTTTTCTTTTTCTTTTTCTTTTTCTTTTTCTCTTTCTTTGTTAAGGTTTAAGGCTACTCTTGGCACTTGCTTTTGTAGCTAATTTCTCCTAAAACTCCGAACAAAATTAAACTTGTTTAAAGTCAGTTATAACTTTTTTTTAAACCAAATGCCTTTCTTTCCACTCAAATGAATTTTTTTTCGAGCAATGTGAAACTTTTTTGAAACAAATGAAACTTTTTTCAAATCAAATGATTTTTTTTTTCAAATGAAATAAAACTTTTTTCAAATCAGATGAAATTTTTTCGAATCATATGAAACTTTTTTCAAATCAAGTGAAACTTTTTTGGATCGAATGAAACTATTTTGAATCAAATAAAGCTCTTCTGAAGTCAAGTGAAACTTTTAATAAATTTTAAGCCAAGTGAAACTTTTTGCAAATCAAATGAAATTTTTTTCTAGACAAGTAAAATTTTTTCCATATCAAATACATTTTTTTTTAAATAAAAGTGATCTTTTTTATATCAAGTTCATATTCAAATCAAAAGAAACTTTTTTAAGTCAAATGAAACTTTTTGACTAAAATAAACTTTTTTCAAATCAAACTTGAAAAAAGTTAAGTAATGTGAAACTTTAAACAAATAATTTTTTTTTCAAAGGAAACTTTTTCAAATCAAATGAAATTGTTTTGAATGAAATGAAACTTTTTTGAATGAAATGAAACTTTTTTCATATCAAATGAATCTTTATTTAAATGAAATAGGACTTTTTCAAGTGAAATCGAATTTTTTTGAATCAAATGAAACTTGTTTGAATCAAATAAAATTTTTTTTTTGAGTCAAGTATAGCCTTTCTTAAGCAAAATGAAATGTTTTCCAATCAAATGAAATTCTTTTCAAGTCAAGAGAAACTTTTTGCAAATAAAATGAAGTTCTTTCAAATCTAATGAGACTTGCTCAAATCAAATGAAACTTTTTTCAAGTCAAGTGAAGCTTTAAACAAGTGATACTTTTTTGAAAGGAAACTTTGAATGAAACGAAAGTTTTTCAAATCAAATGAAACTTTTTTCAAATCAAATGAAACTTCTTTCCAGTCAAATAAAACTTTTTGAATCAAATGGAATTATTTTTTTCAAGTCAAATGAACTTTTTTCAAACCAAATCAAACAAAGCTTTTTCAAGTCAAGGGACACTTTTTGAAACCAACTGAAGTTTTTAAAATCAGATGAAACTTTTTTCAATGAATTGAAGACCAATAGCTCCGCTCTACTTTTTCAAACGATCAGCCGTATTATTAAACCTCTTTCTCCTATGCAGTACCCACTTCCCTAATGATGGACTCGGACATTGCACCACAAATTACATGTTAATACATGTGTAGTGTTTCTAGATCGGTCTAACTTTCTTAAGCGTGGTTTTGTAGTTGGAGAGAAAAAAAAATGGAAAGAAGAATTGGAGGGATAACAAAAGGACCAAAAAAAAGAGAGAAGAAAAGACTAAAGAAGAACGAGAATGGAAGTAAGAGCAAAGTGAGAGAGCAGTAAGTATACAAATAATAGTCAGATGTAGACTAGGAATATGGTAGAAAAAGACTATGGTTAAAGTTTAGAATAAGAGTAAAATTGAGAGTACTTATAAGAGTAAAAATATGTTTAGGAGTAAGAGTAAGAGTAGAAAAGATTAATAGTAAAAGTGAGAGCCAGAGCCAGAATAAGAGTGATAATAAGAGTAAGGGTGAAAATAAGAGCAATAGTTAGAATAAGATAAATAGTAAGAATAAGTGTAAGAGAAAGAGACAAAGTAAAAGTAATAGAAATATAAATAATACGGATTAAGGTAGCAGTAAATGGTGACCTCCATGGTGTGGTGGTAACGTGCTCCGTCTACCACACTGACGATACTGGGTTCACGTCCTGGGCAAAGCAACATTAAAGTTTTAGAAACAAGTTTTCTTAATTAGAAGAAAGTTTTTCTAGGCGGGGTCGCCCCTAGGCAGTAGTTTGGCAACCACTCCGAATGTATTTCTGCCATGAAAAGGTTCTCAGTGAAAATTCATTTCCTTGAAGCTGCCGTTTGGAGTCGATAAAACATGAAGGTCCCGTCCACGCAACTTGGAAGAGAAGCTAACCCTAAAACTCCTCGGAGGTCAATGGCGCCAAGTATCTATTTTTTTTAAGAGTAGGACACCCACATATCGCAAGCTCAAACATTGACGGTGATCGGTGAATAAAATGCTTCCCTCTCGATATTATAGTGAAGTATGAAAAATAATTTAAGAAGTCCTTTCCCTTAAAGTTTAAGGAACTTTTATCACTCCACTGACGGAGACATGTTTGCAACGTATCAGCACAAATAGTGTTCGCTGAAAACGCCCAATGCCAGTGACTGCGAAACTCTCACTGTGTTAGTGGTTGAATTCCATGGAAAAGGCTCGACAGATTCTCATGAAATTTAGGAGCATATTGATTAGGTCGCGAATCGGATATTATCTGTTTTCCATACACCAAAATAATAAGGATTTCCCATTCCCTAATTTTTTTAGAAACAATTTTTTTTTTAGGTCGAAACAGCTTTCAAAAATACATGCAACCCTTATAGAGGGTGGGAGTAAGAAGGTGAGTTGGAGAGAGACTGGGAACGGAACCGGAATTGGGACTGTCACTGGGACTAGAAAAAAGGGATGGAGAAGAATAAAAAGAACTAGAGATTAAAAACGAGAGAAGGTGGAAAAGACTAAGAAAGAGAAGGAGTTAGACGAAAATAGAGAGATAAGTATAGATGAAGCTTGGGAGAGAGGAGAGGAAGCTAGAGAGAAAACAAGGGATAGGAAAAGCGGAGAGATAGAAAGAGACAAAGAGAGAGGAGTGAATGAAAGGATAAAGAAAAGCGGTAGAGAGGGAAAGAGAGTTAGAGCTAAAAACTTATTAAAAGTTGTGCAGCTAGATAAAAGCAGAACAGGGTCTGCCGGATGCTGGTATTTTTTGTAAGTTTTGATAAGTTGTTTGACTGTGGCTACACTAGTTACAGTATTAAACTGTAATTTATTCTGAAAATATGTTTCCTCATTTTCTTACATAGATTTTACGGTCTTACATAATCAATATTATGAAAAGGAACATTGGACCTCCCCCCGGAAAACATTTTCGGGATCCGTCCCTACCACAGCAAAATTATTTTGTGATCGTTTTACACCTATATTTTGGTTTTCAATTACAAACGGTTGAAGATAACCCGCCACGCTAGACAAAGAGTCTGCTATTTATTAAGTTGAAATCAAAGTGCTATTCATACCAAAAAGCCAACTCCAATTCGCGCCGTTCTCATCCACCCTACTCATGCAAATGCTCCAACAATCAAGCGTTCATACCCTAGTTAAAATTTACATTAAAAAATAAGCAGATGATCAGAAAGCCACAATTTACACCAACCTATTATTTAGTAAAGTATGTAGTAGGCTGCCCTGTGAAATAAAAATTAGTTCGCTTGCAAAAGTAGCCGAATACCGCATACATTTCTCAACCAGCTGAGGAGTACTCATCCACACTACAACACGCATACAAAGCATTGCTATGCGTCTTTGGTTGATGGCTTAGTCTGCGCACAAAAATTTTGATTATTTATTTTTATTTTTCGAAATCTTACTTAAAGAAAATGAAACCAATTAAAAGTACGCGTTTTATGGGGCGCTCCCAGATGTACAAAACTGATTTGAATTTAGCATAGCAAATTGTAAGCGGGTGGCACATGAAGCGCGGCATGCAACAAACAGTAGTTGCAACAGTAGCTGCGGCCGGCTGCTACTTTGTAACACTGTGAAAGAGATGAACGTCTTTGGTATGTTGCAAGATCGTCGCGGCTTTGAGGTATTTCACTCACTAAAGTGAATTTGCTACACCGCACACACACAGCAGAGTCTAATTGCTGTCGTGGTAGATAATGCGTTTGCGCAAACGATGAATAAATAATTTAGGCGCAAGTGGTTTATGAGAAACGAAACAAGAAAAAACAACATTTTTTTTTAAATAATCAAATGAATGATGACAAAAGATTAAAGATATAAGAAGATTAAAGAAATAAATATAATAAAATTAAATTTTTTTAGAGTTGATTTACATTAGCCCACAAAAGAAGCGCACTCAGTAAACGCATAAACGCCTCGTGAATTAGCTCAGCAGTTGAAACGCGCGCAAAAAAACTTTAAATTAACGGCTTTGTTGTAATTGTAAAGCTCAACAAAAGTTAATTAGCTCCGTTGCATCAGTTCATTTGCTTTTGTGATTACTTTTATTTTGCATAGGTTTGTATGTATGTATTTGTTGTAGCACTTAATTAGTACAAGTGTTGCTGTTGCTGCATACATTTTTTATACTCAGTTGAGCAGAGCTCACAGAGTATATTAAGTTTGATTGGATAACGGTTGGTTGTACATATATAAAGGAATCGAGATAGATATACACTTCCATATATCAAAATAATCAGGATCGAAAAAAAATTTGATTGAGCCATGTCCGTCCGTCCGTCCGTCCGTCCGTCCGTCCGTCGGTTAACACGATAACTTGAGTAAATTTTGAGCTATCTTGATGAAATTTGGTATGTAGATTCCTGGGCACTCATCTCAGATCGCTATTTAAAATGAACGATATCGGACTATAACCACGCCCACTTTTTCGATATCGAAAATTTCGAAAAACCGAAAAAATGCGATAATTCATTGCCAAAGGCAATTAAAGCGATGAAACTTGGCAGATGGGTTGACGTTATGACGCAGAATAGAAAATTAGTAAGATTTTGGACAATGGGCGTGGCACCGCCCACTTTTACAAGAAGGTAATTTAAAAGTTTTGCAAGCTGTAATTTGGCAGTCGTTGAAGATATCATGATGAAATTTGGCAGGAACGCTGCTACTATTACTATATATGTGCTAAATAAAAATTAGCAAAATTTGATGAAGAACACGCCCACTTTTTAAAAAAAAAAATTTTTTAATTCAAATTTTAACAAAAAATTTAATATCTTTACTGTATATAAGTAAATTAAGTCAAAATTCAACTCCTGTAATGATATGATGCAACAAAATACAAAAATAAAAGAAAATTTCAAAATGGGCGTGGCTCCGCCCATTTTCATTTAGTTTGTCTAGAATACTTTTAATGCCATAAGTCGAACAAAAATTTACCAATCCTTCTCAAATTTGGTAGGTACATAGATTCTATGACGGTAACTGTTCTCTGTGAAAATGGCCGAAATCGGTGGAAGCCACGCCCAGTTTTTATACACAGTCCACCGTCTGTCCTTCCGCTCGGCTGTTAACACAATAACTTGAGCAAAAACCGATATATCTTTACTAAACTTAGCCCACCTACTTATCTGAACTCACTTTATCTCGGTATAAAAAATAGCCGAAATCCGAACATAACCACGCCCACTTTATCGATATCGAAAATTACGAAAAATGAAAAAAATGCCATAATTCTATACCAAATACGAAAAAAGGGATGAAACATGGTAACTGGATTGGTTTATTGACGCAAAATATAACTTTGGAAAAAATTTTGTAAAATGGGTGTGACACCTACCATATTAAGTAGAAGAAAATGAAAAAGTTCTACAAGGCAAAATCAACAGCCCATGGAATCTTGGCAGGAATACTGTTAGTGGTATTGCATATATAAATAAATTAGCAGTACCCGACAGATGATTTTCTGGATCACCTTGTCCACATTTTGGTCGATATCGCGAGAACACCTTCACATATACATCTAAGGGCCACTCGCTTTTAAAACCCTTATTAATACCTTTAATTTGATATCCATATCGTACAAACACATTCTAGAGTCACCCCTGGCCCACCCTAATGGCGATATCTCGAAAAGGCGTCCACCTATAGACCTAATGCCCACTCCCTCTTAAAATGCTCAGTAACACCTTTCGTTTGATACCCATATCGTACAAACATTCTAGAGTCACCTCTGGCCCACCCTAATGGCGATATCTCGAAAAGGCGTCCACCTATAGACCTAATGTCCACTCCCTCTTAAAATGCTCAGTAACACCTTTCGTTTGATACCCATATCGTACAAACATTCTAGAGTCACCCCTGGCCCACCCTATTGACGATGTCTCGAAAAGGCCACCTATAGACCTAATGCCCACTCCCTCTTAAAATGCTCAGTAACACATTTCGTTTGATACCCATATCGTACAAACATTCTAGAGTCCCCCTGGCCCACCCTAATGGCGATATCTCGAAAAGGCGTCCACCTATAGACCTAATGTCCACTCCCTCTTAAAATGCTCAGTCACACCTTTCGTTTGATACCCATATCGTACAAACATTCTAGAGTCACCCTTGGTCCACCTTTATGGCGATATCTCGAAAAGGCGTCCACCTATAGACCTAATGCCCACTCCCTCTTAAAATGCTCAGTAACACCTTTCGTTTGATACCCATATCGTACAAACATTCTAGAGTCACCCTTGGTTCACCTTTATGGCGATATCTCGAAAAGGCGTCCACATATAGAACTAAGGATTACTCCATTTTAAAATACTCATTACCACCTTTCATTTGATACCCATATCGTACAAACACATTCTAGAGTCACCCCTGGCCCACCCTAATGGCGATATCTCGAAAAGGCGTCCACCTATAGACCTAATGCCCACTCCCTCTTAAAATGCTCAGTAACACCTTTCGTTTGATACCCATATCGCACAAACATTATAGAGTCACCCCTGGCCCACACTAATGGCGATATCTCGAAAAGACGTCCACCTATAGACCTAATGCCCACTCCCTCTTAAAATGCTCAGTAACACCTTTCGTTTGATACCCATATCGTACAAACACATTCTAGAGTCACCCCTGGCCCACCCTAATGACGATATCTCGAAAAGGCGTCCACTTATAGACCTAATGCCCACTCCCTCTTAAAATGCTCAGTAACACCTTTCGTTTGATACCCATATCGTACAAACATTCTAGAGTGACCCTTGGTCCACCTTTATGGCGATATATCGAAAAGGCGTCCACCTATAGAACTAAGGATTACTCCCTTTTAAGATACTCATTACCATCTTTCATTTGATACCCATATCATACAAACACATTCTAGAGTCACCCCTGGCCCACCCTAATGGCGACATTTCGAAAAGGCGTCCACCTATAGACCTATTGCCCACTCCCTCTTAAAATGCTCAGTAACACTTTTCGTTTTATACCCATATCGTACAAACATTCTAGAGTCACCCCTGGCCCACCCTAATGGCAATATCTCGAAAAGGCGTCCACCTATAGACCTAATGCCCACTCCCTCTTAAAATGCTCAGTAACACCTTTCATTTGATTCCCATATCGTACAAACACATTCTAGAGACACCCCTGGTCCACCTTTATGGCGATATCTCGAAACGGCGGCCACCTATGGACTAAGGATCACTCCTTTTCAAAATACTCATTAACAGCTTTCCTTTGATACCCATATCGTACAAACATATTCTACAGTCACCCCTGGTCCACCTTTATGGCGATTTCTCGAAAAGGCGTTCACCTATAGAACTAAAGCCCATTCCCTTTTAAAATACTCATTACCACCTTTCATTTGATACCCATATCGTACAAACACATTCTGGAGTCACCCCTGGTCCACCTTAATGGCGATATCTCGAAAGGGCGTCCACCGATAGACCTAAGGCCCACTCCCTCTTAAAATGCTCAGTAACACCTTTCATTTGATACCCATATCGTACAAACAAATTCTAGAGTCAGCCCTGGTCCACCTTTATGGCGATATTCCTAAATGGCGTCCATCCATAGAACTATGGCCTACTCTCTCTTAAAATACTCTTTAATACCTTCCATTTGATACACATGTCATACAACCACATTCCAAGGTTACCCTAGGTTCATTTTCCTACATGGTGATTTTCCTTATTTTGTCTCCATAGCTCTCAACTGAGTATGTAATGTTCGGTTACACCCGAACTTAGCCTTCCTTACTTGTTTTATAATATATTTATTCATTCTTTCACACACAACTTTTTATTAGTCTTTTGTTGCCACTATATACAAAAACTACTCAATCACAACTGACTCTAATGAATTGCTTGAGGAGATGAGTGAAAAATTAATGATTCAAATGACAATCAAGTTGGGTGGTGTTAGCTCATTTACATATGAAGTTATATTAGATCGCTGCAGGTGCTAATTACTTCAAGTACATACCCGTACATACAAATGTATGTATATTATCAGCAGTAATTGGCCCTTAACCGACTACGCGATTATAGCAATTGTATAACTGACGTCGACTGGGAGCACTAACAGAGATTAAGTGTTCCATCAGCTGTGTTTTCCAAACTCAGAAGAGAACTTTTCTCTCCAACATTCCCAGGACCAGCACGACTTCTTTCGACATAGTCCATATTCCAACCCATACATCAGCACAGATGTAACTTATATATGTTCTTATAAAGCTTGATTTTTGTTCGTCGAGAATTGACTTTACTTTTTAATTGCGTACTGAGTCTTAAGTAATAAGTCCTTTTTGTAATTAGTTTTTCACCTTTTTAATTTGTATGCACAGTCGCGGGTTTATAACCGTCAACAATGATGCAGCTGCTGCCTTCGCTAACATCTAGTCCTTAGCTTGCACCCGGCATCCAGGGGCTGAATTTTCCGATTTTTTTCCAGGCCACGGTTAGGCAGAACTTCCTGAAACTTTTTTAAGTCCGATGCTACTAATCCTAATAGTACCCCGAAAATTTCACCCTCTCATTGTTGTGACTCTCCAGCTAATTGCACTAGTTCCGAACTAGCGTAGAGCTATCGCATTACGAGACGGTAGTAGTTCTAATTCTGTCTCCTCGCAGTGCTTTCAAATACGAAGTGGCACTTACCCCCTTTGCAGATCTTTCGTAACCATTCTTAACTGCTTTACTCGTAGGTTATTCCGAAATAGTTGCTCAGAATATGTATTTCTAGCTCAAACATAAGCGCTGTTAGTACGAGTTTGGCTATCAATGTCCGGCTCTGTATCCGATGAGGATCGTTCAATCAATTTGTCCTGTGAGCATCAGTCTTACACAACGGCGCTAGGTAGAAACTTACATAAAATATTAAGAAGACTTGTTGCTCTGTAAAAGCCGTATTTTGCGGGAAGATAACCCTTTACTACTCAAAATGCAGACATGAACTATAAACGGGTGTCTTGCACTTATCCGACAAACTATGTCAGCATCGGCACCGGTCAAATCGGCTTAAGAGTTCATGCACCATTTTTGCGTTGTTGAACAGCTCGGCACATAATTTTTCGAATCTTTATTATTTATCTCTCGTGTTATTTCCATTCCCAATCATCGTAGTTGGGAGTTTAGACATATTTTTCCAACGGCAGGGATAACGGTCATCGATCCTATTACTTAGAAGTTAGGAGAAGTGCGCCGATTACCTGGTTTCTAATATTTTTCTTACGGGAATTCATTTTGAAACGTTCCTGTTTGAATTGAAATCCATTAAATCTAACACCTAGCATCTAAAGTAACTCGGACTGACGCCGTTTGGTCCTGAACCTTTTTTTAACTACGCGTATCCCCTCGCTTGTCGCGTTACTATAGTACCTTCGTAGAGTGAAGTTGGGTCGTCTCAGGATCTTTTTTCTCCGAGGTAGTGCGATATTTCTCACAGCACGAGTTATGCGTCCTAGCTCGCTAAAATTCTATAGTTTTAGCCGCTGCGATACGTAGTTAATGAGATTATGCTCCCACTGTTCGGTTACATTGTTGGATTGAAGATCATTACCAGAGAGCAGATGCAAGAGCATAGTTTACAGTCCATTATATGAGCAGCTTTGCAACGTCCGAGTTTTTGTGTGTGTCTGTGTTGGGTCTTATAGCTGCAAGCAGGCGTGTAAATACATATATTAGCTGTTATAAGCTGATGGTTCGATTTGATATTTCGTTTGCCTGTGTTGTTCACCATGAGCGGAACTATCAGCCTCCACTTTTTAGTAAGTGCTTTGAGATCGTCTTTCCTTTCGTCCCTAGGATCAGTAGCAGTACTGATACCGAAGTACACTTTAGTGTGTACTTAAACGATATAAAACAAGCTCATTTATTTCAGGTTGCTTTCCCAAAAGAAGTTACCAATCGAGCCTCTCCTTAAATACCATTGATTTTTCCTTAGTCCTCTTTTAATTGAGTTATTGATATAAGCTTTCGTTCTGAAAATGAATAGGAATGTTTTGGTTCTTCACGTGTCCTGGGCATATATCAATAATTTATATCGCTCTCATTCGATATATTTAAATTTGTTTTCATTCATCTCTTTGCCTACAGGTACTCTAAATTATAATTGATTTACTCCCTAATATGCCTCACTCTTTCAGTTTGTGTCGGTCTCCATTGGCTCTTTTATTCGAACGGTGTCATTTTATATTCACCTCTGTTTCTATCTTTTCGCCTTCATCTTTCTTTTTTCACTACTTTTCTCACTGCGTTTTACTTCCTTTATATTTAGGTCGGTTGAATGTATGTCCGCTTTTCATAAAAATCTTGCAATCGATTTTTAAATAACTTCTCATTGAGCTACAAACGTGAAAATTTACACATAGATTAGAACACCGTGACAATGCAACAAAAGGAAAAAAATCTGTTAGGTGGTGCACGGATCGAAATAATTAGATAAGAATTTGAAAATTTTCAAACCAGCTTTTAAGTAACTTCTCGATGAGGTAGAGACTTGAAATTTCAAACTTAGTTCAGAGGTCGATGACAGCCGATGACACGATACAAAAAGATTCGCTAGGGGGCGCACGGGATGAGATATTTAGTAAAATCGTACGAAGCGGAGGGAATTTCGGGATTGATTTTTATGTAAGTTCTCATTGAGCTACAACTGTATAACTTCACAGATAGGATAAGACGCCGAGAAAATTTAAGAAAATGAGAAAAAAATTCCGTTAGGTGGCACACGGATCGAAATATTTAGATAAGAATTTGGAAATTTGGTGTTTTGAGATCAATTTTAAAGTAACTTCTCATTGGGCTACAAACATGAAACCTCAGATACAGGTTAAGACACCGTGACAAAGGAACAAAAGGAGAAAAAAATTCCGTTAAGCACTTCCTTTATATTAATGGACAAAGGTAGGTAGGTGAAATGGCTGCGACCCTGGTCGCCCAAGTAGCTATTTAAATCCGTTTTGATGCCATTTATGTATTAATGGACAAAAATCAGCGACAAATTTTTCCTTATATAAAGACACATTCTTGCTAAACTTTGATTTTTAAATTTTGATGAAGAAATTGCGAAAATATTTATGAGCAGTATAAATATAAAAGTGGAGCGCAATTGATTGACTAATAATATCTCCTTTCTACCAACTTTGCAATCCAATTAATGCTCCACTTTTATATATTTACTTCTCATAAATAATTTTGCAATTTCTATGTCAAAATTTAAAAATGTAGAACATAGAGGCATCTAAGGAGCTTTCCAGAGCTACCGGTAGTCATCAGTGAATTACCAGAAAAATATTACAGATATTATAACAGATCTGTATGAAATATTTGGGCATATCGAACTTTTTTTTTTTTCATAACAGCAGTTCAGTTGGACTTATAAATTCCAAAAATTGTACTTCATTTATGATTGGCATTTCTTTGCTTAAAAACCCTTTTCAAAATCAGATTATAGGATAAAAAATAATTTAAGTTCTCAATACTCTGATAAGACATTAATCTAACATTATTTTTTTCTTTTCCATTCCAGAAAACCCATCAGCTTCCCACCACCACAGAAGCACTATAAAATCGTTTTCATTAAGGCGCCATCACCACCAGCACCAACAGCACCAGTGATTCCGGTCTTGCCACAAAACGAAGAGAAAACACTGGTCTATGTATTGGTGAAGAAACCCGAAGAACAACCGGAAATTGTTATACCAACACCAGCGCCGACACAACCCAGCAAACCCGAAGTATATTTCATACGCTACAAGACACAAAAGGAAGAGACCGGACCATATCCCAACAGTATTGCGCCTCCACCGTCGGGCGAATATGGTGCACCATCAGCACCCAACTCATCATATGGTGCGCCATCGCACTAATTGTACAGGGGAGTATTTAGAAAAAAAAAAGGAAAAGAGGAGCGAAATACGGGGGGGTTTTCTTGTATTGATTGCAGATGAAATGAAATTCATGAAGGGAAAGGTTTGTTAGAGGCAAATAGTAAAGAAAGCTTTCCAGAAATAAATTGAGTATACAAAAGTACGAAAGCTTTGTATATTAGCCTTTGAGTGGCGTTTGGAAAAGTTGTCGTGTAAAAAACGATTTACCTACTTTTGTGCGTTTTATTCACCAATTTATTTTAAGTATTTCTGTTTATTGTTAATGTACTTTTAATAATTTGCGCTACGATTTTTGTAAGTTTATACGTTTGTACATAGTTTATAATATTCAGCTCGTTTTTATTATTAATTAATTAGTTATTTTTTAAAAAGCAATTTGAAAAGCGAAACACTTTTTAACGTGTGACAACCAACAGCACCTCGAATCGCAAGTTTTACCAGCTAGTTTTTGTTATTTTTTTTTAATTTTTGAACGCAGTTTAAAGCAACTTCACAAAATGCTATTGAAAGCTTCAAAAGTTCGTGCAAACTCAAAACTACTTAACAGCTAAGTAAAGTTCAAAAGCTCGTAAAGTTCAAAAGTTCTTAAAAGCTTTAAATGCTCATAAAGTTCGTCAAAACTTTCAAAAGGTTCCAAAAGGTTCAATTCCCGTGAAATCCTCAAAAGTTCAACAGGGCTTCAAAAGTTATTAAAAGCTGCTTTGAAAGCTTTCAACATTTTCGAATGCTCTTAAAAGCTGGGAAAGCTATAAGAACATTTGAACGATCCAAAATCATTGGAAAGCTCCAAAAAGTTGTATGGCTAACATAACAAACAAGTTTTAGTTTTATATCAAAAGATTAATTTTTAAATATTTAGTTGAAGTTTGTTGTTTCTTGAATGCTTAGCATTAACAATTTGTGCCCGAGCGCTCTTTATAAGTCGCCCTACTCTCTTCTCTCCACGCCTTAAAGCGACTTCTAGCTCGCGCGCTCATTTTGTCTATGCAAATCGGCTGTTTGTTTCATATTTATTATATTTCTTCAAATATGTGCGTTATTCATTAACAAAGAAAATTATAAATAATATTACGTGCTTAATATATTCAATTACTCTGTTTTCTTAGTTTTAATTACACCCATACACTTACTTATGACATACGTAAATAAGTTTGTTAATTTTGTTTTAAATAATTTTTGCATATTTTTTTTTTGTTTTTTTTTTTTTAAAGCAGTTCAATTTGTTTCTCATAGTATTTTTTGATTTCTTTTTCATTTGTTTAATAATTTTTTGAAAAAAAAAAACAAAAACATCATCTTTGTTTACTTAATTAAGTATGTAAATCGATAATTAACATATTCCGAAAGTGTAAAGTTGATAATGAAGTTAATAAAGATCTTTTTATACATAACGGTAAGTTTGTGTTTTTGTTTTTTGCCTCGGATGCATTGAAAGCAAGACTTTCCAAATATAGGAAACCCTTGTTTTTGTTGGGAACACAGAATTTTCTTTACCTGGAATTGCACTTACTTTTGCCAGGGGTAGGAAAGCGCGATGCTCTGGTTCTATGGCTCCTATAACGTTAATGGGCTGGGCAGTTATCGCTTCACATATATGTGGAAATCCGCCAAACTTTGGTTTTTTTGGAGAAAAAAAATTTTTTTTTGGAACATGGTATCACGCAAATATCTTTTTGTTAGGAACATTGAGGGGTAAATTGGAGCTATAGTGCATGGCCGTTACTCGTCTTACATAAAGCCTCAAAAGCGTCAAAAGATCGTGCAAAATATATATAAATTGAGGTCGCAATGTTGAATATTCATTTATTTCAACACTTCTGTACCGATTATATCGAAATTTTAATAAAATATGGAGATATATGCAGCTTTTAGCTATGTAAAATTTTTTTGATACACGAGACCCGGTTTTGTAGATAAAGGTAAAAATATAAAACCGGGTAAAATAAAATATTTTCTACCCGTTTTTTAATTTTTTCTCTACACCACAGTAGTATAGCATCAATTGCCTCATCTTGGAATATTCACGCAAAAAAAGTTGTTGATGTTTGTACTCGGGGCAAATATACGAAATTTTCGCCAGAAATTGGCAATCGTCAAAAAGTGTAGAACAACTTTTTTTTGTAATTTTTGTACCAAATTTGTGTTTCTTTTCATTTACTTTTAAATAAAACCTGGTTAAAAAAAAATGTCTACACTTTTTGACGATTGCCAATTTTTGTCGGAAATTTCGTATATTTGCCCCATGTACAAACATCAATAACTTTCCTTGCGTGAATGTTCCAAGATGAGGCTATTGATGGTATACCACTGCGGTGTAGAGAAAAAATTAACAAACGGGTACGAAGTGATAAAAGTAAAATTTTAACTGTGCCCACAAAAAAACATGCTCCTGAAAAAAATTTACGCAACCAATTGCTTCCACTTTTCTGCCTCTACCTTCCAAACTGAAAGGGGCACATCGAATTTGAAGCCCCACGTATTTTTAGTCCCTGATAGGCTATTATCGTGCATAATCAAAATTTCAATACTCAGTTGCCTCAAAAAGCTACAAGCAAAAAACTGTCAATATGGAAAATGACAGAAAAAAAAGTATCGCTATTTTGATTGATGATAGTTTTGAGTCTTTGAGGGGAACATTAGTTTTGCTCATACTTTTAGAATCTACGTCTCAAAAACAACATTCAGTTTAAATTCCATAGCGTTTCAGCGATTCCTCAAAATTTCCTCGAAAAAATTCAAAAAAAAAAAAAAAAAAATCAAGGGTATCGCTTGATAAAGTGTAAAAATCCACGTTTTTTACGTTTCGGAGTTCTGCAAAAACTTACTATCAACTTTCTTGATTTTTAAAATCATCAGATAGCGGATAGTCAAAAGGTCAAACTTAATGTCCTTGTGTAGTTCTAATATTGATATAAATAAAGGAGCTATTTTAATGTAAAAATTAATATATTTTATTAAGGCTTAAATATCGGTTGTACTTAAATCGAATTTTCACAAGAATGAAAATTTTTGAAGTAACAAAATTCAAAATTGAAAAATTAAAAATACATCAATACATTTAAAAATTACAAAATTACAAAGTAAAATATTGTAAAGTTAAAATTATAAACAAACCCTACAATACTCCCCCTTCAAGAAAAATCAACATCAAACAAATTAAAAGTAACTCTCTTTTTAAGTGTATTGTTAGTGTTGTTTGTATCTGTTGTTTCAATTATTGCTGGTTTTAATCTGTCAATTGGAATAGTTTTAATAGTATCAATGATTTCCAATTTAAAATATTTTTGTTCTTTTTCCACAATTTTGTAAGGTCCCTCATATGGTTGCTGTAATGAGCGTTTATCTATAACTCGAACAAATTCAAATTTACAAGTTTGAAGATCTTTTGACACATAAATTCCTGTATCACAATTTCTATGATGACTTAAATTTGATTTAATATTCCGAAAATGTTCACGTAAACTACTTAAAATTTCAGTTGATGAACTATTCTCAGCTGATGGAACAACAAGTTCCCCCGGTAAACGTACATTTTGACCAAAAACCATTTCCGCCGGTGTAGCTGAAATATCCTCTTTGTAAATAGATCGCAACCCAAGTAGTATGACAGGTAACTCGTCATACCAATTGTTTGATCCATCTCTAGCCATTATAGTAACTTTTAGCTGCCTATGAAACCTTTCAACCATACCATTTCCTTGAGGGTGAAAAGCCGAAGTAGTAATATTATGACTACCGAGTAATTTGGTTAACTCTAAAAACAATTTTGATGTGAATTGGCTACCTTGACCGGTAGTTATTTTCAATGGAACTCCAAAACGAGTTATATATTCTTTGAAAAATTTGTTCGCAATTGTTGACGCTGAAATATCTTTTAGAGCATATGCCTCTGGCCAACGAGTAAATCTATCAATTATTGTTAAAATAAAACGATGTCCTTTCGAAATAGGTAACGGTCCAACTATATCTAGATGTATATGCTCAAATATATTCTTAGGAATGGGAATTTTGACAACAGGAGACTTTGTGTGACGATAAACTTTGGATTTTTGACTGTTAAGACCCTCTTTTGACCAACTATTAATATCTTTAGTCATGTTAGGCCAAAAATATTTTTTAATTATGAGTCGTCGTGTAGCTCTTGTACCAGAATGTGCAATTCCATGCAGCATGTCAAATACCGTCTTCCGTAATTTAATCGGTACAAATGGTCTAGATGTATCTCCAGAAACTTCACACCAAATATTGAAATTTAATATAGGTATATTAATTAACTTCAAATTTAAAAATTGTATTTTAGATATTAGTTCGTTTAAATCACTGTCATTTTGTTGTTCGCTTTGTAAAATTTTGAAATTCAGCTCTGTATTGTGTATTGCATTAACCTCGAAAGCTCTAGATAGCGTATCTGCTACAACATTGGATTCTCCTTTAATGTATTGTATGTCATCAGTAACTTGTGCTATAAACTCCAAATGTCTCGTTTGTCTGGGACTCCGTTCTGTTTTTGAATTTAAAGCTGTAGTTAAAGGTTTGTGGTCCGTAAAAACTGTAAATTGTCGTCCTTCCAGAAGATATTGAAAATGTTTTATATTTAAATAAATTGCCAATAATTCCCTATCAAATGCGCTGTACTTAATTTCGGTTGGAGAAAGTTTTTTAGAAAAGAATGCAAGAGGTTTGTTGTATAACACCACCAATAGCCGTATTACATGCATCTACTGTTAAAGATAATTTGGCATCTTTGTTAAAATGATTTAACAATATCGTAGATGGCAATTTATCCTTAATGCATTCAAAAGCTTTACTCGATATATCATCCCATATTAAAGTTTTGTCACGTTTCTTACTTGTTCTGTTAATTAGAACATAAATTTTGTTAAATTCTGCTAATTTTGGAATTTATCTATGGTAATAGTTTACCATGCCTATAAGTTTTTGGGCTTGCTTAACTGATTTCGGACGTTCGAAATTGCGAATAGCTGCTACCTTTTCGTCAGAAGGTCGAATACCTGTACCAGAAATATTATGTCCTATACAGTCTATATTTGATACGCCAAAAGTACATTTACTTGGTTTAATGTTTAAACCGTACTCTGAAAGGCGTTAAAAAATTATACGCAAATGTTTTAAATGTTATTCTTCGTCTTTACTTGCAATAAGTAAGTCGTCGATATAAGAATATACAAAATCTAAGTCACTGACTATTTCGTTAATGAATCTTTGGAAATTTTGTGCAGAATTTCTAAGTCCGAAGGGCATTCGCATGAATTCAAACATACCGAAAGGAGTTGTAATCGCAGTTTTATAAATGTCTTCCTCAGCTATAGGAATTTGGTGATATGCTCTAACTAAGTCTAATTTCGAAAATATATTTGTATTACGAAGATTCATACTAAAATCTTGTATGTGTGGTAAAGGATAACGATCCGGCACAGTTACAATATTCAATCTCCTAAAATCACCGCAAGGACGCCAATCATTCAACTCTGTTTTAGGTATGCCTGTTTTAACTAAAAAATCAAATTCCGTTTTAGTGACTTTGTATTTTATCGGATCTAAGCGCCTGGGTCTAGAAAATGGAAGACTAGCTTCCGTTATAAGTCGATGTACCGTTGTATGTTTAACAGGTTTCGTATAATCTGGTTATGCAATAAGTGACGGAAACTCTCTTAATAATTTCGTAAATTTATTATCAACCGCAAATAACTTTGGTAAAGGAATGTCACAAAAAGAAGAAATGGTATTGACCGAAAGATTTGTTAAGGGATCTACTAAGCTCTTATGTTTCATATCAATAAGGAGACCATATTTACAAAGAAAGTCTGCTCCAATAATTAGCTATATCCGCTATCAAAAATGTAAAGGGAAATTCACGTCTTAAACCTAAATTTACGTTTAAAAGCCTTTTCCCGTATGTGGAAATTGTTGAACCATTAGCTGCTGTAAGAATTATATCTGTACGTTTCGTATGCGAAAATTCCAAACTACCGTTGTTCATCGCTGCAACAACGGTTGAATTTAGTTTGTTGAATCATTATTTTTATTATAAGAACACGGTTGTTCACAATTTCGGGCATTACTTCCAAACTTGTAGTGAAATCTACACAGCCAATTTGGATTATTACGCGAATTGGAACGACGTCTAAATGAATTTCTAAAATAATTTCTGGAATTCGACCGTGATCTAGATTGATTTTGATAAACTTGAGTTTTTATTTCAGATAATTCTAAAGAAAGTTTTTGAATATTTTCTAACATCAAAGAAGTAGTTTTTACCAAATTTTCAACAACAGAATTTTGCGCTACTGAATTCGAAACCGTGTTAACCGAATATACTTCATATCTATTTATGACCTCCCAAATATTATCAGCGAGTTTTGTCAATTCATTTATATTAGTTGAATTGGAACTAGCTAAAATCGCACTTAAATTTTTGGGAAGTTTTCTTATCCAAATCTTTTTAAGAATATTTTCACTGAAATTTGAACCGGCAAGTAAAATCAATGATCGATAAAATTCTGAGGGTTTACGATCTCCCATCTCAGAATCACTAAAAATGTTATCTAGCTTTGAACTTTCACTTAATGAATGCCTTTCTATTAAGATTTTCTTAAGTTCAGAAAACTTATTAACTTGGGGGGAATTTTGAATAAAATCTAAAACCGTTAAAATTACTTCCTGTGGAAGCGAGGTAATAATATGTTCATATTTTGTGTTTTCTTGCGTTATATTTTTAGTACTAAATTGTGTTTCTGCATGGATAAACCAAGCTTCTGGACAACTAGTCCAAAATTGTGGAAGTTTAATTGATGTTGCGGAAATTTCATTTGATCTTATATTTTCGTAAGGATTCGAAATATGATCAGAAAAATTCTCATTCGGTAAATCAATTAGTGAGTCATTTAAATTGTTTGTGATTGTAGTTTGTATGTTGTGTGTATTGTTGTGTGGGGAGTGAAACATATTAACCGTTTTGAAAAAGAAAGTTAGAGAATAAAATAGCAAATTTGACAAGGGATGACAAAAAATCGTTTCCTGTTAGAAAATCAATAAAACAAAATTAATCTAAATCAGTAAAACAGTTATATAATTTATATTAAATAAATACTATACTGAATTGAAGGAAGAGTTCACAATTTAAAATTGTTCAATTTTACTACTACCTTATGGAATGTAAATAGTCCTATATAAATTACCAATTGAATGTAAATAAATTGACTTAATTACTCGAGATTTAGTATCTTAACCAGAAAAGAACAATTCAAAAATAACAAGATTCGAAACCAAACACAAGAATAGTATATGTAATAGTTAAACAAATATATATTTAAATATGAAGAATTGATCTCACCAATATGAAATTGTTTTTGAGATGCAGGAAGATGAAATTGTTGCTAGTAGTGTATCAGAAGTATCATTTACGTTGTGTAATTCTTACTTTATTAACAATAACGGTAGCGAAAGTGACGGAAGTGTCATTGATAACATCAGAGGTTGTTAAGGTTGATATAATCAATGGTCGTTATTGCTATAAAACCAGCTCTATCTCAATTCTAGGCGCAGCAACATAGACGGTATTTACGAAGACGCACACAGCTAATAGCGTTGCGAACAATAATCGTAGTGACCAATAGTGAATGAAATGTTTGTATATCGTCATAAAATTTGTTGTAATATAAGCTCCTCAATGTATCTGTAACTGCATCTAGAATTTTGCTATAATATTAGCTCTTATATGTATCTGCAACTGCATCTGTTGTAATATTAGTCGTATGTTAAACCGTTATAATGCCAAGAAATTATATACGATGACCGATATGGATACGATTATCCCACATTCAAAACAATTACTGCACTCGACAAATGTAAAAATTAATATATTTTATTAACGCTTAAAAATCGGTTGTACATAAATCGAATTTTCACAAGAATGAAAATTTTTGAAGTAACAAAATTCAAAATTGAAAAATTAAAAATACATGAATACATTTAAAAAATAACAAAATTACAAAGTAAAATATTGTAAATTATAAACAAACCCTACACCTTGTACTTTTTCTGGCCTTAAGTTTTTTGCCCGAATATCCAAAAAAGTAAAAGTTTTTGGGATTTGCCCATATGTTGCTCATATCCCATGTCTCATCTCTGCAGTTCATGTAATGGATGACGCTACTTAGAGGTATATATCTACTCTGGTTCATTTTTCGCGTTCGAAGAAGTTCACATTTTCAGCCTTTCACATTATGTGAAAAATTTACCAGAGCAACCGTGCTTGTGTAAGAAGCAAGACAGAGCTCACCATCTCCATGTGATAGCTTTAGTCATGGACCAAGCTCGGTCATTAATTCCAAGGCCGAATTGTCGTTGCTAGCGTTTCTTTATTCTTCTTGTGGCAATGTGGAAGCATCATCACCTCACCTTAATTTTGCAACGATATATCAATTTGCTTTCCGTAACGACGCGCCTTCTTCGTACGAGCAACTGAAAGGAAATCATAGCACCTCCGCCTTGGAAATATGTATGTGATAGCTTTTCGGTAATTCAATGCATTTCGTGATATAAATGATTTTGAAGATCAGCTTCGTTTTTAGAGTAAATATTTTAGTTGTTGCTACCATGACCAATCGTTCATCTACTTAACAAGAGGGGTGCCTTGTGGCAGGTCCAAAGAAGGATGACTGTACGTAACATTCTAATGACCGGAGCCATTGCTCTGTCTATTATCTTCACTTCACGTAATTTATGGATCGTCGAATTTCATCACCATCTTCATATCGGCCTCGCTTTGTGGCAACCTATCTTGGCATCGTCGAACAGTTTTACAGCATATATATGCTAGTGAAAGCCATAAGTTCCAGGTCGTGAAAATTTTCTATTTCGGCGCTGTTGAAGGCTCTTCAATGCCAAGGCAGCTTAGCAGCATGTACTCCTTGCCGTTGAGAGACTTCTCTATAAGAGGCGATGCAGTAATTATATGAGGCGCCTCTGGGCAAAGTCAGCGTCACGCTCTATCACGGACGCAAACAAGTGTCACAGTTCGTCACGAAAATGGAGTTGATTCCCATTATACTATTCCAGAGTTCTAATACTCTTTCATGACTATCACCATCATCGTCTTCAATCGATTTTGGCCGTTTCGTAACAAGTCACGCCAGCTTTTTCACGATAACTGTCGCCAATCGGGAGCATCAATGGTGGTCAAGTCTTCTTCCACCTGTCTCTCCCAACTCAGTGAAGGTCTTCGCCTTCATCTGCTTCCAAACTGCGGTGTCGACTGAAATCCTTTCTTGGAAGAAGCGTTTTCGTCGATTCGCATAACTTGATATAGCCAGCGAAGACTCTGGGTTTTTATTCGCCACACTATCGTCACATCTACGTAAAGATCATACAATTCATGGTCATGCCTCCTTCGATAATTGCCGTCGCCATCACGGAAAGAACCATAAATCATCCGTAGAACGGATACTCCAAGAGCCATCTCATCTCCTCTCCACTCTGTGCATGATTCCGAGCCATACATCAGGCCACGTATGACGAGCGACTTGTAGAGCGTGATTTCTGTTCATCGAGAGAGGACTTTACTTTTCATTTGCCAGTCCAAAGTGGTATTTGTTGGCAAGAATTATCCTCTGTTTGATTTCTAAGCTGACAATGTTTTTCTGGTTTCCAAATATATGAAACCGTTTACAGTTTTAATTTATATCCGCCAAATATGACGTGGTTGGCAAGGTCGGCAATGCGCCACTTCTTTCTTCGATAACAGCAAGCACTTTGTCTTGTCCTCATTTACTGCAGGACCCACCTTTTTAAACGGTTTTATTTAACTTGGCTCTGTGTAATTAAATCAATTAAAATTTAAGTAACTTCCCGACAAGCTACAAGCTTTAAACTTGGAATATAGTTCAGAACCCGATGACAATGCAATATTAAAAAAAACTCCGATAGGTGGCGCATGGATAGAAATATTTCAAAAAATCGCATTTGTGGTCCGATTTGGCTCATATTTGGAACACATAATACATACATGACTAGAAATCGACCTATGAAAAAATCGGCCTTAGGTGGCGCAAGGATCGAGATATTAAAAATGCTCGTGTTTGTGGTCCGATTTGGCCCATATATGGAACAGTCCGATAGAAGAGATATCAAAATACTTTAGAGTTCCAGGAGGGACAAGCATACGTGGTGCCCAGTGGAGTAAAGTCTTTCGAAGGATTACGTATTGAGGATGTAGATTGTAACAAATTGTCAGGAAAGGGCCCTTGTAGTAATGAGTCACTAAATGAACTAAATAGAATGAGAAATAATAGGCAATTAAATAAAGAATAAAAACTTGAAAATAAAATAATAAAAAAAAAACGTTTAAGTTAAACGGTTTTATTGAAAACAATACCTACATTAAGTTATAAAGTAGTAAAAGCTAGAAAATAATTAGGTAGGTCCTAACTACTAGTCATATCACTCCTCATCAATCCAGAGCGTTGATCAGAGGATTAAATAAAAGCGTTGGGTATGTGAAATTTCTAAAAATGTAAGGCGTAGCATAACCTGATTAAGGTTCAGTTGGTCTTACTTATGACTATCAATAGAAATTTGACACGACCCACCTTTTATTTAATTGTCTGATCAACGCCCTAGGTTGATGAGGAGTGCGATGACTTAGGACCTACCTAATTATTTTCTAATTTTTAGTATTATTATTCCTTAATGTAGGTATTGTTTTTAATAAAACCGTTTGACTTAAAAATTTTTTTTTATTTATTTTATTTGCTTCTTTATTTAATCTCGAGAAGGCCGAGCTCACAGCGCGTTTGTTCAGCAGTATTTATGTCAATATACCTATAGGGCACAAAATAGTGATATAAAGTGGTAAAAGCATCCATATGGTATCGTGCTCTTATGCAGAATGAGCAAGTGGTGCAGAAGAAACTCAGTTCATCCAGACGGTAGACAATCGGCTGTCCTCAAAATCGAAGAGATTGCTTGTCATCTTGTTTTTTAAATAATCAAAAAAAAATGCACACTAATTGATTTGGCATATCTCAAATCAACTCACACAATTTAGCTTGTAGTTACCATCTTTTCCTGCAGGGTATACAAATGTCTTAATGTTACTTCAAATAAACTTGAAATCTTTGAAGACTGCCCCAGCAAAAATATCCCTGCATTGAGGTGATGCTTTTAATGTTTTTTCAATATTGTTGTTGCTTTTAAATTGTTAAATTTTGTTTTATCAACTAATTTTCTGACTTTCCCCCCATTCCACTTAGTAGATACCATGACTTTAGCTACCCTTCCATTGAATGCACGCTCTGAACATTTTCTGCTCATTTGAGCTCCCCTTCCACTTAGCGATTACTTTCGACTATCAATAAGATTTTATCTTTTGAGTGAAAATGATACACAAAGTGAATATGTAATGAAATTTACACCCAAATTCATACAAGTGAAAAATCTTTCTGTTCCTCCATTGCCATACCTACATGTAAATAATTGCTGACAGGGAGAACGGCTGTCGCGAATGGCAGAAAGGTTTGTTTTTTGCACGCGGTTAATAAATTAATATGCCATGAGTTGCCCATTCATGTTTCAAACGAATTTTTCTTTTACATGAGTCTACAGAAAATGGGACTACAAATTAATATTGATTTTTAAAATCTAGTTAATAGAAAAAATATGAGCATACAGGTGAGCAAACATTTTAAAATATGTAATTAGCGCAATGTACCAGTCGTCTACAAAAATGTTTGAAAAACATTATTGAGCAAATGATTTAAGTAATCGAACAGCGATTCAACAGGTGATCCAATCTGTTTACTATTGTGAACATTTTTATCAAACATTCGCCTCTTTTATGAATTCAAAATGCCTTCTTATGTACATGGAAATTTTCGGGGTTTTGCTTAGGGGAAGCGATTCATGTAATTGAATATTCGTCAAAGTGAAATTGGCTCATATCGGCACAGCAAAATTTGGAGTTGTGAAACAAAGCTAATTTAGGAAATGATTGGTTTTTGATTGTTGAATATTTCCTTTTATGCAAACTACATAGATAACATTTTTTTGAATGATTAAGTTTACTAGAGTTCGCAAGTGGTTGAAATTCAACCGCATAAGCAGTTAAAATAATATATACAATTTTTATTGTTCATACTTAACGATATTTACCTTAGTAAGAAGAAGATTTATTTAAAAACGTTACAATTTTTATTAATATTAATAAATTGCTAAATTTAGCAATTTCAATACTGAAGTAAAAGTAATTTGTCATTTTAATATAATAATAGGAATATTCGATGGGTAATATAATGAATAAGTAAGCTCAAAATAGGGAATATTTATATTGCTCTGGCAGGAAGTGTATGATTTAATCAATCTGGTTCTCGTAAACAAAAGGTAGGAAAAGGAAAGGAAAGGAAAGAAAAGGAAAGGAAAGGAAAAGAAAGGAAAGGAAAGGAAAGGGAAGGAAAGGAAAGGAAAGGAAAGGAAAGGAAAGGAAGGAAAATCAATGGAAGGGAAATGAAAATGAAAGAAATGATAGAAAAGAAAAGTAGAGGAATGGAAAGGAAAGACAAGGAAAGGAAAGTAAAGGAAAAGAAAGGAAAGGAAAGGAAAAGAAAGGAAGGAAAGGAAAGGAGGGAATATGAATGGAAGAGAAATGAAAGTAAAAGAAAGGAAATAAAAAGAAAATTAAAAGAAAGGGAAGGAAGGGAAAGGAAAGGAAAGAAAAGGAAAGGAAAGCAAAGCAAAGCAAAGGACAGGAAAGGAAAGAAAAGGAAAGGAAAGAAAAGATAGGGAAGGAAAGGAAAGGAAAAGAAAGGAAAGGAAAGAAAGGAGAGGAAAGGAAAGTAAAGGAAAGGAAAAAGGAAAGTAGAGGAATGGAAAGGAAATGAAAGGAAAAGAAAGGAAAAGAAAGGAAGGAAAGGAAAGGAAGGACTATGAATAGAAGAGAAATGAATGTAAAAGAAAGGAAATAAAAAGAAAATTAAAAGAAAGGAAAGGAAAATAAAGAAAAGGAAAGGAAAGGACAAGAAAGGAAAGGAATGGAAAGGAAAGAAAAGGAAATGAAAGGAATGGAAAGGAAAGGAAAAGAAAGGGAGGAAAGGAAAGAAGAGGAAAGGAATGGAAAGGAAAGCAAAGAAAAGAAAACAAAGGAAAGGAAAATAAAAGAATATAATGGAAAAGAAAGGAAAGCAAAGGAAAGAAAACCAATAGACTTGATGCATGATCAGCTATGTATTTGGTTTCATTTTTATTGTGTACAAAGCAACTCCTCGGCCATGATCACGATTCAGCATAGTACACAAAAAGCAAGTACACTCACACAGCGTGTCTATAGTATGAATAAGTGCATGTGTAGTGGTGTGACTTTTATGTTAAATTTTTTAAATTTTTTTTTAATTTATTAAAAAGATTTTTCAAATTTTTTATTTATCGATAACAGTGCAGCTCAAAATTTCCTATCAATACATATATAATTTGTATACCTTAGAATTATAGTTTAGCAGAAAACGGTTCCACATTTTTTCATCTTGTCTATTTATTTATAAGATTATGGAGTTTAATTTCAAAAAGATGAAATGAAAACGATTCCCTTTCAAGTTTTTATGATCCCTATTTTATTTCCATTTTATTTTAAAGTCTAATCTATTAAGGCAGTACTGTGCCAAGTAGAGTTATATATTTGCTTTGGAATATATGATTTATTCGCATAAAACCTTACTGTATTCTATTATAAATCTTTTCGGAACTCAGTGAACCCCGTACCCTCCCAATTGCTTACTAAAATGTCGGGAAGGGCTTGCAGATACTCTTGATATACCGAAATAACAAAATCGGTATCTAGAACTTATTATTGCTCATGTTTATATGTACAGTACCTAACAGAAAAATAAAAAGCTTTGACGAAAAATCAAAACTTTTTGTTCGATATCCTCTGAATATTTTGAACTCTGAACTAAGAACTCTAAATTAAGAAATTTTTTATAAGATAACGGTTGGTTGTACAGGTATAAAGGAATCGAGATAGATATATACTTCCATATATCAAAATCATCAGTATCGAAAAAAAAAACCTGATTGAGCCATGTCCGTCCGTCCGTCCGTCACTCCGTCCGTCTGTCCGTTAACACCATAACTTGAGTAAATATTAAGATATCTTCACCAAATTTGGTACACGAGCTTATGTTGACCCAGAATAGGTTGGTATTGAAAATGAGCGAAATAGGATGATAACCACGCCCCCTTTTTATATATAACATTTTGCAAAACACAGAAAAACTGATTACTTAGTGAATAATACACCTAGAATGTTGAAATATGACGTGTGGACTGATATTGAGACTCTTGATAAAAATTTGAAATTTTTTTTAATGGGCGTGGCACCGCCCACTTGTGATAAAATCAATTTTACAAATATAATTAACCATAAACCAAAAATTATTAACCTATCGTAACAAAAGATGGAGAGGTTGCCTTTACTATAAGGAATGCTTTGAAGAAAAATTTACGAAATCCGTTAAGGACCACGCCCACTTTTATATAAAATATTTTTAAAAGGATCGTGGACGAACAAAATTAGCTATATCTTTGCAAAAAAGAACTTTATATCAATGGTTTTTCATTTCCCAACTGGATTTATAACAATAAATAAGAAAAGCTTCAAATTTAAAAAAATTAGAGTGGCACCGCCCCTTTTATGACTAAACAATTTTCTATGTTTCGGCAGCCATAACTCGAACAAAACACGACTAGAATAATAAGCTATAACTTAGCAAAAAATAGTTTGAAATCAATGATATTTCACTTATCAAGTTTTACTGTAAGCGGAAATGGGGAGACATTTTTCTTTTAAACGGGCGGTGCCAATTGTTATGTAGAAAAGTAATTTATCTGAAATGAAATGTACAATTGAAGCTCACGCTGAGTATATAATGTTCGGTTACACCCGAACTTAGTCACCTTTACTTGTTTTTCTTATTATTGCATTGTCATCGAGTTTTGAACTATATTCTAAGTTTTATTACCCAATTGATCACAAAACCATGTCGAAATATTCCCGCATTTATCATGAAGTTCGGCTTACTCCAAACTGGAAAATAGTGGAAAAATGGATGAATGGTTAATGAGGACAGAGCGAAGTACCTGCTATCATCAAGTGAAGAGTGAGCGCATTTGCCACTTTGGCAACCACGTCACTGTTGGCAGTCCTACTTTGGAAATAGTAAAAGGATCCGTTTATATGGGAACCAGCGACACAAGCAACAACATCAGTTTTGAAATCCAGCGAAGAACCACTTTTGTCAATAAATGCTACTTTGGACTAAATAGGCAATTGAAAACTAAAGTCTTCTCTCGGCAAACGAAAATCTTGCTCTACAAGCCATTTTTCGTACCCGTCAGTTAACTCAGCGAAGAAGCGACTGGGCGCCTTTTTAGACGGCCATAACCGTTTAAACGTTCATGCGCAAATTAAGTATGTAAGTAGGATTCTTAAACAGCTTTTAAATAATTCAAACTAGATCCCAAATCAATGTAGTATAATAGTTCTGAAATGATTGAAGTAATCGTTCCGAGCACAAACGGCTGATAATTCCAACAATAGTCTTGTAAAAATTCTGTTTTTTTTTTGCGCATCACAATTCTACCAGCATAATTTTCACACTCTGGCAAATGGACCTTCCCCATAAGAACTATCAAAGTTGACTCTCTCTTCATGCCATAAAGCCGGAGTGTAACGTGATATACGGAGCAGCAGGGTCTAAATAAGCCTTTGTAATTTTGCGCGGACTAGATGTTCCACATATTGACCGTCAATTCCTGTAACGTACTAGGTTCCGTAAAAGAAACCACTACCGAAAGAGAAAGTTATCGGGGTTAAAGAGGTAGCCGCTATCTTAAAATGTATTTTTCTTTAAACGAAACTATTATCTTAAAAATTACTATGACTGCAAGTGTAAATTTGCTCAAAGGTACCCTTTCCTCAAAAGTCTCTTACAAACTATGTGGTTCGTAAAAAGTACTCGATTCTTAAAAGGTAATGCAGAAAGTACACAATTGTACAAAAATGGCCAACTTAACAATTTTAACAGTTTCCAAAATGTAACCGGCTAGGAAAAAGTAACAGGCCCATAAAAGTATACGGTTCTGGAAGATTAACCTCTCTCTCTAAAAAGTAACTGGTGCCGGAAAAGTAACCGGTTCAAAAAAAAATAATCGGTTTCGAAAAAGTAGTCGGTTTAAAAGTTAAGGAAAGTTATAGCAGTCAAATAATTAACACGATCTTGAAAAACTTATTGTTTCCAGTAAAGTAATTGGTTGTAAAGGAGTAAGTTTTAGTTCAGGGCGATGGTTTCTTTTACAAACTATCCCGATATTATGAAAAATACCGAATTTCTTACTGTACTCAAAATGTTGCGAAAAGGTCACCAATTATTTTTCTTTAGATAGTTTTCGTAAAAATAATTAATTCTTACTACACATATGTACATACATTGTCATTTTAAGGCGTCTGGTAGATAGGATTGATCAAAATTTTTCCACATCAGTTGGGACTGTTCCGAGTATCTAGAAAGTGCCCAGCTGAACCCGACAAAAAGCATGCGGGATAATTTTATTTACATATTTTACAAATAACTTTCTGCGGGGTATTTTCATATAGCATATATAAATATCAAATGTATTTTTGTTTTCTGCGCCTATTCTAAAGTTAGCACTTGAAGCGTCAACTCAGCTTCCGTTTAAAACGCATTTGAAGTGTGAACTTTAACACCTTTTAAGTGCTTTAGGATTGTTGCATTCGAAGAAAAAAATCAAATATGAATGCAATTTTTCGTAGGTAAGTTAGTAAAGTGCTCTGAACCGCGGTTGAAAAAAAAATAAAACTTTTTCATATCGTTCACTTGAAATTCTTCTTCTTTTTTACACAAGCACAAAAACTATGTATTTCTGCGTGAAAAGAAACACATAACTTTGTTGCACTCGACCATCAAGAATAGGTTAAAAAAAAACACATTTTTATAATGTTAACATTATACTTACAACAACAAGCAGACATTTGTTCAGTTCATCGACACCCCTTTACTGTAGGTGAAATTATAAGATGCTAATATACCTCGACTCCTTCAGCGGTACACAAGAGTATGGTAAGTACACGGTCAACAATTTTTGTTAAATTTTTAAACATAGTGTGACGAATATTACCATCTCTAAGTGTTTACTAAGTAAATAATTACGCAACAGCAGAAAAAAAACCTAATTCGGATTTTTAAATCGGAGGTGGATACGCGTCTTTTGATACCACCTTTGATAATTTTTGATAAAAATTAGGTGGTGCACCGTCTTGTAAAACATTACCAAAAAAACATTGAAGCGAGCCACACATGTACATGTACATAAACACATTAATCATCATGTACACACATGCATACAAGCAGCAGAGAGGTTATCACAAACGCATGTCATCATCAGCTACTACTTCGCTCACATATACACACGCATATGGTTACAAACTACAAATACACGCGCGTATTGCTGTTGACCAGGTAGAGGATTCAAGAAGAAGAAACGTCTAGACATTTGGGCAGAGGGTATAAAAGCAGCAGAAGGTGAGTAGTCCGGAAACAGTTTGATTTAAGCACGCTATTAGTTGCGAAGTGTTATTGTGAAGTATTTTCAAAGAGATCTAATCAAGACCATTTTGCATTAATGAATATTGTATTTATTCAAAAGTTTAGCGATACGAATGTTAGTAGAAGGTTGTAAATAAGCGGAATTTCCATAAATTCGTTAACAATATCAAACTTTACTGCTGATTTTAGACCTTTTTATACTACTTTTAAAACCACTAAATAGCAAGCACTTGCAAAATATAATTTTAGACAAAAAGTTTAAAATTACAACCAAAAATTTTCACCCGTTCCACGTTCTTAAATTTTTTTGGTCTATATTATTAACTACGAGAGGGGAAATCCAAATTTTAATATAATTGTGCTAAAATTTTAGCCCAGAAGTTTGAAAAATGTAAAGTTTCTGGACTTAAATTTAAACCAAAATCCTTTCAATTCCCAAACCAGTTATATGAGTTCGTTTTGTTTTAAACTTTGCAATGTTTGCATTAAAAACCAAAAAAGTTTGGTCATATATGTAACTGAAAAAGTTTGTGATTTAAACGAAAATTTTCAACCGTGTAGTGCAAAGTACGAAAATTGAAAAAATATTGTGAATGGTTCTGGTAGGCACACAAAACTTTCAACACCAAAGGCGAACAAAAAGCGTCTTAATTTAACGAGATTATGTAAAAACATTGTCTCTATCGCAGTAAGTCTTTTAGTGTATATGCGATTCGCTTTAAATGAAGCAGTATAGAGGAAGGTTGAAGGAAAAGAAAGAAAGTGGGAGTAGAAGAGAACATAATCGAGAATGTAAAAGAGAGACGATAAGGAGTTGGGGCAGCGATCAAATATGAAGAAAAGGAGGGCGAGGCAATAAATTAAATTTTATTTTTTGCAGAAACAAAAATATGACAATCGCCCCTGTTACTGGTAGAGTAATAACATCCCAGGGAGTAATTTTACCGGCAAGAGAACGGATCAATTACCTACCTATAACTTATTTTTAAAAATGAAAGCCATTTACAATATTGCGATAGTTTTATATAGTTTCATAAAGACTTATACAAACAAAGATATTGAAATCGGTTGGCGAAGCGAAGGAGGTATTCGATAATTGGTATAAAGGTTCCCTACACCGCACCCTACACACATTCTGTCCTATGAACCAAATATACTTTTTCGGAAAGGGGAGAAAAAATAATGTAACGAATTTGCTGCAAATCCTCTTATTTGCAACCCTCTGCTAAGTTCGTATCGCTAAACTGTTGAATAAATAACTCCAATACGTAATAATGCAAAATGGCCTTTATTCAAGTACTTCACAATAACACTTGTACTTTGCAACGAATAGCTTACTTAATAACCAAACTGATTGACAGCCCAAATGAAGCTCTACTATTCAAATAATACTGCTATAGCTCGCCAGATAGCGCTTAATCCAAATCTCAAATCAAACTGAATTACTTCTTACTCGCCTGCCCGGCTTTTATAGTTTACGCTGCATACTTCTAGGCTCTTCGATTTCCAGAAGTTACTAGTTAGTTTCGGCTACAAAATCGCCAGCCACAACTACTTGCACAAATTATTGCTCTCTCTTGTGACAACTCAGATAAGATATATGCATGTGTTTGTGCATTGCCGCTCCGCTGCTCGTATACGTACATATGTGTAGACGTAATTATTTATTCGTTTATTTAGATACATAATGATTGAATTATTGATGTGAATGTTTGTAGTTTACAGTCTCTCGCGCATACATAGGTGTATAAGTAAATTCATCTGTGTGTGACATCTTTCGGCTGCCTTATATATGTGTATACATGATTTGATTATTGACGTAATTACTGCTTATCGTGGCCTTGGCATCGCCTTAGTGATGGCATAACTTAGTGATGTCAATATCCGTGACAATAAAAATATACGTGTATCGGCGATTTTCATGTACACGTCAGAATTTTTTTTTTGTGTATAAAGTATACAGCTCGTAGCTAGAAGTCGGAGTGGGTGTGGAAGTGAAGGTGGGATTGGGGAGACAGAGAAATGGAATAAGATATGGAGAAAAATTAAAGAAAAATGGAAGATGGGGTAGAATATAATGAAATAGTTAGTGAAGAGGGAAGCGAGGTTCAATTATTAAATGTAGGCATACCAATTTTCAGGCAGAACAAAGTCAGCGAGGTGCTCTAGTATACATATAAATATAAGAAATCGCGTGGGGTATACATTTAATGTTCGATTTCGCCCGATCTTAGCCTTCCTTGCTTGTTTTAGCTAAAAATTTCCATTCATTGCTAAAATTTGAAATACATATTTACCGGTTTCTTATGTTTCCGTTAATGCCATTTTAAAGTAAAACGATTTTTAAACGGTTTTATTTAGCTTGACTAAATATATAGCGGCCGGTTGGCCGCTGATTACGAATTTTGTAATTAAAATTTAAGTAACTTCCCGATAAGCTACAAGCTTGAAACTTGGAATATAGTTCAGAACCCGATGACAATGCAATAATAAGAACAAAAACTCCGATAGGTGGCGCATGGGTAGATATATTTCAAAAAATCGTATTTGTGCTCCGATTTGACTCATATTTGGAACACATAATACATACATGAATAGAAAGCGACCTATGAAAAAAATTGCCGCCAGGTGGCGCAAGCATCGAGATATGTATTAAAAAATCGTATTTGTGGTCCGATTTGGCTCATATTTGGAACACATAATACATACATGAATTGAATATTTAATTGTTTGATCAACGCCCTAGATTGATGAGAAGTGTGTGACTAGTGCCTAGGACGTTCCTAATTATTTTCTAGCTTTTAGTATTATTATTACTTAATGTAAGTATTGTTTTCAATAAAACCGTCTAACTTAAAAATGTTTCAAAATTATTTTATTAAACCTATTCAGATGGACGGTAGTGCATAAATTACTTCACCCACTTCACCTTCACACCACCTTTTGTAATGATCAAAGAGCTTTTAGTCTACTATACATGTGTATAGGTATGTGCACATATGTATAACATCGGTAAATCAAGTTATTTGCGCAAAATCGTTAGAAACGGAAGTAAGCATACTTTTAGGAGCACTGATAAATAAAACTTACAGCTTTCACGACATGTATTCAAATACACTGTGTTCCAAAATTGTAGCCTTACTGATATGCGTATATGTACATATATATGAATTGGTACTCCAAGATGTTCAATGACAATATATGTGATTTTCTGTATACACATCCAAAACCATTCGTATTTACGCATTTTTTTTTAAATGAAACATAAATCTCTCGCAGCATGATGGCTAAGCATCAAATGAAGTAGTGTTTCGTTGTAACGCATAAATCTTTGTGCGGTCGCTTCAAGGCTTTTTTTACCCGTTGATGTAGAAAATGTAATCTGCTTACGCCAGTGAAGGAACTTCTCTTAAATAAAGCTTGAAGACACTTTCAGCTTCGAATTAACTCCCAAAGTGCAGCTACACCATCAGCTCCGTAAGGCTTGAAAAGGCTTTCCCCAAGCCTTTAAAAACTTAACGAGACTTCAGAAAATGCATGCCCGATTATGGAATTTCGATGTGGTAACGTTTTTGCCCACGGTATTTAGCATTCCAGAATGTAAGCGTAAGGTAGATATAAGCATAAGGGTATGGACGTATGGGGAGAATATAAAATGGGAGGAGAGTCAAGGCGTTAAGCGTGGTATGGGTTGTAATCACTGTACTGAAACGTAAGCAAAGGAAGAGAAAGGAAAGTCAAGAAATGGAAAGAAAAGGAGAGGAAAGTAAGGAAATGAAAGGAAAGGAAAGGAAAGGAAAGGAAATAAAGGAAAGGAAAGAAAAGGAAATTAAGGAAAGGAAATGAAAGGAAAGGAAAGGAAAGCAAAGGAAAGGAAAGGAGAGGAAAAGAGAGGAAAGGAAAGAAAACGAAAGGAAAGAGAAGGTAAGGAAAAGAAAGGAAAGCGAGGAAAAGGAACAGGACAGAAAGGAAAGGAAAGGAGAGGAAAGGAAAGTAAAGGAAAGGAAAGGAAAGGAAATGAAAGGAAAGGAAAGAAAAGGAAAGGAAAGAAAGGAAAGAAATGAAGGGAAAGGAAATTAAAGGAAAGGAAATGAAAGGAAAGGAAAGGAAAGGAAAGGAGAAGAAAAGAGAGGAAAGGAAAGAAAAGGAAAGAGAAGGAAAGGAAAGGAAATGAAACAAATGAAAACAAATTAAAAGAGAAGAAAAGAAAAGAAAAGAAAAGAAAAGAAAAGAAAAGAAAAGAAATGAAAAGAAAAGAAAAGAAAAGAAAAGAAAAGTAAAGAAAAGGAGAGGGAGGAAAAGGAACAGAAAGGAAAGGAAAGGAGAGGAAAGGAGGGCAAAAGAAAGGAATGAAAGACAATTAAAGGAAAGGAAAGGAAAGGAAGGAAAGAAAAGGAAAGGAATGAAAAGAAAAGAAAAGAAAAGAAAACAAAACAAAAGAAATGAAAAGAAAAGAAAAGAAAAGAAAAGAAAAGAAAAGAAAAGAAAAGAAAAAAAACGAAAGCAAGGAAAGGAAAGAAAAGGAAAGGGAAGGAAAGTCTAGATGTGTTTTCCGCGATGTATAGATGAGTTAGGAGCTCGACGTAAATTGGAAGAGAAGCTCGGCCTAAGACCTCTTCGGAGGTTGTCCCGCTTTAATTTATTACTTCCTTTATATTAGGTCGGCTGAATATTTGTCCGCTTTTCATACAAAATTTGCAATCGATTTTTAAGTAACTTTCCATTGAGCTACAAAAGTGAAACTTTACACATAGGTTATGCAACAAAAGCATATATAACTATTATTGTCGTCAGCAAATTTAAAACATACCAATAACTCTTCTATAAAAATAAAAATAAAATAAACAAATTTTAAGCACTTCCTTTATATAAATGGACAAAAATCAGTGAAAAATGTCTCCTTATATAAAGACATATTCTTGCTAAACTTTGATTTTTAAATTTTGATATAGAAATTGCAAAATTATTTATGAGAAGTAAAAATATAAAGGTGGAGCGCAATTGATGGACTAATAATATCTCCTTTCCTACCAACTTTCCAATGCAAGTAATGTGCGCTCCACTTTTATATTTTTAATTCTCATAAATATTTTTACAATTTCTATGTCAAAATTTAAAAATCAAAGTGTCTTTATATAAGGAGACATTTTTCGCAAATTTTTGTCCATTTATATGAAGGAAGTGCTTACAAATTTTTTATTTTATTTTATAGATGAGTTATCGGTGTGTTTTAAATTTGCTGAAGACTACAATGGTTATATATGAATTGAAGACTTTTAGTAGATGAGCTGTTACCGAAAAGTTATCGATATGTGACCAAAAAGTTATCGATATTTACTCGACGTGTTATCGGTTTTTTATCGGCAAATTATCGGTTTGGTATCAATTTGCTATCGAAAAATTATCAATATAGTCTCGAAAAGTTATTAATATATTATAAAAAAGTTATCGATATATTATCGATTAGTTTTAAAAATGTTATCGATTGGTTATCAACACGTTTTTGATTTGCTATAGAAAAGCTACTGTTTTATTATAGCAAATTATCGACTCGTTATCAGAAATTTATTGATTTGCTATCGAAAAGTTATCGATTGGTTGTCAAAAAGTTATCGATTGTGTTACAAAATGTTTTCGAAAAAATTTATCGATTTTTTACCAAAAAGTCATTGAGTTACTGTCGGAAATCTACAGATTTATTATGGGAAAAATATCGATTTGTTATCGATTGCTTATAGAAATGTTATCGATTATTTTACGAAAAGCTTTCGATATTTTACGACTCATTGGTTTATAATAAAACATGCATAGATACAACTTGTATATAAAGTCGATGAAAACTGTAACCCGTCAATAACAAGGCGATAAGAAACCGATAAGAATCCCATTATTCGGCGATAGCAAACCTCGACGATAAGATTTGGTGACAAAATTTGTCTTGCTGCCATTAAAAGAAATTATTGGGGCATTCTTGCCTTCGCAGCATAGCTACTGGGGTAAGCTTGATCTATGTATCTTGGTGCTTCCCATTGGGGTCAGTTATAGCAAAGCAACAATGACTAGCGTATTTCCTTCGCAACGGCCAAAGTCGCCTAGGCTGTTGTGTGCTAAATAATGATGAAAATATACAGGCGGACAGACATCGTTAGTTGTTGTCGTACATAGATCATGAAGTTCATGAGCTCAAAAAAAGATCATCATTGAAGGAATCGATAGTCCAGTTCCTCGTTGATAGAAGTTTGAGATTTCTGTAAGCTTTAGAACATCAGTGGCTTCTCAATAAACGCTTCGCCTACTGAAGTTGGAAAGCGCGTAACGCTCATTATAATACAAATTTTATATACTCCAATGGCCATGGATGACTTCCTCAACTGTCAGTACCCATCGAAAAAAAGCAGAATTTACATAGAAAATTTTGCAAGTCTTTGGAGTGTAAGCCATATTGTAATGGGAGGGAGAAAAGCTTTTGAAATTGAAATCGTATTTTTAGTGTTAGAGAACACTCATTAATCATGTGAATCGCAATACATAGAAACACAAACAAACTAAAGCCCCAGACATGATGGCAGACATGTATGATTCAAATATATATACATATGTATAAGTGAATAAAAACTTGTACGCATGTAGGTGCGTCAAACAAAAAGAGAGCTGATGAGGCAGGTCGGCAGACAAACTGTGACTAAATTGATAGTCTACAAAACGTATTCACATTCATATGTAAATTTCGAAAGATATAGAGTCCCAACCTATAACGAAATACTAAAGTATTCGAAATGGAATAAGAACTAGTTTGTAAGTGATAGAATTTTCACAGAATATAAAATTTACAGATGAACGATGCTCGAACTGTTTCTTGTATCTATGGGAATCTCCAAGGTGGACGATCTGTTTTAAAATATATCTGAGATTGGGAACCAATGCCTGACAAGTTGTCCGTTACGTCAATGACATACGTAGATATAGCGTTGACCTGCAGCCATTATAAAGATGTAGGCAGATTAATTTGGATCCCTTGAACCTTGAAAAGATTGAACAAATATTATTTAGCTAGACAGCACTAAATATCACACTAAATAAAGTAAGGCCCGAAATGACTCTGCGGATGAGAGATCGAACATGGGGAAATGAACCGAATACGATGTATACATCATTTATCCACCCTGTAGGAAAATCAGCAAATCAAAATAAGTTGAATACGGATACGTCATATGGCAAGGGGATGACTAAGCGGATTCATCACTCACCCAACTTTCGACATGGACTACATTATAAGATATAATTTGAGGAAATACCGAGAGGAAGGCTTAGACTGTAGTAGGGTATTTACAATCTATACATATGGCTCAGGAATGAAAAAAGGGAACATGATTTCTACTGTATTCAAAGCATCTGCAAGCCAATTGAAGATTTATGTCCGGGAGTGGGCAGTGTTAGAGACTATTGTAAAGATCTTTGTCGACAGCCAGACGGCCTTAAAGCCATTTGAATCAAACTGGATAAGGCCGGATATCGTGCGCTGGCGTACAGAAGTAAAGCGGAAAAATCCGTGCTACCATTTCTAGGTTATCTCCTGAGGAAAATCGAGGAATATCAGATAAGGGCAAGGAAGTTGCTGTGGAACAATCGGTATGATTGCGGATTCTCAAGGTCCTTATGGCTATGTTTGGATATGAAAAGAGTTACTTCCCTTCTCAAGCTAAACGAGTCTGCAGTGAGAGTATTTAAGGGTGCCCACAAAGGTTTTTGTCCCTTTGCACCAATGCTCCGATGGTGCCGCATACTAACAGGCTCCCTCTGAAGAAGCTGTCAGGATGAGAAGGAAGAGGAGTCGGTTCATCAAATTAATTTGCAGACGTTCAGAACTGCAGCCAAGATGGGTAAGAATTCTGGGTTCGCCGTTTCTCGAAAGTCTGGCAGAGGTTGGAAATGTGGGCCTTTCGCTCCTTCTTAAGTTTATTATATAAAGCAAATGGTTCGCTGAGGACTACTAAGAAGTAATCTGGTTTAACGAATGTGCCGACACCCTACACTTAGTGAGGGTATTCCAAATTAACAAAAATTTATTCAAGTTCAAGTTGAGGATGTTTCCATGCACACCTTCTCAATCTAACCTAACCTTATGCTCTGAGTGATATTTAACTCTAACTTAAATATAAACATATCCAGAGTAGGTCCAGAAAGGGCATAACTGCACAGTTTGATTTAAAAGAAAACCTGGAAATAAAGTGGTGTGTAAAGCTAAAATACCTCGATGTGCCCCGCATATTCTTTACTAGGTTTATATGCAGGAGGAGTAGAAGATAATGGTTGGTAGCAATGCGTATGTCATGGGAACTTCCCTCCATATCCACAAAAGCTCTACAGCTACTTCTTATAGGGATATGCAGTTATTCTCGAGTTCATATACAAAAGATTAAGTTAAGAGTACTAAGAAATTCTAAATTTTATCTTTAAACAAAGTTTTTGTAAAATTTCCAGAGAGACACGGAAAAACTAAACGAATGGCCATAAAGAAGGCCACTCGATGTCTACTATTTATACAAAATTTGTATCCATGTTTTTCTCGATCAACTTTGACATTCGAAATGCGACTAAAACTATTCAGGGGAAGAATGCTTCATCGAAGGTAATAAAAGAATGTAGAAAAGTAAAAAGCTTGCCGAAATGTTGAAACGAGCCACAAAAGTATCCTCAACACATAAGGCGTCTTTGCACAACTTCTTCCCTCAGCGGGCTTTATCAGGAGTTTTAAGGCGAGGTTCTGTGGATCCAAAGTGGAGTATGTTACGAAAGCAGCGATACCTGTATTCTACGAGCAACTCAAAATCTTCCTTCAAAACTTTCTTAATTCTTTGAGTCGAAAAAAACTGCACCGTCAAAAGCTTCCGCCTGAATCTGAAACTTTTTGTACATTATTTATGAACAAACCAAACTAGGTTTCAAACCCAGAAAACAACGTTGCAGCGGTGAAAATGGGTGCGCAGAGCTTAGTTTAAATTTTTGACCAGAAGAGTAAACATTTTTAATTCATGATTATGATATTGTTATTAGCATATTATCGATTTCCATCGATATGTTTTCAAAACATAGTCGAAAATTATCGACATATTATCGATTTATCATCGAAAATTTATAGACTTTTTATCGAAAAGTTATCAAAAATTAATCGATTTCTTATCAAAAATATATCGAGTCTCCATCTAAAAGTTATCGATTTGTTATCGGAGTGCTACCGCCGTGCTATCGGAAATTGTCAACAAATTATCTATTTTTCATAAAAATGTTATTGGTTTTTATCGGAGTGTTGCCCAGTTGTTATCGGCAAATTATCGATTTGATAATGACGACTCATCGGTTTATTGTGAAAAAGATACGGATAAAACTTCTATACAAATTCGATGACACACGCCGATAAGAGACGCATGGCGATCATAATTCGCTATTGATATTGGCCGAGAATAAAACAATAACTTGTCGAAATCAACTGCTACTGATAAGTACTCCACGCGGTCATATCAAATCGCTTCCGATATGGTCGGGCTAGAATATTAACTTACCGGATCAGGAGAAGGAAATATATCTGTAACTTTTCGTTGAGCAGTAAGCAAGGAGAATGTAGATCAGTCAGATGAAGCGATTGGTGTGGAAGTTGCGACCAAGAAGGGTAAGAGTAATTGTTTCTTAATTTACTTTTTTATTATTTCCTTAAGATTACCTGCAAAAAATCATGGAACTAATCCCTAAAGAGAGTTGTCTGCGATTGATCTCTTTTGGCTACATTATAGTATGTTGTCGTCATTTTGTCCCTTTTAGGTACAGTTGCGTTCAACCAGTTTGGAATTTTTTTACCCAATTTTAAGAAAAAATAAAATAAACGGCAACGAAATGGGAAAAATAAAGTTTGATATAATTGATACGAATTATTGAAGAAAAATGCGAAGCCCCATACCGAGCCTTAAATACCAGTACCCTAGATCTCTTTATCGCAAAATTTGTTTTTGTTTTATTTTTCTACAAAAAATTCTTATATCAGTAAAAAATTTAGTACGGATAGAAGAGGACTAGTCCGGCAGTACACGTATGCGAAGAAAATCTGTCACACATTTCCAGAACACTAACCGTTCTGGTATAGACAGGTACAATTAGCCCCCCCCCCCCCCCCCCCCCCCCTTAGGAGATGATCAAACAAAAGGGATCACTACAACCCATAAAGAGGGATAAAAACTGGCTATGGTTTCATACTTCTCGGACTCATGCTACATTTAGTGCATTTTTTGCAGGTTAAAGGCAATTGTTTTGAAAAAACATAGAGTTGCCTGAATAGTTCCAGGAGAATGTATATCAAAACAATATCTTGTCCACTTATTGGCATAGACCCTTTAATGGGTTCTTCTAATTCCAAATCGTCATTCCATCAGTAAGCTCTTATGTACCTACTTTGGCACGCCATCTTTCACATCTAAAGACACCAGTTGTTGTACGGTATAAATAAAGTTGGTTGGAGGATCTGGTATTAAAACTATGTAGTCCATTCGACTGCCAGTACATATCCACGTATGAACAGATATGTAAATTCATGAAAGCACGCTAAATTATTACAAACATTTCAATACTCGCTAACATACGTGGTAGATGGTCCCGCGGTGCCCTAACAACTTCAATTCCCTGCACGCTGCAAGTCAACACCAACCCAACAATAACGCATGCGAACTCATTAATGTTGCAAAAAACAAAAGCAACAACGGCAAACTTCAATAAATGCAACAGAAACTTAAATAAAAGCTGCATAAAATGGAAAAGACGGAAAATAGTTATGTGTGAGTAAGAGGGGAGCTTAAGTAAAACGAGTACAAAAGGAAACGGAAGGAAACAGTTTGAAGGTAGCTGCTGGTATAGGTACTTTCACACCTCAAACACATTTACATACGTAAATCTTTGAAAGGTGCATGTGCGTGCATTTATTCCATTACAATCACACACATGCAAAAGTACACCTACATATATGAACGCAAATGTTGGTTTGAGTAAAAGTCATCAAACACATTGGCACACTAAAAGCAGAAGGAAAATGCTCTTAAATAAATTAAATTAAATTATATAAAAATCTCTGGCACTATAAATTTCAACTCATAAAGCAGCACACATACGCTCCTTGACCCTCATGTTTGCACAATCAGCAAGCTTTAAAGAGTTGTAACTCGCGCTCACTTTGACGACATGGGATATGCATGTAAACATCGTTATAATGAGTATGTTTGTGTATATCTGCTTGTCTACAGTTACACTTAAGCAAATATTGCTGCAGAAGCTGTAGCAAATTGTGGTTTCTAGTGGCAATGGCAACTCTGGCAGGTGTTAAAGCCGTGGTTACTCACGAACGTACGTAGAAAAAACGTGTCAGCTGACACGACCTATCTTATGAGTGTGCAATGTAAACGAAAACTCACCGACGTGCAACGCCCGTACTTACGTAGCCCGGTACGTAGAAATCAAAACAATTTTGATTTTTTCCGTAAGAACGTGTCAGCTGATCGCTCTCTCACTAGACAGAGTTGCCTAGTAAACTTTTGTGCGCTAATTTTTGACCGTTTGCAATTTTATGCAAAAACGCCTAATTAAAGTTTGAAAAATTGTGAAAATAATTCGAAATAATTATGTAAAAGTGCTGATTATAAATATTTAATCTATTTATACTTATTTATAAGTATTCCAACCTTTTACAATATCAAAAATTAAATTGGAAAAAGTTGATGTTTCCATAAGCATACATGCAAAATGGTCAATGGCAACAGTGCTTATCTGTAAACAATACACACACAAATATCATGTACACAGACACACATTGATTCCTACGGGCTTGAGAGTTCGGTCAAACGTGCTTCGTACGACAAACGTCCTTACGTACGGCACACGTCGGTGGGTAACTGCCGCATAAGTGTTAGGCTCTATGCAACATAAATATGAGTGCAGTTTTATGTATGTATGTGTGCATCGTGTAAGGTTGCATGTGTACTTTTTATATATTTCCTTGTGGTCGTGTCATGGAGTTCAACGTTTTTTCAAGTAATTATACTTATATTGCACGGAACTGCATATACTCAGAACATAAATGTGGCGAATAGAGCGATGGTTGCGTTACAGTTACAGTGGAAAACTAGTGTTTTGAAGGAAAGTCGCACTCTGTTTACATACCAGCGAGCATCTGCGAGAAAAAAACCGCCAGCAAAACATATTTGTGCAACATTTTTTGTTATTTTTTGCTTTTGCTTTATTTGAGGCATGAATTTAACAACGAAAACCATAAAAACACGATTTCAAAAACATTGAACTTGAAAAAGCAACCCTGCAGGAGAAGTTCTAACATAAAAGTAACTTTAAGTTGCTTACCAATCAACTAGAGCTGTATATTTACTCTAAATTTTCGGACTAACAATTTTTGTTCGACGATGGCCGGAATCCGGACAGTTATCGTTACCTCTGCATTATATGTCAACCACCTACTAACTAACTACTTTTCAACCAAAAAATAGCCAATGGCTACTTTTTGACTACATTTAAACCAGCTGTTAGTCAGTTTGTTTGAAACTATAAATAAGCTATTCAGAAATATGGTAGCTTCTTAGTATCTACTAAACACCAGATTTAAACCCACAGCTTTAAACCAGCTAGTACCTAGTGTATTAGATACTACATATAAGCTATTTAGAAAGATGGTAGTTTATTAATAGCTGCTAAAAACCAGACGTAACCCCGTTATTAAAAAAATATATTTTTTTATAAAAATTTTCATTTTATTTATTAAATTCATTTTCAATGACATTTATAAAAATTAAATATGGATATGTATTAACGTAAAAATAAATTCAATATATTTACTTACAAAAACAAATAAATACATTTTTTAATGTACTAACGTTTTGTTTAACAGTAGTAATAATTGAAAACAGATAAATACATATGTAACGTAAAAATAACAAGTAAGGAAAGCTAAGTTCGGGTGTAACCGAACATTACATACTCAGCTGAGAGCTATGGAGACAAAATAAGGGAAAATCACCATGTAGGAAAATGCACCTAGGGTAACCCTGGAATGTGTTTGTATGACATGTGTATCAAATGGAAGATATTAAAGAGTATTTAAAGAGGGAGTGGGCCATAGTTCTATAGGTGGACGCCATTTAGGTATATCGCCATAAAAGTGGACCAGGGGTGACTCTAGCATGCGTTTGTACGACATGGGTATCAAATGAAAGGTGGTAATGAGTATTTTAAAAGGGAGTGGGCCTTAGTTATATAGGTGGACGCCTTTTCGAGATATCGCCATAAAGGTGGACCAGGGGTGACTCTAGCATGCGCTTGTACGATATGGGTGTCAAATGAAAGGTGTTAATGAGTATTTTAAAAAGGAGTGGGCCTTAGTTATATAGGTGGACGCCTTTTCGATATATCGCCATAAAGGTGGACCAGGGGTGACTTTAGCATGCGTTTGTACGATATGGGTATCAAATGAATGTTGGTAATGAGTATTTTAAAAGTGGACCAGGGGTGTCTCTAGCATGCGTTTGTACGATATGGGTATCAAATGAATGTTGGTAATGAGTATTTTAAAAGTGGACCAGGGGTGACTCTAGCATGCGTTTGTACGATATGGGTATCAAATGAAAGGCGTTAATGAGTATTTTAAAAGGGAATGGGCCTTAGTTCTATAGGTGGATGCCTTTTCGAGATATCGCTATAAAGGTGGCCAGGGGTGACTCTAGCATGCGTTTGTACGATATGGGTATCAAATGAATGTTGGTAACGAGTATTTTAAAAGTGGACCAGTGGTGACTCTAGCATGCGTTTGTATGATATGGGTATCAAATGAAAGGCGTTAATGAGTATTTTAAAAGGGAGTGAGCATTAGTTCTATAGGTGGATGCCTTTTCGAGATATCGCCATAAAGATGGACCAGCGTGACTCTAGAGTGTTTTTGTACGATATGGGTCTCAAATGAATGTTGGTAATGAGTACTTTAAAAGTGGACCAGGGGTGACTCTAGAATTAGTTTGTACGATATGGGTATCAAATGAAAGGCGTTAATCAGTATTTTAAAAGGGAGCGGGCCTTAGTTCTATAGGTGGATGCCTTTTCGAGATATCGCCATAAAGGTGGACCAGCGTGACTCTAGAATGTTTTTGTACGATATGGGTATCAAATGAAAGTTGGTAATGAGTACTTTAAAAGGGAGTGGGCCTTAGTTCTATAGGCGGACGCCTTTTCGAGATATCGCCATAAAGGTGGATCAGGGGTGACTATAGATTGTGTTTGTACGATATGGGTATCAAATGAAAGTTGGTAATGAGTACTTTAAAATGGAGTGGGCCTTAGTTCTATAGGCGGACGCCTTTTCGAGATATCGCCATAAAGGTGGATCAGGGGGACTATAGATTGTGTTTGTACGATATGGGTATCAAACGAATGGTGGTAATGAGTATATTAAAAGGAAGTGGGCCTTAGTTCTATAGGTGGACGCCTTTTCGAGATATCGCCATAGAGGTGAACCAAGGGTGACTCTGGAATTTGTTTCTACGATATGGGTATCAAATTAAAGGTATTAATGATGGTTTTAAAAGGGAGTGGCCCTTGGCTGTATATGTGAAGGCGTTTTCGAGATATCGACCAAAATGTGGACCAAGGTGACCCAGAACATCATCTGTCGGGTACCCCTAATTTAATTATATATGTAATACCACGAACAGTACTCCGGCCTAGATTCCAAGGGCTTTTGATTACACCCTGCAAAACTTTTTCATTTTCTTCTACTTAATATGGTAGGTGTCACACTCATTTTACAAAGTTTTTTCTAGGGTTATATTTTGCGTGAACAAACCAATCCAATTACCATGTTTCATCCCTTTTTTCGTATTTGGTATAGAAATATTGCATTTTTTTAATTTTTCACAATTTTCGATATCGAAAAAGTGGGCGTGTTCATAGTCGGATTTCGCCCATTTTTTATAACGAGATAAAGTGTAAATTTTAGTAAAGATATATCGATTTTTGCTCAAGTTATCGTGTTAACGGCCGAACGGAAGGACAGACGGTCGACTGTGTATAAAAACTGGGCGTGGCTTCAACCGATTTTGCCCATTTTCACAGAAAACAGTTGTCGTCATAGAATCTATGCCCCTACCAAATTTCACAAGGATTGGTAAATTTTTTCTTTTATTTTTGTATTTTGTTGCACCGTATCATTACCGGAGTTGAATGTTGACATAATCTTAATATATAAAAAGCACGTGTCACAACATTTTTGGCCGCGATGGACTCCTAAACTACTGAACCGATTTTGAATTTGTTTTGGTGGGCGGTTTCTGAGGGGGCCCGCGATTTAAAGGTACTATGACATTTTTTTTAATTCAGGAGAGTCTTTAGTTGTTCCATGTGCAATTTTTAAGCCGAACTTCAAACGCAACGAAAATCTGCATTTCGTTTTAATATTATAGTGAAATGTGGAAAATAAAAATCTATATATATATAAAGAAAGGCTAAAATGTGTGTTAGTTGGTCGCCGGTGTTTGAAGAGATGCGTTGGTCGATTTTGTTCAAACTTTCACACAAGTTGCGTAAACCTCACGCGGTGGTTACTACATAGGTCTGGTTGCGATGGACGTACAGGGTCTCGAGATATAGGCCGAAACGTGGACCCGAGTACCCCTAGAATGTGTTTATACAATATGGATAACAAATGAAAGCTGTTGATTAGTGCTTTAGTAGAGGGCAAATTTGATACCCCTGTGTGACTAGGGTATCGAGATATAGGCCAAAACGTGGGCCAGTGAATGCCTAGACAGTGTTTATACAATATGGATATCAAATGAAAGCTTTTGATGAGTGCTTTAGTACAGAGTAATATATTACCCAGAGACGGACTGGGACTGAGACTCGGAGTGTGACAGGCACAGAAACTCGGAGTGGGACTGGGACTGGGACTGGAATAAAATACATACCACCCTCTCGGACAGGCAATAAGGGATGCAGAAGAATGAGAAGGAATTCAGAGAAGAGAAAAGAGAGAAGGAGATTGAGATAGAATGAGACGAAGATGGAGATAGATGAAGCGAAAAAGACGGAGGGACGAGTAAATAAAAGGATTAGGAAAAAGTGATGAGGGGGGAGGGCAGAGTCAGACGGAAAAAGCTTATTAAAATGTATGCAGATAGGCCAAATTTCGGGCAGGACAACGTCTGCCGGGTCTCCTAATTTACTTATATACTGTAAAGATATTAAATTTTTTGTGAAAATTTGATTTTAAAGGGGGCGTATTCTTCATCCGATTTTGCTAATTTTCATTTAGGACATATATAGTAATAGTAGTAACGTTTCTGCCAAATTTCGTCATGATATCTACAACGACTGCCACATTACAGCTTGCAAAACTTTTAAATTACCTTCTTTTAAAAGTGGGCGGTGCCACGCCCATTGTCCAAAATTTTACTAATTTTCTATTCTGCGTCATAAGGTCAACCCACCTACCTAGTTTCATCCGAAAAGTGCCCAGGAACCTACATACCAAATTTCATCAAGATACCTCAAAATTTACTCAAGTTATCATGTTAACGGACAGACGGACGGACGGACATGGCTCAATCAAATTTTTTTTTTCGATACTGATTATTTTGAGATATGGAAGTCTATATCTATCTCGATTCCTTTATACCTGTACAACCAACCGTTATCCAATCAAAGTTAATATACTCTGTGTGCAAAGCACGCTGAGTATAAAAATCCAATATATTTACTTACTAACATTCATTTATTAATTTTTTATGTATTTGTTTTTTGACAAACAGTAGTAATAATTGAAAACAGATAGGAATGCATTTTAAATTAAATTTGAAATTTAAAATTAAATTTGAAAGCAATAAAATATGTGCTCTTGAAATGTTTTTAGAAGCGAGGAAATTAGGTGTATTTTGTTTGTGGTGGGCTCAAATAAAAGCATTGTTAGAATGGTGAACAACATGGAAAGTAGCAGCACAAAACCAACTGGCTAAGGCGCCCCTAGATTCCCATTCGTGAACAATTGTTTTTTGTATTATAGCGACTGGTGAGTGGAAGATCGCGCTATTTCCAAATAGTATTCTCAGAATTTGTTTGAAAAATTCTTTTCAATAGCGCCATATTTAAAAATTTGGTTCAAGAAAGTCTCATCTCAGATTGAGTTCCGAAAATGCCATATATGAACGACATTTCAATACAAGTTTAACTGAGAAGGGAATTTTTAAACAAATCTAAGACAGGCCGCTTTTTGAAAAATCCCACTCGGCAGTCGATATGTTATTACACCACTTTTCCCAAAAGTTGATAAATCGAATTTTAGAGAACCTTTGAAACCTTTTAGATTCCAAGTCCTCTATCAAATAAAGAATCAATTTGATTTGCGATTTGCTTCGCCTTCCAAATCAAGGATAGTTATTATTTGTGATTTTTTTCATTGACAAAATCAAAGATACTTTTTGTTTGTGATTTGAATCTTTAACCAAATAACAGATGCTCACAAAATGTAACACGATTCAAAATTTAATTATTTATCATTTGATAGATATTCCTTTGGCAAAAGTTATATAATAACAACATATTGCTACGAATGTTAGCAACACTAAGGGGTAAGCAGTGACGTGAATGCACATCAATAATTAAACCATTTTGTCTACACCTATGTACGTACACGCAGCGGAGAAGAGATGAACAAACACATGCAGATATCTTATCTGAGATGCTCCTAAAAGTATGCAATTATAATTGTGGAAGCAAGCGCATGGGGTATGAGAGAAGCAATACAAATTATACATCTGTAGTTGTAGCTGAGAAATTTATAACTAACTAGTAAGTTCTGGAATTAGAAAAGCCTAGAAATATGCAACGAGGAAATCAGAGAGTATAAAAAGGCGACAATAATAGAGGCGAGAATCAGTTTCATTTAAGCTGTCAGTTTGGTCATTAAGCAAGCTAGTTGCAACGTATAAGTGTTATTGTGAAGTACTTTAATAAAGGCCATTTTTCCATTATTCAATATTCGAGTTATTTATTCCACAGTTTAGCGATACGGACGTTAGCAGAAGAATGCAAATAAGGGGAATTGCAGTAAATTCGTTACAATATTATGAGACAAAGGCAAACTGTTCCCGCTTACACCCACAGGTGTATGTGTATACAGAAATGAGTAATGTAAAAACAAATACCAGTCATTTCTCTTGGATTTAACATTTTCGGTTAGATTAATTCAGTTATTATTTACCTCTAAAATTAACCCGCTGTGATTGATTTAATAAACTTTTTTGGGAAATCGCACAAAATTAAAAAGGAATGGCTGGTAGGTAGTGGTGTTTACATTTTCGAGTACAGTTTGGCTTCATATTTTTGTTAACATTTTAAAGGAATATGCATAAATATCGTTATCCTAATATAGAAAGGCCCTAACTCATATTTTTTAAATCAATACTAAACATTTAGTAATATATATTGGAACGATTTTCCGTCATCCCTTGTCAAACTTGGTTTTCAGGCAAACCAGTTTCGGCGTTGTGCGATCATCAGTGTCGATTTTCGTTCTGATCTGTTGATGTCGTTTGTCCTGTATTTATAGTTCGTAGGTCCATGAGCAGGTATTGTCAAAATTGATGCTTGTGTATATTTAGTTATTTGACAAGGGATGACGGAAAATCGTTACAATATACAATATTTAGTACTTTACTATAGCAAAGTCTAATATTACACCCCTTGATATTTGTGTTTTCGAAGAATTCATCGCTGCTATGGTTTATTTTGCATTCAGTTATTTCAAGTAATTTGCCAAGCTAAGAAAAAATGACCTAGGTTTTTCTATATTAGGGTAACGATATGTATGATAATAATTAAACTTAGAATAAAAGAAAGTATTTACGTAGTTAATTCGGTGTTACGCTTTTTCTCCGCAGCTTTTCGTATAGATACTTTGTGAAAGTATCTTTTTTTGTTACAGCAAATGCACGCCGGAGTTCAGTGGTTGGTCAGGACTATCAGTTGCAGCTATATGGAAAAAACATTATTGTTAATTAAGAAGGCTAATATGTAAATAAAAATTACGTTACCTAATAAAGTATCGTATGGAAGAACTGCCGATATTCCTTTAGTCCTTGCTTTCCGTGGATTCCATCCATGTTAATGGCGATGATGACTTCGGTGCTGAATACGTTATCTACTTTTTTTTGTCAATTTTGATCTGCCAAAGACATGGGACAAATTTATTATGTAAACAAAAAGGTGGGACTATTAAAAAAAAAAAAATTTATTCGACGGTTAAAAAAAATTCGAATAATATTTATTCGAATTATTTATCCGTAAATTCGAATACTAATAAACAATTATTCGAATAGTTGACAACAACACTAGTGCTCTGCATACATTTGTACATGCAAAGTTACATAAATATGTACATACAATACATATGCAGATACATGTATAACTCATAAACTGCTTTGTTATCTTGGCATATTTTTTCGCCTATTTCTTTCAACTCATCTAACGACTTCAAAGGAAAATCCACAATGCGAATACAAATATTCATAGTTTAGAATATTTAGACACATATGTACTTATGTAGTTATTATGCCTATTTTTTAAACGCATATGCGTTTGCATGGAAAATAAAATTTGTGCACTTATCTTTTCATACAAAATTTAAGCGAAAACGCATATGCGTGTAAAAAATAAGCATAATAATATAATGTTAATGATTGTTATCAAATTACCTGTAAGTTCTTGTATTTCCTCGCGAAGCATTTTGGGGTCTATACAGTTTTCGCATTTATTATTTTCTGAAAAAGAAATAAGACCGATAAGAAAACAATTTTTTTAGTTTTATTGAATAAATGAAAGTTTAATATTGGTTAAAAAATTTGTATTATTATCTTACAAGATATGTCCCTCACTAGGTAGGCACCTTGTCGTTGGTGTGAGGGCTTAGCCGAACTCCATAGCGCCCGACTATGAGGCGGGGCTGTTTAGGACTGACATCTACGCCGTTTCGTCTCATACGAGGGCGGCGGAATGTCGGTGACCAAGAACTGCCAACCCCCTAATCCAGGGTGTTATGCGGACCGTGCCTATTGGACGATTTGCAGCCAGGGGATAAATTCGGCTGTATTCGAACGGAGCCTTCCCGATACCGGGCCACCTCGGGAAGTATTAATGGCCTTACCACAGTAAGGGGCGCTGCTGTGGCGGACGGTTCTTTCCCGGTATATAGTACTGGACCACTGAGCCCGCCTTGTCGGGCAGGTGGTCGTACGACCAAGATGAACAACTAACTACCTGATTGTAATAAGGACGATGTAAAGAGGAGAACTGAGTCGCAATCCAAGGACGACAAATACGAATTAAGCGACGCGTCGGACTCTGGGAGTGAGAATAGTGCTGATTCAATGAACTCCGTGTTGGAAAAGCACACAAATGAAAACGGAGTAGAAGAGTGGAGAAGGGTAGGGAGCAGAGGGAGTAAAAGAAGTTTCTCGCAGTACCGTGCAGCACTAAGAATTGTACAACGCTTGGGAGCAGTGGTCGATCCAACAGAAGTGGAGATCGAGCGTTTGGAATGGGCTCATGGAGCGGTAGAAGTAGGTCTAAGGCAATTCAAAAGGTTTGCTGCGAGAAACTCTCGGTTCTGCAAACGGTACGAGGAGGAAGAAGCGTTGAATGGCAGAATGAAGAGGCAAGCCTGCTTTCAAGAGGCAGAGAGGACCCAGTCCTAGAGCCGCGAGGCAGGGAAGTCGCATAGACAAGACAAGTAGGCCCAAAGCTGTGAGACAGATGGGCTCCAACAGCGAGGTAGCAACTACCTCGAAAGCTGCGAGTCAGAGGGAGGTTCCAATTAAGTAAGTAGGAGATAAGCCAAAGGGAGATAACGCTAAGACTCCTGCTTTCTCGGAGGCGCTAAAGGGAGTTAACGCTAAGACTTCGGCTTTCTCAGAGGTGCCAAAGGGAGATAACACTAAGACTCCTGCTTTTCCCGAGAAGATGAGTGATGTGGCAAAGCAGTCACTGACTGTGGCGCTGGTTGATCGTAGCAGTCCTTTCGGACAAATGACTACTGAAAGGTGGAGATCTGTGGAAAGAGAGCTTATTAGCTTAATGCTTAAGATGATGCGGGAACAACCAAGTAAGCCCCTTCCAACCTTTGATTCGGGGGATGGTATAATGGTGTGAATATGATAGCGTGCGACAACATCGCGAGCTTACGCTGGCTGGAGGAAGTAGTTCCAAACCTCCAAAGGCAAGGCACGAACGCGCGGTTCAAGGTGGTGGATAAAGCGCAAATCCCCACGGTACCAAAAGTTAAGGTATGGATACCATGCGTGAAGAAACCGGAGGACACACTGCGACTTCTGCAGAATCAGAATCCGAACATATCGACACAGGATTGGAAGGTACTTACTGTATCTCGGCCTACCGAGGATGGTCAGTTCTACATCTCCCAAATAAACAAGCAGGCGGAGGATATTTTGTACACGCAGCTTGGCAAAATGTCCTTTGGCACTGGCAAAATCTACATGCGACTCAGGAAAAGAAGTCCCGAGGATAAAAACCCCAACACGATAGAGGTGGGCGAAGTCGAAAAGGACCTCAAAAGCCTAAGGGAACAAAGACAGGTGGAGGTTCCCGACGTCACCACGAACGTGCAAGAAGAGGACCAACTGCTAAGTTGTGCTGTGACTCGCACAGAGGAACACCCGGCACAACAGTCACGAGAGGCTGAAGCGAGCCTCGAATACTCTAAACCAAAAGAGCAAGGGGAGGAAGGCGACGTCAAGACGAAGATGCTGGAGGGGGCAAACAGCCCAATGGTGCTGCGAGTCCTACAGATAAACCTCCAACACCGTAAAGTGGCGTCGAGCGAACTCCTCCTAATCCTTGATGAGGGTTCGTTTGACGTGGCGCTGATCCAGGCGCCGTCGCTCTCACCGGGAGGAAAGGTTTCTGGACTTAGTGCGCGGGTTTGGCGTTTACTACGCGCAAACGGAAGGACGGGTGCGAGCTGTAGTAATGGTAAGGAAACAGCTGCATTCATATATGCTGCCTAATTACACCACTGAGGATCTCGTAGCGGTGGCCGTTGAGCAAAAGAATAAGCAGGCATTTATCCTGGCGTCCTGCTACATGTCCCATGCTGCGGAGGTTCCACAGATGGAGTGCAAAAGGCTAGTACAGGAGGAAGGGCGCAAAGGGCGGTTAGTCATAGGCGCAGATACAAATGCGCACCATAATGCGTGGGAAGGAGCAGATACGAACGAGAGAGGCAAATCTCTGTTTTGGTACATGCTGCAAACCAATTTGCAGATAGCCAACAGGGGAAATGTCCCTACATTTATTGGTCCAACATCCAGCAATGTTCTGGATATTACATTGAGCTCCGAGCGTGATATATCAAGGTATGATTGGATGGTTCTTGATAGACCATCCTTCTCCGACCATGCGTATATCAGCTTCAGCATCCCCCTAAAAAGGGTAGAGAAGGGAGGAACCTTTAGAAACCCTAGGTCAAAGAACTGGACTAAATTTCAGAAACATGTAGAAACAAAACTGGGACAACCCAAAGAGGTTGCTAATGTAGAGGAACTGGAGGAGCCGAATGAATTCCTAACAAGGACGCTTATGACTGCGTATAACAAAGCTTGCCCTCTAAGAAGATTCAGAGGAAAAGCAAAGCCGCCATGGTGGAGCAAGGAGCTGGGTCTTCTAAGAAGGCAGGTTAAAGAAATGTTTAAGCTCTGAAAGACCGCGAAAAGCGAATGGTGTTGGGGCGAGTACAGGGATCTACTGAGGATCTACAAGCTCGAAAATACCAGGGCGAAGAGAAACTCATGGAAAAGTTTCTGTACGGACATAGAGTGCTCCAGCGAAACAGCACCGTTGAGAAAAGTCCTACCAAAGGGAAACATGGTCCAGGGACTAATAAAGAAAGAGAACGGGGAATGGTCACGTAATAGTGAGGAATCCCTTGAGGTGCTTCCCGATTCCCATTCCCATCGGGAGACGGTTTAGAAGAGCCAGCAGACAGCACTCACACTTCGATCACGGAGCTAGTAGTGCCGGGCTTGGTGACCGATACCAAGATCGAGTGGGCAATAAAGACGTTTAAGTTTAAATCGCCGCGCCCAGATGGTATATTCCCGGCCATGCTACAAGTCTCAAGTAGGGCGGTCGTGGAATAGCATAAAATAATATTCGATGGGTGCATAAGACTGAATCATGTACCACACTCTTGGAGAACTGCTCGTGTAGATTTCCTACCAAAGGCGGGGAAGATCGGTCACGTGTATCCCAAAGACTATAGACCCATTATCTTAACATCATTTCTGCTCAAATCCTTTGAGAGGCTGATAGATGTGTACATAAAGGCCATCGTGGATGAAAAGCTGCTCTCCGCAACACAGCATGCGTACACCAAAGGCAAGTCGATAGACACCGCATTGCATAGGGTGGTAATAAGCATATAGAAATCCCTGGAATATAAGGAGTATGCTGTAGGAGTCTTCTTGGACATTGCCGGGGCTTTCAATAATGTTGAAAAATGGGCGATTATGGATGGTCTTAATTACATTAAAGTACATCCTGCCTTAATCAGATGGCCGGCTGCATGTTAAATTTCAGAAAGATTACATCACAATGGGTTTTGTACGAGGCCACGAAATCAGTGGACAGGGGCACGCCGCAGGGAGCGGTGCTATTACCTCTGCTGTGGACAATGGTCATCAACCAACTCCTCAGGCAATTCGATGAGAGACCCGTAAAACTTACGGCTTACGCAATTGATGTTGCAATTGTCATAAGTGGAAAGTGCCTTCCAACGATTAGTTCTTTGATGGATCGGGCGCTTCGGGATATTCATACCTGGGCATCTAATGTCGGGTTGAAAGTCAATGCGGAGAAGACGGATATGGTCTTGTTTACAAAGAGGTACAAGGCCCAAATTGGACCAGGACTAATTTAGGAGGGATGACCTTACAGGAGAAACCTTGCAAAAAATATCTAGGAATCATCCTAGACAGTAAGCTGTCATGGAAGCTCAACGTGGAGAAGAGGGTCAAGAAGGCCTCAACGGCACTCTATGCATGTAAAAGAATGCTGGGGTGTACGTGGGGCCTATCGCGCTCTCTTTCTCATTGGGTTTTTACAGCGATTGTAAGCCCTATTCTATACTATGGAGTTCTTGTTTGGCGGAAAGCCACACAAAAAACAACATACCTCAAAAAATTAGAGGGGGTATATAGACTTTATATGCTTAGCATTACGGGAGCCCTGAAAACAACCCCGACGGCTGCACTCTATGCCATTCTGCACATCCCACCTGTAGACCTTGTAGCAAAGAACAAAGCGTTAACGACCGCTACCAGGCTCGGTGCTTCGGGGCAGCTTGGGCGCCGACCATATGGCCATAGTAGTATAGCGTCATCAATCACAAAACGAACAGACTACGTGATTCGCTATCTGCGTTTCGAGGGAGATCTTAAGGCCACAATAGAGGTGGACGGTTGGCGCAAGGGTGCGCAAATGGCGGACGAGGCGATACATGTGTACACCGATGGTTCCAAAGTAGTGGAAGGAGTAGGGTCTGCGGTATACTGCGCTGATCCGGAAATAAGCAGATCCCACAGGCTACCGGATTACTGTAGCGTTTTCCAAGCCGAAATATTAGCCGTAACCAAAGAAGTTGAAACCCTGGAAGAGAATAGCTTAAGCTGCAACCGTGTTAACTTTTATATTGACAGTCAAGCAACAATTAAGGCAATAATCTCGCATAGCACAGCATCTAAATGCGTGTTAGACTATAAGCAGTCTCTGGAGAGAATCGGGGCAAGGAGAAGCATACATCTATATTGAGTCGCAGGGCATATGGGAATAGATGGGAATGAAAAAGCGGACGAACTAGCTAAAAAGGGCGCATCCCTTGAAGCTTGCTCCGTAGATGTCGCAAATAGATTGGGCGAGATTAAGCGAAGGCGAGAGGTGCACATGATCGACCAAGCGGGAGAGGCGTGGGTTCAAGCACGGGGCTGTAAAGTGTCGAAGATTGTGTGTAGATCTTACAACCTTAGACTAACACGGTTGCCTCTATCATCAAAAAGAGAGGACTGTAGACTCGTGACGGGTATTCTGACTGGACACTGCCTTCTGGCGTCACACGCCTTTAAATTAGGCTTGGTCAGTGGTAGCAGACGTAGGAAGTGCGGGTTGGAGGAGGAAACGTCCGACCACGTTCTGTGCTCGTTCCATGTGCTTGCTAGGCTAAGACTCCAGCTATTATGAGTGATACAGCTGTCAGATCTAGAGGCAGCAAGTGGTTTATGCCCTAGGAAGCTTCTAGTATTAGCCAAGAGGACGGAGTTATTTTATAACATAGGTCCTGGTTTTTGATATATTGAGTCGCAGGGCATATGGGAATAGATGGGAATGAAAAAGCGGACGAACTAGCTAAAAAGGGCGCATCCCTTGAAGCTTGCTCCGTAGATGTCGCAAATAGATTGGGCGAGATTAAGCGAAGGCGAGAGGTGCACATGATCGACCAAGCGGGAGAGGCGTGGGTTCAAGCACGGGGCTGTAAAGTGTCGAAGATTGTGTGTAGATCTTACAACCTTAGACTAACACGGTTGCCTCTATCATCAAAAAGAGAGGACTGTAGACTCGTGACGGGTATTCTGACTGGACACTGCCTTCTGGCGTCACACGCCTTTAAATTAGGCTTGGTCAGTGGTAGCAGACGTAGGAAGTGCGGGTTGGAGGAGGAAACGTCCGACCACGTTCTGTGCTCGTTCCATGTGCTTGCTAGGCTAAGACTCCAGCTATTATGAGTGATACAGCTGTCAGATCTAGAGGCAGCAAGTGGTTTATGCCCTAGGAAGCTTCTAGTATTAGCCAAGAGGACGGAGTTATTTTATAACATAGGTCCTGGTTTTTGATAGGGTTTTTCAGTTTGGTCGGTAAAACAAACTTCTGCTAACACTACGGACTCAATCAGTCTATGTAAGGTCCTCATGGACCGGCCAGTTCAACCTACCTACCTTACAAGATATGTACATACATAGGTTATTCAGGAGTATTTATAATTGAAATTATAGGTTTATGGTAGCTGAAATAGGAAACATACGTTTGAGACTTGATATCCTCTAAATATCTTGAAAATACCGCGTCAATGGTGGTCCCATATTTTGTTGTGGATCCTTTTGGATCATTATTTATTTTCAAATTGAATTTTTTAAAAAGTAAACTTGTCAACCGCTCTGATTTTTTATCAGCGAAATTGGCGTTGAAGTCGCCGGCCAAGATAATTAATGAAACTTTAACTTTAACTTTAACTTTCACTTTAACTTTAACTTTAACTTTAGCGTTAACTTTAACTTTAAGTTTAACTTTAACTTTAACTTTAACTTTAACTTTAACTTTAACTTTAACTTTAACTTAAACTTAAACTTAAACTTAAACTTAAACTTAAACTTTAACTTTCACTTTAACTTTAACTTTATGATAGAGATCCAATTTTATGTATTTGGCCTGTTTGCTAACACCGAACCTTTTTCGAACCTTTTTTGACAAATATCCGTTACGGTTTTTTTTGATTTAGTCGCCTATGCAATAGCTTAAAATGTAATGCCCTAAGTTAATAACTGAAGAATGTCAGTTAACTGGGCACTGTAAAAATGGGCCGAAGTCGATTTTTAAAAACATGGTTGGAAAAAGTGAAAGTAATATGTATGTAAACAAGTAAGGAAGGCTAGGTTCGGGTGTAACCGAACATTACATACTCAGTTGAGAGCTGTGGAGACAAAATAAGGGAAAATCACCATGTAGTAAAAAGAACCTAGGGCAACCCTGGAATGTGTTTGTACGACATGTGTATCAAATGGAAGGTATTAGAGGGTATTTTAAGAGTGGGCTAATGAGTATTTTAAAAGGGCGTGGGCCTTAGTTCTATAGGTGGACGCCTTTTCGAGATGTCGCCATAAAGGTGAACCAGGGGTGACTCTAGAATTTGTTTGTACAATATGGGTATCAAATGAAAGGTGTTAATGAGTATTTTAAAAGGGCGTAGGCCTAAGTTCTATTGGTGGACACCTTTTCGAGATATCGCCATAAAGGTGGACCAGGGCTGACTCTAGAATTTGTTTGTACGATTTGGGTATCAAATGAAAGGTGTTAATGAGCATTATAAAAGGGAGTGGTCCTTAGTTCTATAGGTGGACGCCTTTTCGAGATATCTCCATAAAGGTGGACCAGGGGTGACCCTAGAATTTGTTTGTACAATATGGGTATCAAGTGAAAGGTGCTAATGAGTATTTTAAAAGGGCGTGGGCCTTAGTTCTATAGGTGGACGCCTTTTCGAGATATCGCCATAAAGGTGAACCAGGGGTGACTCTAGAATTTGTTTGTACGATATGGGTATCAAATGAAAGGTGCTAATGAGTATTTTAAAAGGGCGTGGGCCTTAGTTCTATAGGTGGACGCCTTTTCGAGATGTCGCCATAAAGGTGAACCAGGGGTGACTCTAGTATTTGTTTGTACAATATGGGTATCAAATGAAAGGTGTTAATGAGTATTTTAAAAGGGCGTAGGCCTAAGTTCTATAGGTGGACACTTTTCGAGATATCGCCATAAAGGTGGACCAGGGCTGACTCTAGAAATTGTTTGTACGATATGGGTATCAAATGAAAGGTGCTAATGAGCATTTTAAAAGGGACTGGGCCTTAGTTCTATAGGTGGACGCCTTTTCAAGATATCTCCATAAAGGTGGACCAGGGGTGACCCTAGAATTCGTTTGTACAATATGGGTATCAAATGAAAGGTGCTAATGAGTATTTTAAAAGGGAGTGGGCCTTAGTTCTATAGGTGGACGCCTTTTCGAGATATCGCCGTAAAGGTGAACCAGGGGTGACTCTAGAATGCGCTTGTACAATATGGGTATCAAACGAAAGGTGTTAATGAGTATTTCAAAAGGGCGTGGGGCTTAGATCTATAGGTGGACGCCTTTTCGAGATATTGCCATAAAGGTTGACCGGGGGTGACTCTAGAATATGTTTGTACAATATGGGTATCAAACGAAAGGTGTTAATGAGTATTTCAAAAGGGCGTGGGGCTTAGATCTATAGGTGGACGCCTTTTCGAGATATCGCCATAAAGGTGGACCAGGGGTGACTCTAGAATATGTTTGTACGATATCGGTATCAAATTGAAGGTATTAATGTGGGTTTTAAAAGGGAGTGGTATGTAGTTGTATAGGTGGTCGCCTTTTAGAGATATCTCCATAAAGGTGGACCAGGGGTGACCCTAGAATTTGTTTGTACAATATGGGTATCAAATGAAAGGTGCTAATGAGTATTTTAAAAGGGCGTGGGCCTTAGTTCTATAGGTGGACGCCTTTTCGAGATATCGCCATAAAGGTGGACCAGGGGTGACTCTAGAATGCGTTTGTACAATATGGGTATCAAACGAAATGTGTTAATGAGTATTTCAAAAGGGCGTGGGGCTTAGATCTATAGGTGGACGCCTTTTTGAGATATCGCCATAAAGGTGGACCAGGGGTGACTCTAGAATATGTTTGTACGATATCGGTATCAAATTGAAGGTATTAATGTGGGTTTTAAAAGGGAGTGGTATGTAGTTGTATAGGTGGTCGCCTTTTCGAGATATCGCCATAAAGGTGGACCAGGTGTGACCCTCGAATTTGTTTGTACGATATGGGTATCAAATGAAAGGGGTTAATGAGCATTTTAAAAGGGAGTGGGCCTTAGTTCTATAGGTGGACGCCTTTTCGAAATATCGCCATAAAGGTGGACCAGGGGTGACTCTAGAATGCGTTTGTTCAATGTGGGTATCAAACGAAAGGTGTTAATGATTATTTCAAAAGGGCGTGGGGCTTAGTTTTTAGTGGACGCATTTTCGATATATCGCCATAAAGCTGGACCAGGAGTGACTCTAGAATGTGTTTGTACGATATGGGTATCAATTTAAAGGTATTAATGAGGCTTTTAAAAGGGAGTGGTGGTAGTTGTATATGTGAAGGCGTTTTCCAGATATAGATCAAAATGTGGACCAGGGTGACCCAGAACATCATCTGTTGGATACCGCTAATTTATTTATATATATAATACCACGAACAGTATTCCTGCCAAGATTTCAAGGGTTTTTTATTTCGCCCTTCAGAAGTTTTTCATTTCATTCTACTTAATATGGTAGGTGTCACAACCATTTTTAAAGTTTTTTTCTAAAGTTATATTTTGCGTCAATAAACCAATCCAAATACCATGTTTCATCCCTTTCTTCGTATTTGATATAGAATTATAGCATTTTTTTCATTTTTGGTAATTATCGATATCGAAAAAGTGGGCGTTGTCATAGTCGGATTTCGGCCATTTTTATACCAATACAAAATGAGTTCAGATGAGTACGTGAACTGAGTTTAGTAAAGATATATTAATTTTTGCTAAAGTTATCGTGTTAACGGCCGAGCGGAAGGACGGACGGTCGACTGTGTATAAAAACTGGGCGTGGCTTCAACCGATTTCGCCCTTTTTCACAGAAATAAATTATTGTCCCAGAATCTAAGACCCTACCAAATTTCACAAGGATTGGTAAATTTTTGTTCGAATTATGGCATTAAAAGTATCCTAGACAAATTAAACGAAAAAGGGCGGAGCCACGCCCATTTTAAAATTTTCTTTTATTTTTGCATTTTGTTGCGCCATATCATTACTGGAGTTGAATGTTGACATAATTTACTTATATACTATAAAGCTATTAAATTTTTTGTTAAAATTTGATTTAAAAAAATTTCTTTTTTTTAAGTTGGCCTGGTCGTTCTCCGATTTTGCAAATTTTTATTAGGCATACATATAGTAATAGGGGTAACGTTCCTGCCAAATTTCATCATGATATCTTCAACGACTGCCAAATTACAGCTTGCAAAACTTTTAAATTACCTTCTTTTAAAAGTGGGCGGTGCCACGCCCATTGTCCAAAATTTTACTAATTTTCTATTCAGCGTCATCAGTTCAACTCACCTACCGAGTTTCATCGCTTTATCCGTCTTTGGTAATGAATTATCGCACTTTTACGGTTTTTCGAAATTTTCGATATCGAAAAAGTGGGCGTGGTTATAGTCCGATATTGTTCATTTTAAATAGCAATCTGAGATGAGTGTTCAGGAACCTAAGAACCAAATTTCATCAAGATACCTCAAAATTTACTCAAGTTATCGTGTTAACGGACAGACGGACGGACGGACGGACGGACAAGGCTCAATCAAATTTTTTTTCGAACCTGATGATTTTGATATATGGAAGTCTATATCTATCTCTATTCCTTTATACCTGTACAACCAACCGTTATCCAATAAAAGTTAATATACTCTGTGAGCTCTGCTCAACTGAGTATAAAAATAATAAATGTAAGGCGCGATAACCTATGAAGAGATTTTAGGCAGAGCTTCTCTTCCAATTTGCGTCGTGCTCCTTTTAATTTTTCCTACAAATTGGCGGGATGGGACCTACTTGTTTTATGCCGACTCCGAACGGCATCTGCCAGGCAGATGGGTTTTCACTGAGAGCTTTTTATGGCAGAAATACACTCGGAGTGCTTGGCAAACACTGCCGAGGGGCGACCCCGCTTAGAAAAATTTTCTTCTAATTGAAAAACCTTATTTCTAAAATTTTGATGTTGCTTTGGCCGGGGTGTGAACACGGAGTACGCTACCATCACACCACGGTGGCCGCCATGTATATATATGTATGTACGTTTAAATGGGATATTTTGATCCACTGCATGCTTCTTCTTTTGAACAAAGTTGACTTTTCGACTCATTGTTAGTAGGTTGATGTATGCAATAGTGGTGCTAAAAGAAATTGATTTATATAAGGAAGACACATGAGTTTATAATCAATTTGTTGAATGGTGTACTTATATATAGGTTGGCAAGTGTCATAATCAGCGATACATATACCCAGGGCAGTAGAGTGAAAATCCGGGCCCGGGACTAAACAATTTACGGGCCCCCTATATAAAATCCACTAATACATTTGATTAACTTGAATTAATGACCTCTCATTCATGAATCATTATTGATGGATTACATCAAACAATTTTTTTGCCACATCAACTAAATGATTTTTGGACTAAGAGCTGAAAATAAAATTAACACAGAATATTTACTATTTATACTATTTTATTGTAACGTAGAAATAAAATTCTCTTTTAACAGCCACATACTGTTTTAAATAACCTGTTCTAGTTATTTGGTAACATTTTAATACATTTCTGATAAATTTAATGATGATTATAAATTTTAATTATTCAATATAGAATATTCGGATATCAAAGAGTGGCTTTACTTGCTTTTTTCGCTGCAAAATTTTTATAATAATATCAAAATTTAACTATATTGCCAAAACGTATTCAACACAAAGCGTGTCAAGTACTGGAACTCGCTCTTGAGATGAACACGATCTATGAAAGTTTTTAATTCTTTAAAGGACGCTGAAGGAACGTTCTGCATTAGCAACAGTGACAGGTATAGTGTAAAAGATACGTAAAGCAGCACAAATGCTGGGGAAAATCGTATACAGATTTTGAACATATGTAGATGGCATTGAGCAATTCCAATGTTAGCAATTCCAATGGTGACAGACCTTTATCAAAATTTGCTTCGTAAATGTGTTTCAAGGGAATTATTTCGCATTCTAAGCTTTTTTCTTTTTCGACAAATTTTGCTGCACTCGCCTGAACCGTAGTTTCATCCATGTCTTCAAATTGCCACAAAAAGGAAAACGTCTTGTTCAAATTGCTCATAGCTGAAAATCGCTCAGTAATGCCAGTGACCGAATCGATGATCACCAAGAATGTATTGTTTTTAAAATCAGTTTCTGAATCATCCCATTTCCATTATCTTCAAAACGTCATTTGGGTTTCTCTTTCGAATGTCTGGAAACTTTGTTGAGATGATAAATTGAATAGCAGCTGTTTTGCATTCTTTTAAAATTGTTTCCCATTGATTCCTGATAAATTTCAAATTAGCTAGTAAAGCATCTAGATGTCGGACCTCAACATCTATGGTGGCGTCTCCAGCTTGGAGGACCACGTTTCTTTCATTAATGGTAGTCAGTATTTTGAACAAAATTGATGACAGCAAGATACATTCTAACTTGCTGATGTACTTGAGAATGCCGGCAACATCGCCGTATGCTTGCGCAGTCAAATTTAGCTTTTGGCTGAAAGACTACGAAGAGTGCTCGGTAAATTTTTTTGAGGATGTCCCATCGTTGTGGAGTGCTGCTGAAAATAGTAAAACATTTTTGTACAACACCGAAGAAAGTAATTGCAGCCGTACAACATTCTGCGGAATCAACACCACATAAATTGAGACTGCGGGTTTTACAAGGCGAGTAATCAGCATTCGAGTTTTTGTCGAGAATGTGACGTAGTGCTCCGTTGTAAGCTCCTTTCATATTGGCGCCTTTATCGTACCGTTGTGCTCGACAATCGGTTAATGGGATTTCATGTTTACCTAGAGTATGGCAAATTAGATCAGCGATTTTCTCACCAGTTTTTTGGTTACAATTCACGAAAGCCAAAAACCGTTCTTGAATTATAAAATTTGTTGCTTTCGAACTGAAATGGAGTTAGCGAAAAATGAACGTGGTCAACGTAACTAGCATCAGTCACAGCATCAACGATAATAGCAAAATACTTGGCTTTCTTGCCTTTATCTAATATAGTTTCCCTCACATGCTTTGCACAAATTTCTATAAACTCGTTCCGAACATCTGGGGAAAGATAGTGAACTTGTAAACGATTGTCCTGCTGTTGTGAAATCCTAACTTTCTCCAAATGATCTCTAAGTATCAGATCGTAATGATTATGAGATCTTAGATGCGCAAAAAATGTCCATTGTTTCGTTCACCAAGATATATACTTTCGCCTTTGAAAGCTAGGCCACTTTCACCCAAAAATAAAATAGTGTCCAAAACTCTCTTGAATAAAAAAAAAAAACGTCTTAGTATCTCTAAATCGCGGGCCGCCTTAGAAACACATATTTGTTTGATATTTTTATTGTCTCCTCAGGCCCAGGCAAAAATCACTATCAATATTCGTTGGTTTTGAAATTCGGCTTAAAATTTGCATATGGAACAACTGAAGACTCTCCTAAATTAAAAACATGTCTTACTTACTTACTTAATTGGCGCTTAACCGTCTAAACATGTCTTAGTACCTCTAAATTGCGTGCCTCTGAGAAACACATTTTTGTTTGATGTTTTTATTGTCTCCTGAGGCCCAGGCCAAAAATCATTATCAATATTCGTTGAATTAACAAAAATGTCTTGGTACCTCTAAATGGCGGGCCGGTGAGAAACTAAGGCCCTGGGGGGAATCTCCCTCCCCCCTCTCGCCGGGTCCGGATGAGAAAGAACCAACAGATTCTGTAAAGAAGCTCCTAACGTTTACTAATTTCCTTGCTATAATTACGAAACCTGAGTCCATCTCGAACCCCACTATTTTTACTGGTATATTATGCTTAAGACAGCAAAATAAATTTAACATTTGCGGTCGCCCTCGGCAGTGATTTGGCGTACGAGTACACTCCAAGCGTATTACTTCTATGAAAAGTTTTTGGTGAAAATGCATCTTCCTTGCGTCAGCTTCCTTTTGGATTCGGCATAAGACAAATGCGCCCCATCTGCCAATTTTTAAGGAAAATCAAAAGGGAGCAAGACGCAAATTCGAAGATAAGTTCGGTCTTAATCTTCTTGGAGATAAATCAAGCCAAGCGTTGATTATTTCTTAATCTTTTAAATTTTTTCATGGGTAATGAGTCAAGGGTAATACAAATTATAAGTAAACTAAACAAATAGCTTTTGTTCTACCAAAATAACAAATTCAAGGTTGTTATGTTTATTCAAGCGAAATGAAATTAGAGCGTATATTATATTATTTTTCAGACGAAATATTAATTGCTCGTTTTTATATTGATACAGTTGAATTGTGCTATTAAGTTCACATAGGTTATGTGATACCTGTACACAGGGCCGTAGAGAGAAAATTCGGGCCCGGGACTAAACAATTTACGGGCCCCCTATAAAAAATCCACTAATAAATTTGATTGTTTTGAATTAATGTCGTCTCATTCATGAATCATTATTGATGGATTACATCAAAACATTTTTTTGCCACATCAACTAAATGATTTTTGGACTAAGAGCTGGAAATAAAATTAACACAGAATATTTACTATTTATTTATTTATTTATTTATTTACTTGTATGTCTATTATACAGCAGACACTTAAGAATATAGTACAACTAATGTAACTTAAGTATTACTTAAAAAATAGGTTTTTAGTTTGAACTGTATAACCGATTTGGTATATGTAAAATCTAAATCCAGAAAATTTGAGAAATAGTTGTAGTCAGACATAATTCTATTCAAGGGAGCGTTAGCGCCATAGACTGTTCTGTTAAGTCCAACACGAAAAACAACAAAATTCCGTAAATTTCTGCAGGGCACAATAAAGTTAACTAACTGAAGTAAGGAAGGACAATCTATCCTGTCAGAAACAAGATCAATAATAAATGTAACCGATAACAGCGTTCTCATATCGGATAACGATACCAAACTAATTAGTCGACAACGAGCAACGTACGACGGAATAGGTTCAGTAAAGTTAAGAGAGTGTAAAGCAAAACGAACAAAGCACTTTTGGACTTTCTACGGACGATTTATGTGGACTGAATGGTATGGTCTCCAAACCACAGCTGCGTATTCCATTTTAGAATGGACAAAAGCCGAGTACAAAAGCTTATAGGTATATGGGTCTGAAAAATTAGAAAAGTGGCGTTTCACAAAGGCAAGTGTTCCAGAAGAATTAGTAATTATGTAGTTTAAATGAGTAGTAAAATTTAGTTTACTATCATAATTCACGCCAAGATCTTTAATTTCATTAACCTCAGAAAGGCACGAGTCCGCCAACCAATAGCAAGTATCCAAAGTAGAGTAAGTTACTTTGAAACACTTGTTAATATTTATATAAAGCCTGTTCAAAGCGCAATAATCTAAGAATTTATTAAGTTCACTTTGAAGCGCCGATGAATCACGCGAGTCTCTTATTTCAGAATATATTTTAAGATCATCGGAATATAAGAGAAATCTAGACGAGTTGAAACACATTTACACTATTTTGTTGTAACGTTGAAATAAAATTTTCTTTTAACAGCCACATACTGTTTCAAATAATCTTTTATAGTTATTTGGTAACATTTTAATACATTTCTGATAAATTCAATGATGATTATAAATTTGAATTATTCAATATAGGTTCGGATATCAAAGAGTGGCTTTTCTTGCTTTTTTCGCTGCAAAATTTTTCGTAATAATATCAAAATCTTGCCAAAACGGATTCAACACAAAGCGTGGCAAGTTCTGAAACTCGCTTTTGAGATGAACACGATCTATTAAAGGAACTTTCTCCACTAGCTACAGTGACAGGTATAGTGCAAAAGATACGCAAAGCAACACAAATGTTGGGCAAAATTGTATACAGATTTTGAACATAGATGGCATTTAGCAATTCCAATGGTGACAGACCTTTATCAAAATTTGTTTCTTAAATGTTTTTCAAGTGAACTATTTCGCATTCTAACTTTGAGAAATGTTCGATTTGTATTTTTCGACAAATTTTGCTGCGCTCGCCCGAACCCATGTCTTCAAATTGCCACAAAAACGAAAACATTTCGCTCAAATATCTCATAGCTGCAAATCGTTCAGTAATGCCGGTGATTTCCGGACCAACGATTACCAGGAATGTATTGTTTTTAAAATCAGACTCTGAATCATCCGTAATAATCTCATTTAAATGATCTTCAGAACGTCTTTTAGGTTTTCTCTTTCGAAGTCCGGAAACTTTGGCGAGATGATCAATTGAATAACAACTGTTTTGCATTCGTTTAGAATTGTTTCCCATTGATTCCTGATAAATTTCAGATTAGCTAATAAAAGCATCTAGATGTCGGACCTCAACATCTATGGCGGCGTCTTCAGCTTGGAGGACCAAGTTTCTTTCATTAATGGTAGTAATTGTTTTGAACCAAATTGATGACAACAAGATACATTCGAACTTGTTGATGTACTTGAGAATGCCGGTAACATCGCCGTATTCTTGCGCAGTCAAATTTGGCTTTTGTGTAAAAAACAATGAAGAGAGCTCGGTACATTTTTTTGAGGATGTCACATCGTTGTGGAGTGCTGCTGAAAATAGTAAAACATTTTTGTACAAGACCGAAGAAAGTAATTGCAGCCGTACAACATTCTGCAGCATCAACACCACATAAATTGAGACTACGGGTTGCACAAGGCGAGTAATCAGCATTCGAGTTTTTGTCGAGAATGTGACATAGTGCTCCGTTGTAAGCTCCTTTCATATTGGCGCCTTTATCGTACCCTCGTGCACGACAATCGGTTAATGGGATTTCATGTTTACCTAGAGTATGGCAAATTAGATCAGCGATTTTCTCACCAGTTTTTTGGCTACAATTCACGAAAGCCAAAAACCGTTCTTGAATTATAAAATTTGTTGCTGCGAACTGAAATGGAGTTAGCGAAAAATGAACGTGGTCAACGTAACTAGCATCAGTCACAGCATCAACGATAATAGCAAAATACTTGGCTTTCATGCCTTTATCTAATATAGTTTCCCTCACATGCTTTGCACAAATTTCTATAAACTCGTTCTGGACATCTGGGGAAAGATAGTGAACTTGTAAACGATTGTTCTGCTGTTGTGAAATCCTAACTTTCTCCAAATGATTTCTAAGTATCAGATCATAATGGATTATGAGATCTTAGATGCCCAAAAAATATTCATTGTTTCGTTCACCAAGATATATACTTTCGCCTTTGAAAGCTAGGCCACTTTCACCCAAAAATAAAATAGTGTCCAAAACTCTCCTGAATAAAAAAAAAAAACGTCTTAGTATCTCTAAATCGCGGGCCGCCTTAGAAACACATATTTGTTTGATATTTTTATTGTCTCCTCAGGCCCAGGCAAAAATCACTATCAATATTAGTTGGTTTTGAAATTCGGCTTAAAATTTGCACATGGAACAACTGACGACTCTCCTGAATTAAAAAAAATTTCTTAGTATCTCTAAATCGCGGACCCCCTGAGAAACACATTTTTGTTTGATATTTTTGTTGTCTCCTCAGGCCCAGGCAAAAAATCATTATCAATATTCGTTGCTTTTGAAATTCGGCTTAAAATTTGGACATGGAACAACTAAAGACTCTCCTGAATAAAAAAAAATGTCTTAGTACCTCTATATTGCGGGCCCCCTGAGAAACCCAGGCCCCCAATCCCCCTCCCTCCTCTCGTCGGGCTTGCATATACCTAGGGATGAGAAAGAACCAACAGGCTCTGTAAAGAAGCTCCTAACGTTTACGAATTTCCTTGCTACAATTACAAACCTGGGTCCATCTCGAACCCCACTATTTTTATACTCAGTTGAGCAGAGCTGAGTATATTAACTTTGATTGGATTACGGTTTTTTGTACAGGTATAAAGGAATCGATATAGATATAGAATTCCATATATCAAAATCTTCAGGATCGAAAAAAAATTTGATTGAGCCATGTCCGTCCGTCCGTCCGCCCGTTAACACGATAACTTGAATAAATTTTGAGGTATCTTGATGAAATTTGGTATGTAGGTTCCTGAGAACCCATCTCAGATCGCTGTTTAAAATGAACGATATCGGACTATAACCACGCCCACTTTTTCGATATCGAAAATTTTCCAAAAACCGAAAAAGTGCGATAATTCATTACCAAAGATAGATAAAGCGATGAAACTTGGTAGGTGAGTTGAACTTATGACGTAGAATAGAAAAATAGTAAAATTTTGGACAATGGGCGTGGCACTGCCCACTTTTAAAAGAAGGAAATTTAAAATTTTTGCAAGCTGTAATTTGGCAGTCGTTTAAGATATCATGATGAAATTTGGCAGGAACGTTACTCCTATTACTATATGTACGCTTAATAAAAATTAGAAAAATCGGAGAAGGACCACGCCCACTTTAAAAAAAAATTTTTTTTAAGTAAAATTTTAACAAAAAATTTAATACCTTTACAGTATATAAGTAAATTATGTCAACATTCAACTCCAGTAATGATATGGTGCAACAAAATACAAAAATAAAAGAAAATTTCAAAATGGGCTTGGCTCCGCCCTTTTTCATTTAATTTGTCTAGGATACTTTTAATGCCATAAGTCGAACAAAAATTTACCAATCCTTTTGAAATTTGGTAGTGGCATAAATCTTATGACGTTAACTGTTTTCTGTGAAAATGAGCAAAATCGGTTGAAGCCACGCCCAGTTTTTATACACAGTCCACCGTCTGTCCTTCCGCTCGGCCGTTAACACGATAACTAGAGCAAAAATCAATATATCTTTACTAAACTCAGTTCACGTACTTATCTGTACTCACTTTGTATTGGTATAAAAAATGGCCGAAATCCGACTATGACCACGCCCACTTTTTCGATATCCAAAATTACGAAAATTGGATTGGTTTGTTGATGCGAAATATAACTTTAGAAAAAACTGTGTAAAATGGGTGTGACACCTACCATATTAAGTAGAAGAAAATGAAAAAGTTCCGCAGGCGAAATAAAAAACCCTTGAAATCTTGGCAGGTCTTACATATATAAATAAATTAGCGGTATTCAACAGATGAAGTTCTGGGTCACCCTGGTCCACATTTTGGCCGATATCTGGAAAACGCCTTCACATATACAACTACCAACACTCCCTTTTAAAACTCTCATTAATACCTTTAATTTGATACCCATATCGTACAAACAAATTCTAGAGTCACCCCTGGTCCACCTTTATGGCGATATCTCGAAAAGGCGTCCACCTATAGAACTAAGGCCCATGCCCTTTTAAAATACTCATTAAAACATTTCATTTGATACCCATATTGTACAAACGCATTCTAGAGTCACCCCTGGTCCACGTTTATGGCGATATCCCGAAAAGGCGTCCACCCATAGAACCAAGGCCCACTCCCTTTTAAAATACTCATTAACACCTTTCGTTTGATACCCATATTGTACAAACGCATTCTAGAGTCAACCCTGGTCTACTTTTATAACGATATTCCGAAAAGGCGTTCACCTATAGAACTAAGGCCCACTCCCTTTTAAAATACTCATTAACACCTTTCGTTTGATACCCATATTGTACAAACGCATTCTAGAGTCAACCCTGGTCCACTTTTATAACAATATTCCGAAAAGGCGTCCACCTATAGAACTAAGGCCCACTCCCTTTTAAAATACTCATTAATACCTTTCATTTCATACCCATATCGTACAAACAAATTCTAGAGTCAATCCTGATCCACCTTTATGGCTATATACCTAACACCTTTATGGCTATATACAAACACATTCCAGGGTTTCCCTCGGTTCATTTTCCTACATGGTTATTTTCCCTTATTTTGTCTCCATAGCTCTCAACTGAGTATGTAATGTTCGGTTACACCCGAACTTAACCTTCCTTACTTGTTGATTTTGTTTTTAAAAGTGTTAATTTTTGTAGCGATCTTGCATCTAGCTGTGTCTTTTTCCCGTTCATCGCCCATTGTTTGTATGGTCTGTTCTAGGTCTGCAATGACATGTATTGGTGAAAATGTATTTCCCGTTATAGCTGTCAATTTTAAGGACGATGTGGACAATATCAGTTGAACTTACGCCAAGGCGATCAAGGAAATAAAATAAAATAAATAGTTCAGTAAATTAATATGTTTTAAGTGGAAAAATTGTAAAATACAATTAATGTAAGTGTTTAGTAGAAAATGCTATATACTTTGTCGATGTTCTTTTTATAAATTATTCATTTTTTATGTACAATAATTTGCTATTTCTTCTTTTTCCACTCACTACTTCAAAAGCGCGGTCACCATGGTGTGATGGTAGGGTGCTGCGCCTACCACACCGTATGCCCTGTGTTCGCACTCCGGAAAAAACAACAGACAAATTTTAGAAATAAAGTTTTTAAATTAGAAGAAAATTTTTCTAAGCGGGGTGTATTTCTGCCATGAAAAGCTCTTAGTGAAAACTCATCTGCCTTGCAGATGCCGTTCGGAATCGGCATAAAACATGTAGGTCCCGTCCGGCCAATTTGTAGGGAAAATCAAGAGGAGCACGACGGAAATTGGAAGAGAAGCTCGGCCTTAGATCTCTTCGGAGGTTATCGCGCCTTACATTTATTATTTTTTTTTTTTTATCCCGAAAAATTGTATAAGGGTCCAAAATGCTTAACGCTTTCACTTAAATGAAGCAAAAATATGTGCAAATTGTGAACAAAAAGTTGCAAAATGTTGTGAGCTACAGAAATATTTTTTTCCCAAGTCCTGGGGCAAGGAAGCATTCGACAGGCAATGTGGAGTAAAAGAAACTGGTGATAAAAATTATCGCTAACATTTTCTTTTAAAACTAAAATACCAGAGTAGAGAAGGAATTGCCTGAACTCTGTGGCCTTCCAGTGTACAAGTTCATCGAAAGGTCGTGGCTTCCGAACGAGTTCTTTGGGAATATATGCACCAAGCGATTTTAAATATGCAGAAATATTTAATTTATTAGAGTTACTAATTCTTGCACAAATTTCATTGGCTACTAATCGCATCAGCATATTTCTCATCACCCCAAGATCCACGAGATGCATTGGATCCAAAAGGATCCGATCAATCATACCTACATGCAAAATTTCGAAAGGAGTTTTGCTGTTTAAGAAAATTCTGTTGTGATGGTTAGGATATTTCCTAGAGTCAAAGTCGGCACCACTAATGAGCTCGGCTCACTGAAAAGAATAATTAAGCACGTTATTTATTTTTTTGGCAACTTGGACACATCTCGAACATCCATGGGATGAAGTGTGACCAGGAATCCCACAAACGAAAGCCTTAGCGGGCGCATCACAAACGATGGCTCTGATTCTAATTTTAATATATTTATTTTAAATAACAAACCCATTTTCTAACAAATTTTAGGTTCACTAACCACGTCCACAAGAAAACTTTGGATAAAGTCTGGCTTGGCTTTACCCAGATACACACCAATAGGGAAAACTGAGATATTTGGTAGGTTCACCACTTTCACCAAAACCGGCCACAACTGTGCTTTGGAACTGTGGTACAATGGAAGTCCGTCAATATTCATATCGAACACGATCGCCGTATGTCGAAATTACTCCCGAAGCTTTTGCAATCTGCTGCTCCAAACCATTTAAATATAAAAACCAGGGGAAACTGATTTTATATCCACGGGAGATGCTTTCTCATCGAAAGGAAACGCGCTTAGAAGAACATTTAAATTTTCCTCATTTAAGATTTGCAAAAGCTCTTCGAAGAACTTTCTAGAGGGATTATATTTAAAATATAAGGCCTGTAGCTTATCTTTTAATGATTTTTGAGGCTCAGTGTTTTGAAAATCAGAGCGAAAATCATGACCGGAAAAATGAGGCACCGAATCATCAAATGCCAATGCAGCTGGCGCTGTTACTGCATTTGTTGTATCACTCACTGTTAGCCTATTTAAGTAAATTTCTTTTTGTTTTTTTACTAACCTATGATGATTTCTAGCACTTGCACTTTTTTCAACATATTTTAGCTTTTAATACTAACTTTTTATACTCAGTTGAGCAGAGCTCAAAGAGTATATTAACTTTGATTGGATAACGGTTGGTTGTACAGGTATAAAGGAATCGAGATAGATATAGACTTCCATATATCAAAATCATCAGTATCTAAAAAAACTTAATTTAGCCATGTCTGTCCGTCCGTCCGTTAACACGATAACTTGAGTAAATTTTGAGGTATCTTGATAAAATTCGGTTTGTAGGTTTCTGGGCTCTCATCTCAGATCGCTATTTAAAATGAACGATATCGGACTATAACCACGCCCACTTTTTCGATTTAGAAAATTTCGAAAACCGAAAAAGTTCGATTATTCATTAACAAAGACGGATAAAGTGATGAAACTTGGTAGGTGAGTTGAACTTATGATGCAGAATAGAAAATTAGTAAAATTTTGGACAATGGGTGTGGCACCGTCCACTTTTAAAAGAAGGTAATTTAAAAGTTTCGCAAGCTGTAAGTTGGCAGTCGTTGAAGAAATCGTGATGAAATTTCCAGGAACGTTACTCCTATTACTATATGTATGCTTAATAAAAATTAGCGAAATCGGAGAACAACCACGCCCGCTAAAAAAAAAAAAAATCTAAGTCAAATTTTAAAAAAAATTTTTTTATTTTTACAGTATCTAAGTAAATTATGTCAACATTCAACTCCATTAATTATATGGTGCAACAAAATACAAAAATTAAATAAAATTTCATAATGGGCGTGGCTCTACCCTTTTTCATTTGATTTGTCTAGGATACTTTTAATGCCATAAGTCGAACAAAAATTTACCAATCCTTGTAAAACTTAGTAGAGGCTTAGACTATAGGACGATAACTTTTTTCTGTGAAAATGGGCGAAATCGGTTGAAGCCACGCCCAGTTTTTATACACAGTCGTCCGTCTGTCCTTCCACTCGGCCGTTATCACGATAACTTGAGCAAAAATCGATATATCTTTACTAATCTCAGTTCACGTACTTATGGGCGTGGCACCGCCCACTTTGAAAAGAAGGTAATTTAAAAGTTTTGCAAGCTGTAATTTGGCAGTCGTTGAAGATATCATGATGAAATTTGGCAGGAACGTTACTCCTGTTACTATATGTATGCTTAATAAAAATTAGCAAAATCGGAGAACGACCACGCCCACTTTAAAAAAAAAACTTTTTTTAAAGTCAAATTTTAACAAAAAATAAAGTTCTGCAAAGAATAGGCAATTTTGCAACAAATTGATTAATAAACAAATTAATTTGAAGAATCAAGCGATGTGAGTCTCTTTAGAATTCAATTACGAAAATTTCTATGTAAGCATTGTTGCAATCGGTTGATTTTTCGAACCTGTAAGTGGTTTTGAATGAAATTAGTGCTTGATCCCCAACGTGCACCGCACCAATGCAACAAAAGGAAAAAAATCCCTTAAGTGGCGCACGGATCGAAATATTTAGATAAGAATTTGGAAATTTGGTGTTTTGGGAACGATTTTAAAGTAACTTATCATTCAACTACAAACGTGAAACCTCAGAGACAGGTTAAGACACCGTGACACAGGAACAAAGGGAGAAACAAATTCCGTTAGGTAGCGCACGGATCGAAATATTTATTTATTGGTGTTTTGAATGCGATTTTAAAGTAACTTATCAAAAAGCTACAAACATGAAACCTCAGAGCCAGGTTAAGACACCGTGACAAAGGAACACAAAGAGAAAAAATTCCGTTAGGTGGCACACGGATCGAAATATTTAGATAAGAATTTGGAAATTTTGTGTTTTGGGAACGATTTTAAAATAACTTATCAAAAAACTACAAACATGAGACCTCAGAGACAGGTTAAGACACCGTGACAAAGGAACAAAAGGAGAAACAAATTCCGTTAGGTGGCGCACGGATCGAAAAAATTAGATAATAATTTGGAAATTTGATACCTATGGCGATATCTCGAAAAGGCGTCCCCCTATAGAATTAAGGCCCACTCCCTTTTAAAATACTCATTAACACCTTTCATTTGATACCCATATCGTACAAACACATTTTAGAGTCACCTCTGGTCCACCTTTATGGCGATATTTCGAAAAGGCGTCGACCTATAGAACTAAGGCCCACTCCCTTTTAAAACACTCATTAATACCTTTCATTTCATACCCATATTGTACAAACACATTCTAGAGTCACCCCGGGTCCACCTTTATGGCGATATCTCGAAAAAAGCGTCCACCTATAGAACTAAGGCCCACTCCCTTTTAAAGTACTCATTAACACCTTTCATTTGATACCCATATCGTACAAACAAATTCTAGAGTCACACCTGGTCCACCTTTATGGCGATATCTCGAAAAGAAGTCCACCTATAGAACTAAGGCCCACTCCCTTTTAAAGTACTCATTAACACCTTTCATTTGATACCCATATCGTACAAACAAATTCTAGAGTCACCCCTGCTCCACCTTTATGGCGATATCTCGAAAAGGCGTCCACCTATAGAACTAAGGCCCACTCCCTTTTAAAGTACTCATTAACACCTTTCATTTGATACCCATAACGTACAAACAAATTCTAGAGTCACACCTGCTCCACCTTTATGGCGATATCTCGAAAAGACGTCCACCTATAGAACTAAGCCCACGCCCGTTTAAAATACTCATTAACACCTTTCATTTGATACCCATATCGTACAAACAAATTCTAGAGTCACACCTGGTCCACCTTTATGGCGATATCTCGAAAAGACGTCCACCTATAGAACTAAGCCCACGCCCTTTTAAAATACTCATTAACACCTTTCATTTGATGCCCATATCGTACAAACAAATTCTAGAGTCACCCCTGCTCCACCTTTATGGCGATATCTCGAAAAGGAGTCCACCTATAGAACTAAGGCCCACTCCCTTTTAAAGTACTCATTAACACCTTTCATTTGATACCCATATCGTACAAATAAATTCTAGAGTCACCCCTATTCCACCTTTATGGCAATATCTCGAAAAAGCGTTCACCTATAGAACTAAGGCCCACTCCCTTTTAAAGTACTCATTAACACCTTTCATTTGATACCCATATCGTACAAATAAATTCTAGAGTCACCCCTATTCCACCTTTATGGCAATATCTCGAAAAAGCGTTCACCTATAGAACTAAGGCCCACTCCCTTTTAAAGTACTCATTAACACCTTTCATTTGATACCCATATCGTACAAACAAATTCTAGAGTCACACCTGGTCCACCTTTATGGCGATATCTCGAAAAGACGTCCACCTATAGAACTAAGCCCACGCCCTTTTAAAATACTCATTAACACCTTTCATTTGATGCCCATATCGTACAAACAAATTCTAGAGTCACCCCTGCTCCACCTTTATGGCGATATCTCGAAAAGGCGTCCACCTATAGAACTAAGGCCCTCTCTCTTTTAAAATACTCATTAACACCTTTCATTTGATACCCATATCGTACAAACAAATTCTAGAGTCAGCCCTGGTCCACCTTTATGGTGATATCCCTAAATGGCGTCCGCCTATAGAACTATGGCCCACTCCCTCTTAAAATACTCTTTAATACCTTACATTGGATACACATGTCATACAAACACATTCGAGGGTTGCCCTAGGTTCATTTTCCTACATGGTGATTTTCCCTTATTTTGTCTCCATAGCTCTCAGCTGAGTATGTAATGTTCGGTTACACCCGAACTTAGCCTTCCTTACTTTTTTATAATTGATTAAAAATTTTCACAAACGCGCGTCACTTTTGCAAATTTTAATTTTCTTTTGCTTGCATAAAACAGCTGATAGTTGTCATAGCCATCCGTGTTGCCACATTGACATTTTAAATTACTTTACCAATTTCGGATTCCCCTGCATGACTTAGGGTTTAGTTAGACGTTAGTTATTCGCCAGTGTGCTTAAAGTGCTGTATTTCCTACAATTGCTATAAAATAACTATTTATAAGCTAGTTGTTTTTTTGCAATTGACTACTTTTTTCTGCATGGAACGTACGCTTATGTGGAAAATATTTTCGAAAAAATTCGAAATTACGAAACAACTTTCGAAAACTACGAAAGTTCTAGAAAATTTTAATCAAAGAAAAAACATGACTGAGTTATCTAACAAAAAGTATGTAAATAAAACACACTTGTTCGGTTTAGTTCAACATTTATAATTGTGTGTATAACCATAGTGTACAAGGACAAGTGTGTTGACTTCTTTCTGACAGGCACTCGCTTAAGTGAGCACAACTGGAAAATCTGGGTTGCCATTGTTGTTTCGGTTTAAAACGGTCCATTAAGGGTTCTGTGCAGAGACACAAAAGATTGAAACAGGGTTTACCTAGTCACAAAAGTGTTGCTCCTGTTACACAACATTTTAATTTTATATCATAGTGAAAATTGTTCAGTTCAGAGTTATTGATTTTCTTTAAAAATTTTATTTAATACATGAGGTTACTCCTATGAGTAAAAGGCAAAGAAAACGTAGAGTTTTTCAATTATTGTGAAACACTTTTTAAACTCAACAACAAAATGTATCGGTAAAATATTCTCTAGGATTTCTGTACGCAAGTTCATTATATTTTTGTAATACAAGAACCTGTAAAAAGCAGAGAAAGCGTAGTTTTTCAAATTATTGTGAAAAACTTTTTAATTTGAATTTATGTGCCCAAGTTCACTATATTTGTGTAACACAAGAATCTGGAGGTCAATTCTTTAACTATGAATAACTGAAAAATGTACACTTATTGAAAACTCATTTGCACACACAATTTACATTTTGAATTTTGTTGTGTTTTTATGCACAAAATTTTAAAACTAAAAACAAAATTTTCATTTGTCAGAAAAAATAAAGAAAAAACGGCCTAATGTCAAAAAACCCTATCGAAATACAAACTGGCTTGTTTGTTTTTAATGAACTACGTTGTATTTTTCTTGTATTTCGTTAGTTTTTTTAAATATAGTTCACACACTTACACCTGTACTGATATCTTATTGGCTCCCCCGACTAAAAATATAAGAGAAAATACAAGAAAAATTAAAGAAAAAAAACTTTTTTAAAAATAAGCTTTTATTATTGGTTAATAAAATTAACTAAAAAGTAAACAATAAATTGACTCTAAAGAAATATAACACTTTATAAGTTCATTGTAAGCTTTAACGATAATTAGGCTTTTTCGTCTGCGACAAAAAAATTCTATATTGTACATAATTATATATTTTTAACATTAAAACTTTACACCTAAATTATTAAACCTTACAGTTTATATCACAGTTCTAATTGTTCTAATAAAAAACGTGTTGATTTTTGATGGTATAATTAAGAACATTTAGGATCTCCTTTTCTTGCTATCGCAATGTAACACGCTTTTATTAGAACAATTAGGACTGTGATATAAACTGTAAGGTTTAATAATTTAGGTGTAAAGTTTTAATGTTAAAAATATATAATTATCTACAATATAGAATTTTTTTGTCGCAGACGAAAAAGCCTAATTATCGTTAAAGCTTACAATGAACTTATAAAGTGTTATATTTCTTTAGAGTCAATTTATTGTTTACTTTTTAGTTAATTTTATTAACCAATAATAAAAGCTTATTTTTAAAAAAGTTTTTTTTTTCTTTAATTTTATTTTTTACTTTTTAGTTCGTTTTATTAACAAGTAATAGGAGCTTGTTCTTAGAAAAGCCTTTTTCTTAAATTTAATTTAAATAGGAATTTTTTTAAATTTTTAGTAAGGTAAAATATTGTTTAAATTAGTTACGTAATCTTTACTTAGTTATTTGTAACATTTCTCATTCTATCCATTTCTCTAATGCATAAACTTACTTTTTAGTTGATTTTATTAACCAATAATAAAAGCTTATTTTTAAAAAAGTTTTTTTTCTTTAATTTTATTTTTTTCTTTAATTTTATTATATCATAATCCGAATATATTGGGGCATATTCATAATCGAAATAAAATGTGACTAAGTTAGTTGAAGCATTTTTGACATAGAGCACATATAAAATTGTGTCAAACAGTGTTAAATAACTCAACTTTGCCTATGCCGCGATCAGTTTACAACTACTTATTGCAGATCTCTCATCTGTGGGTTAAATCCGTTTTCAAATAAAATTCCTACTTTCGCTTAGCTAAAATTCCATCGCCAAAAATCTGTAAAACAAAATAAAGTGCGCAGAAAAGTATGCAACACTTACCGATAACAGCCTAACGGCGTTAGCGTTCGTTGTATCACAGAATTTTTACACTTTGAAAATGACGGCTGTTGTTTGCAAAGTTGCATTCCTTTGAGTCTTCGTTTTCACCATCTGGATTAACAAAGTCATGAGCCTGGACATTCGTGCAATTTTAGTGATGTAAATTGCATGGCGCCAGCACCAATTCGGTGCCAGCTCAATGGTAGCTCATTGACGAAATGACTCCAATCGAATTTTTGACGCTACTTAGTAGTGAGTGCGTAGTACATTTTACTTGCGCTATTGAGTGAAACGACTTTTGTGTGTCAGGCACGAGTTTGGTGTTATTGGCGCTACTGGCAATGATGACACTGAGCTGATGGCGGTAGCGCTGGTAGTTCAGTTTTTGAATCAGAGAAAGAATTGATGACCCGTGCAAATTATTATGGCTTTGGCCGTGTAAATTATTATGTTGTATTTGCACCAAATAAATGCTGCGGACATAACAACCGGAGTCATTTTTGAGTTGTATATTTTAAATTTAATGCACAATTAATATGGGTGTGTTTGAGTGGCCAAATAATAATAGTAGTATTGCTAAAGTGCTGCTAAGTTGATGGAATGTCGCTAATTTCCTAACGATGACCAATATATTGTCAATATTTCGTTTCCATTCTTGATTTAACTTAAGCTGTTATGCCAATATTTTTCAGCCAGCTTTTTTCAAATAGGTAATTTTTCCAAAAGCAAAATAAATTACAGAAAAGATTACAGAGTTAAACAGCCTTAAAAATTCAGCTATGTTGGTTATACACAGAAATACAACAGAGGGTTGTGTCTCCGCTTTTCGCAAGCGTTGAGATTCACCACGCGTGACACGCGTGATTCACCACGTCAAATATCACAATCCACGGATAGGTACCGGCGGGTTTGTATGGGACTTAGGCTGTTATTCCAAAGTAAATACAAATCTTTACCGATAACTGTGTTATCGATTAATTTATAGAATTCTAACAAAGTAATATTGCATTGTCATCGGAGTTATACATGTGTGAAAAATTTCAGCTCAATCGGACACCGGGAAGTGTATCAAATTTGACTTGCAAGATTCCATTACAGACAACAAAAGTGAAACTAAATAAAAGCTTATAATAAAAACTATGTAAACCAACTTCAATCCCGTTTTCGGGAAACTCCGAAAAATATAGGAGTTTTCAATTGAAAATACTGAAATGAACTTCGTAACAAAGGTATGTTACAAATTCAAAAATACTCCCAAAAAATTTCGAAATCGTTTCTGAAAATTGTGTTCAAGAAGATTTTAATTAAAAAGAAAAACTTTAATAAAAACAAAATCAAAAATTATGTGAGCCAAAATTTAAAATATTTTCGGAAAGATTCGAAATTTCGAAAACATTTTCGAATAACTCCGAAAGATTTTAACTAAAGAAAAAACACAAAGGAATTATTTAACGAAAACCAGGCATACCACACGATTTTAAATTTAGAGTTTTCAAAAATTATTTGGTGTGGAAATTGTACCCTAATTAATTTTATTCTGACAAAGTACATGGTTGACGTTTCGTAATATTTAACATTATTTGTGGCAGTTTCAACTTAAATACAAATATGCATGTACAGCGAAAATTATGTAAACCAATATAGAAATTCGGAAATTCTATTCTTTTAAATTTTGATGTAAATTTCCAAATTTTTTATTAAGAATTTCAGAATTTATTGAGTGTGTAGTTTTGTATCTCAATTCAATCTAGTCTAAGGCAGCACATGCTTCAAGTCTTTGTGAAAATTTCACATAATTTTTGTCCATTTTAACATTGAGAAAAATTTCATGGATTTTATAACAAAAACTATGTATTCCAAATTCGAAACAGTTTATTAGAAACTTCGAAAGTTCGAACCGACTTTGATATAAAAAAAAGACAATGAATCTTTTTAGATAAGTGCAAAGAGGATTTAATTTAAAAAAACAATGAATTGTCTAACCGAAATAAGCAAACCAATTTCGAAAAAATTTCCAAAACCATTAAAAAAATGGATTTTTTGAAAACTGTCATAAGAGTTGCCGAATTTTTAACACGTTTATATTAGCTTCACTTGTACGTGTGTTTGTAACTCTCTAGGCTATGTGCGCAACGGAGAGTTAGGAGACCCATCTAAAGCTGCAGGCATTGGTGCTTTATCGGTAACCGTATCGGTAACCTTATAACAGCTGATTCGACCAACCTTATGGGAATCAATGCAATCGATTATTGGTGCCGCTAAGGTCGTAACCGTATCGTAGCCATCCAATTGGTTTTTGGTTACCGTCGTAACGATAAACAGCTGATTACGTTAGGGATACGGATACAGCGATACGACATACGATACCAATGACTCCGGCTTAACGGAAATTATTGAAGACTCGCGGCAGTGGTTAAATAACAAAACGAGTTGTGCTTAATAGCTGAATGATCGGTTGGGATGAATCGTGGATACATACAGTTAGTAGAGAAAAGTGTAGAGATAAAATGGAGAGACACATTTCAGTTGCAATTCAGTATAATGCATACTGAAATTTAACATTACTAATTTTCTACGCACAATTTCAGTGGTGTAAATAATGTATAACAATTAGTAGTATATACAAAACTTAATAACGAAATTAAAAAGTTAAAAATAATTTTCAAAATAATTTTAGAACAATAATGAACGAAAAATACTGGTATTATTATGAAAAAAAAGCGTCGGCGCTTTGTGCCATATTTTTCGTATATCGAGCGCCCGACTAGTAGTTTTCGTTCGGTGTGGGTTTGAACTTACTTTGAGAATTATTTTTAAATTTTTAGTTCGATATTATCTAAAAGCGTGTTTTTTAGTTTTTTGAAACTATATTTGTTAAAGTAAATAATAGAGGAATCTCAAAACTGGAGATGATTTTTGATAACTTATTTTCCAAAGCGCCAGATTTACTTCACATAAAAATAATACTTTATACTCCTTTTATTGAAGAAAATAAAAAAATAACGTTTATTTAAAAACTTACAAAAAATTTTGATTTCAGACTAAAATAGGTTCTACGTCGAAACTTAAGTTTTAAATAAAAACTTCGAAATTCTTGTGAAGGTTTTGAAGAACTTTTCGAGTTTTCGAATTTTTTTGAATACGTTTTTGAAAAAAATTAAGTTTTATTTCAAATTAAAAAGTTCTGCAACTTTCGAAGTTATTCGATGTAGGCTTTATGCGATGATGAAAATTAAAATAAAGGATATTAACTGATGAAATTGGGAAATAATTTTTGCTACTATTTTTTTACTTTGAATTGTACATGTATGTGTCAACAGACCGTTTTACCTTTAAGTTCTTAATTAAAAAAAGGGCTTAACCAACGTCAAAAACCAACCAGTTACGTGCAACATATCCGTAACACCAGTAAAGACGGGTACCGTTGCATATACGTAACATTTTTCTTTGTTGGTTGGTATACAAGATTTACACACACACAAGATAAGCTAATATAAGCGTGTTAGAAAAAACTTAATTTAATTGTATAACGCCAGCCAGTAAACCAGATTCGAAGTTGTTTTCAAAGAAACTTTAATTTTGAATTCAAGAGTTCATAAGTTTTATATATGTACAACTTTGGGACAGCTTTTGAGAATGCCGTTCCGATTAATTTGAGCCTGTCGAAGTACAAGGTTGAAGTTAGAAAAAAAACTGTACCAATTTTTTTAATTTCAAGCGGTTATGCTTATGTTATCAATGTTTATCATATAGTTTGGCAACTTAAATTGAGGTTATGTTGCGAATAGAGTGGAACGCAGTCGAATGGAGTGGAATGAAGAACAGCAGGAAGAGCAGAGTTGTATTACATCAATATACCTTAAATCTTTGCATCAATATTAAAGATAAATGTAGAAAAAATAACCAAATACTTGAATATAAGAAAAAATGTTCACTTAAATACTGCAAATAAGGTGTCCTAAATGCTATACATTCCAAATGATCACAGTTTATGACGGTTTAAAAATTTAACTTGAATTTCTTTAAAGATTTTCGTAACATGGCCATTAGTGATGTTTGTGCGTGTGTATGCCAATTTTGAGCGATCAGCTGTTAGTAGCGCTACTTGGTAAGGTTTACAATTGTAAATATAACGTTTTGTAATTCACGTAAATTTCTTTTAAATTAACGTAACTAAAAAGCAGAAGATAAATATGTTAATCATTTTTTGCCGCTATCTTTCTACTCGCAACTGTGTATCTAACAAACCGTGCTGTTTTTTTTTCACATCACTCCAAATTCACTAAAAGCTTGTACAAATTGTATTACTCACGATTTTAACATGCACAACTCTACACAACTGCACATAACTCAACATAACATAAAACAATCGAAGGCGTCGTCGTCACATTCGCGAATGTGTTGATACATATGTAAATTTAGATGCTGATGGTAATGCATATGCATTTCTCTAAGCTTATATACGCACACCTATCAGGATGGATTGCATAAGTAAATAAATACATATCTAAGCATGAATATCTGCGAAATAAATATAGAAAGATTTATTTAAGCGGAAAATTATATTGAAAAGCTTTTATCAGCTAAGTTTTATTTAGGTATGACAGGGTGCATGAGTAATATTTTATCAATTGATTTTGAGTATCATCTTCATTAGACTCGTAGCAAAGTAGCTTTTATAAGTCATCTGGAGAAGTTTTTTTCTCGAATATTACAATACAAAACCAAGTAAGCGCTCTATTTAGACGTGCGCACGAATTCAACTTTTTGAAGCGGAGTGTAAGCCGCAGAGTTTTAGACGTTTAGAGTGATGTAAAATAAGTAAGGAAGGCAAAGTTCGTTGCTGCGTTGATTTCGTAGGGTTTCGCAGATGGAATATAAGTGGTTTTTAATTCCATATCAAATACGTTTTTGGAACGATTTTTCCTTCAGCCTTTGTCAAATAAGGGAAAATCAGCATGTAGGAAAATGAACCTAGGGTAACCCTGGAATGTGTTTGTATGACATGGGAATCAAATGAAAAGTATTAAAGAGTATTTTAAAAAGGAGTGGGCCTTAGTTCTATAGGTGAACGCCTTTTCGAGATATCGCCATAAAGGTGGACCAGGGGTGACTCTATAATGTGTTTGTACGTATGGGTATCAAATGAAAGGTGTTAATGTGAATTTTAAAAGGGAGTGGCCCTTAGTTGTGTATCTGAAGTCGTTTTCGAGATATCGACCAAAATGTGGACCAGGGTGATCCAGAACATCATTTGTCGGGTACCGCTAATTTATTTATAAATGTAATACCACGAGCATTATTTCTTCCATGATTCCAAGGGCTTTTGATTTCGCCCTGCAGAAATTTTTCATTTTCTTCTACTTAATATAAGAAGATCGAAAGAGTGCTTTGAAAGAAAAGCCATATATCTGCATATCTACAGGTACCGTAATTTTTGTCAATAGTCCCTGCCGTTTTCAAGACAGAACAGGGTCACTTACCTCTTTAATGGTACAGTCGTAGCAGACATTTTATTTGAACACTCAGGACAAGCTTTTCTTTGATTCATTTAGTTGATCTAAGAACTCATATATGGTTCCGGTCTCGGCTCACTAGGATCTTCAAAGGACTTATATAAGGTTGAGATCGGCCTTACTCGAAGCTTTCTCGATTATATTTACCAAATCGATTTGGAGGTTATCTGAATTTCACTTGGAAAATATTTAGTTCAAAAGGTATAGAAATAGAAGCGAAATACTACAATACAATCTGACAGAGTGCCATACTTTTGTTATTGGTCCATCATCAGTCTTAATAAAAACCACCAAACCCACTACACTCTAGAAGGGCTTTCTTTTTTACTTTTTTATTGCCATTTGACATGGAAAATAATTTGCTGAATTAAATCACGATTTTTGTTTCTTTGTCAATTCTGCAACAACTCGCTAATTATTCAACCACATAAAACGCGAACCATTCATCCACTGCCATTTTACAATGTTTTTTCTAAAGTTATATTTTGCGTCAAAAACAAATCCAATCATCATGTTTCATCCGTTTTTTCGTATTTGGTATAGAACTATAGCATTTTTTTCATTTTTCGAAATTTTCGATATCGAAAAAGTGGGTGTGGTCATAGTGGAATTTCGCCTATTTTTAATACCAAGATAAAGTGAGTTCAGATAAGTACGTGAACTAAGTTTAGTAAAGATATATCGATTTTTCTCAAGTTGTCGTGTTAACGGCTGAGCGGAAGGACAGACGGTCGACTGCTATGCCTTTACCAAATTTCATAAGGATTATTAAATTTTTTTTCCACTTATGGCATTAAAATTATTCTAGACTAATTAAATGAAAAAGGGCGGAACTACGCCCATTTTGAAATTTTCTTTTATTTTTGTATTTTGTTGCACCATATCATTACTGGAGTTGAATCTTGACATAATTTACTTATATACTGTACAGATATTAAATTTTTTGTTAAAATTTTACTTGAAAAAAAAAATTTTTTTTAAAGTGGGCGTGGTCCTTCTCCGATGTTGCTAATTTTTATTAAGCGTACATATAGTAATAGGAGTAACGTTCCTGCCAAATTTCATTATGATATCTTCAACGACTGCTAAATTACAGCTTGCAAAAGTTTTAAATTACCTTCTTTTAAAAGTGGGCGGTGGCACGCCCATTGTCCAAAATTTTATTAATTTTGAATTCTGCGTCATAAGTTCAACTCACCAACCAAGCTTCATCGCTTTAACCGTCTTTGGTAATGAATTATTGCACTTTTTCGGTTTTTCGAAATTTTCGATATCGAAAAAGTGGGCGTGGTTATAGTCCGATTTCGTTCATTTTAAATAGCGATCTGAGAAGAGTTCCCAGGAACTTACATACCAAATTCCATTAAGATACCTCAAAATTTACTCAAGTCGGTCGGACGGACGGACGGACATGGCTAAATAAATTTCTTTTTTCGCTCAGATAATTTTGATATATCTCGATTAGTTAATGCTGTTACAGGGTACCGTTATGAGAGCAAAATTAATATACATTGTGAGCTCTGATCAGCTGAGTATAATTTAGATTTTTCGCATACACACATAAACCATATACAATGTATATATTTATAATATATATCCCATACAACCGACTGTTCAGGTAAGAGGATTTTCATCATTTTTGTCGAAATCGATTTCTAGTCCCATCTTGACGATTTTTTCAGACAATCATCTATGCCCAATACGTAAGCTTTTGGTAAAATTTGATATTGTTAGCTGGTAAAATGAGGCAGAAATGGGGCAGAAATTGCGAAAACCCTCTTATTGAACAATCGATTGTATGGGAGGTATATGCTATAGTGGTGCGATCCGGTCGATTCCGACAAATGTCAAATCCTCCATCAAAAAATGCCTGCTTACCAAATTTCATCAAGATATCTCAAAAATTGAGGGACTAGTTTGCGTTCAAACAAACGGACAGGCGGACAGACGGACGGACGGACGGACAGACGGACATGGCTAAATCAACTTAGCTCATCCCCTGATCATTTTGGTATACTTATTGGTGGGCTTAACGGAAACATATACATAAAAAATGATTTGGAGCCTTGAAAATGAAAAAAATCGATTTCGACCAAAACAAGTCTTAAAAAACAAAACAAAAAAATTTTTTTTTTAACTGTTAATGCCAATGTTTTTATCGCATAATTTTAAGTGGGATAGGAACTAAGGGACAAATTCGTTTTCATCGGCAACAGTTTTGCACGTTTTTGTAGAAATCCTTAAAAAACAAAATGGCGAAAAAATAAATTTTTTTACCAAAACACTACTCAAAACCCAAAAAATATTTTTTTTTTTTTTCAAAAAACTGTTATCACCAAAGTTTTTAGCGGACAATTTTGAGTCGGACAGGGTATACATGAAAACTTTAAAATCAAATGAAAATTTTTTAAGTAGGTCATGAAGAAAACCTTAAAAATCAAAGAAAACAAGTAAGGAAGGTTAAGTTCGGGTGTAACCGAACATTACATATTCAGTTGAGAGCTATAGAGACAACATAAGGGAAAATAACCATGTAGGAAAATGAACCGAAGGAAACCCTGGAATGTGTTTGTATGACATGTCTATCAAAAGAAAGGCACTAAACCGTATTTTATGAGGGAGAGGGCCATAGTTCTATAGGTGGACGCCATTTAGGGATATCGCCATACAGGTGGATCAGGGTTGACTCTAGAATTTGTTTGCACGATATGGGTATAAAATTAAAGGTACTAATGAGGGTTTTAAAAGGGAGTGGTGGTAGTTCTATAGGTGGACGCCTTTTCGAGATATCGCCATAAAGGTGGACCAGGAGTGACTCTAGAATGCGTTTGTACAATATGGGTATCAAACGAAAGGTGTTAATGAGTATTTTAAAAGGGCGTGGTGGTAGTTGTATATGTGAAGACGTTTTCCAGATATCGAACAAAATGTGGACCAGGGTGACCCAGAACATCATCTGTTGGAAACCGCTAATTTATTTATATATGTAATACCTGCAAAGATTTCAAGGGTTTTTTATTTCGCCCTGCAGAACTTTTTCATAATCTTCTACTTAATATGGTAGGTGTCACAACCATTTTACAAAGTTTTTCCCAAAGTTATATTTCGTGTCAATAAACCAATCCAACTACCATGTTTCATCCCGTATCTGGTATAGAATTATGGCATTTTTTTCATTTTTCGTAATTTTCGATATCGAAAAAGTGGGCGTGGTCATAGTCGGATTTCGTTCATTTTTTATACCAAGATAAAGTGAGTTCAGATAAGTACGTGAACTAAGTTCAGTAAAGATATGTCGATTTTTGCTCAAGTTATCGTGTTAATGGGCGAGCGGAACGACAGGAGGTCGACTGTGTATAAAACCAGGGCATGGCATCAACAAATTTCGCCCATTTTCACAGAAAACATTTAACGTCATAAAATCTATGCCCCTACCAAATTTCAAAAGCATTGGTAAATTTTTGTTTGGCTTATGGCATTAAAAGTATCCTAGACAAATTAAATGAAAAAGGGCGGAGCCACGCCCATTTTGAAATTTTCTTTTATTTTTGTATTTTGTTGCACCATGTAATTACTGGAGTTGAATGTTGACATAATTTACTTATATACTGTAAAGATATTAAATTTTTTGTTAAAATTTTACTTAAAAAATTTTTTTTTAAATGTGGGCGTGGTCCTTCTCCGATTTTGATAATTTTTATTGAACGTGCATATAGTGATAGGAGTAACGTTCCTGCCAATTTAAAAAAAGTATTTTAAAATCAGAAAAACGTTTTTCTTAACGTGTTCGTACCTAGCAAGTGGTTTGGCAAGCACGCCTTTTCTTCCATGAAAGCTTCCCAGTGAAAATTCATCTGCCTTGCAGATGACGTCAGGAACCGGCATGAAATATGCAGGTCTTGACCTCTCAATTTGTAAAGAAAATAAAAAAAAAATAGCACTACAAAAATTATAAGATAAGCTCGGTCTAGATCTCCTCGGAGGTAAATCGCGTCAGTTTGGTACTACCATAACTCTACTGGAAGTATTGTTACGTACCAAATATATATATTGAAAATTTCTTTAAGATTAAAACTGTAAGCCCCTTTTTTCAAAGTAGGCGTGGTCCTTATCCGCTTTTAATCTCATCTATATATAATACCAAGGACCACGTTTCTGTCGAATTGCAAAAAGATATCAACAGATTTTGATTTACGGTTTGCAAAACTTTTAACTTTTCTTCTGCTTATGAGAACGGCGCCACTCCCATTTTACAAAATTGTAATAAACTTATATTTTTCCCCCACTTCATCAGTATTTGACAAAGCATTGTTCGTCTTTCCATTTCCCAAAAGTGAGCGTGGATATAAACTGATTTCGACCACTTTCAATACCAACATATCGTCAACGATGCTGTAAAAGCTGCTAACTCCATCCACTAAAGTTTCATAGAAGAACGAAAAGGCTCTATTGCATGATAAGTTTAAATGTATTGAAATTTTATAGAGGTTGCAGCTTTTCATTATTTTGTTGGGGCTAGTGATTCTAGACAATAAACACGTACTTTCCTTTTACTACGATTATCAAAAATCGATTTAAATTGAGTGCCGAGCTTTAATCGCATCGTCGATTATCTCATTTTATGCTGAAGTTATGGTGTTAGTCGACTGAGCTTTGTTGATCTTAAACATGTAGACCATCGGCACTTGGTAAATTATCGAGGAAAAGTATCGAGGTAAAGTATCGATACTTTACCCAGTACTTGGAAAAATTTATCGAGTACGGAATAATCGAGTATTTTTTGGAAAAGTATCGATACTACTTACTCAGTACTCGCATCGTTCAATCACTACCGATCACTGGACGGTGCTTGTGGCACAAGAAATGCTGTTGACGCAGTCAACCACGGCACGCTTCTCAAAGAAATGGAAGACTCGCACCTTTCCCCTTGTCTAAAAAGATGGACCGCAAATTATGTGAATGGTCGGCGAGCGTCGATTCAATTTAGGAACGAAACCCCAAAGCACTGAGTAATTAAACAGGGAGTACCAAATGGTGATGCCCTATCCCCGCGCTTCTGTTTAATTTCTACATACCGAAGCATCCTTCCCACCAGAAGGAGTTACAATCGCTTCCTATGCCGACGAATTTACGATATTGGACTTTAACGTCGATGGTGTTACGCTACCGACTATCAGTAACCCAAAGATCAAGAGTTAACGTTCGATAATACTCTCACCTTCAAGGCACATCCAACCGAAATTGTATCTGTAGTACAAAGGCGAAACCATATCCTCAAGCACTTGGGGAAAGATAAAGAAACGTTGCTATTCATGTACAAAGCCATTGACTGGTCTCTCATGTGCTATGTGTCACCAGTTTGTTCGCCTGGTCCTAAAAACACATACTGGAAAGGCTGCAGGCCTATCAAAATGCTGCAATAAGAACTGCCACGGGATGTCTTCGGAACATCACCTACACAGTGAGGTCAAAGAGCTCAACATTAGAGAGCATAAGGAAATGCTGAGCAGGCAGTTTTTGATAAACTGTGATGTTCTAGCAAACATCTGATTGATCTAGAAACGCTTAGTCGCTTTGACAGTTCATTGCTCCACTCCCTTCACTAGTTAACAAACTTGATGTTATCGTCGCTTACGCGAGAGCTGCCTATCTAACGGAGGAGAATACTACTCTATTACTGATAAATTTGTATCCAGTAATGCTTTACATCACGGGCCTCCAAAAATTGAGATTTGAGGCGTGCTTCTTCATGTTTTATACGGACTCCGGCAGAAGAATTTTGCCAGAGATGCAGAAAAGCACACATAGTATTTGCCAATCCGTTGACGGGAATTACCCAGTTTATTCTAAAAAATTTTGATGTAGCGCTTCCGGGGTTTAAACCTTGGAACTTTTTCTTTGGTCACAGCAGCACACTACCTCCTTTTCTAGGCGCCCGCATGAAAAGTGCTCCATAAAAAACGCACCCACCGTAGTAGTACCTGAACCAGCGCTCTTGCCCATATTATCTCAATCGATACATCAATATATTGCGAGTATACGAACCTTTGCTACTCTGACTGATGCCAATTACATTCCAGAAGGCGAGCGCCTTTTAGGCGATGGCGGCTGCTTAACCTATGATAAAATGCTTCATCTGTAATTAGTTAATCACCATAGCTTGCCACGCTATGTTTATTCCCTGGAACCCCATTCAGGGATCTGAATCCTGAGATTCAGCCAATGGTTAGTTTAAGCAAGTGGAAAGAGTATAAGAGCACATGCAATCTTATAACGAGAGCGATTTCTTTGTCCCACTCTTAAAATGTTATCAAGAAAAGACATCGAGCTGAAAAGGTACGTTCTATAAGCTTTAGAACTATGCATCTGATAGACTAACTACACTAACGGTGAGAACTTGGCCCCGATTGTCTTCGTTTTCTTTCAACTTTTCTGTACAAATTGATTTATAGCGAATGCTCCTCAACATATTCATAACTAATATTCTAATGATTACATTGAAGGAATTGAGAATTTTGTGTATTTGAGGTTGAAACCGTTGTTGTAGCAAATATAAGCTACGGATCGTGGGCAACTTTTTTCATTTCAAATGTTTTTCTTTGCACTTTTTGTTTTGTTTTGACCGTTGATCATTTGTTATTCAATATTGAAACAAGTAAGGAAGATTAAGTTCGGGTGTAACCGAACATTACATACTCAGTTGAGAGCTATGGTGAAAGCATAAGGAAAAATAACCATGTAGGAAAATGAACCGAGGGTAACCCTGGAATGTGTTTGTATGACATGGGTTTCAAATGAAAGGTATTAAAGAGTATTTTATGAGGGAGTGGGCTATAGTTCTATAGGTGGACGCCATTTTAAGGATATCGCCATAAAGGTGGATCAGGGTTGATTCTATAATTTGTTTGTACGATATGGGTATCAAATGAAAGGGGTTAGTTAGTATTTTAAAAGGGAGTGGGCCTTAGTTCTATAGGTGGACGCCTAGAGATATCTCCATAAATGTGGACCAGGGGTGCCTCTAGAATGTGTTTGTCTGATATGGGTATCAAACGAAAGGTGTTAATGAGTATTTTAAAAGGAGTAGGCCTTAGTTCTATAGGTGGACAACTTTTCGAGATATCGCCATAAAGGTGGACCAGGGGTGACTGTAGAAAGTGTTTGTACGATATAGGTATCAAATTAAAGGTTTTAATAAGGGTTTTAAAAGGTAGTGGTGGATCAGGGTGACCCAGAACATCATCTGTTGGATACCGCTAATTTATTTATATATGTAATACCACGAACAGTATTCCTGCCAAGATTTCAAGGGTTTTTTATTTCGCCCTGCAGAACTTTTCATTTTCTTCTACTTAATATGGTAGGTGTCACACCCATTTTACAAAGTTTTTTCTAAACTTATATTTTGTGTCAATAAACCAATCCAATTACCATGTTTCATTCCTTTTTTTCGTATTTGGTATAGAATTGTGGCATTTTTTTTGTTTTTCGTAATTTTTCGATATCGAAAAAGTATGCGTAGTCATAGTCGGATTTCGGCCATTTTTTATACCAATTCAAAGTGAGTTTGGATAAGTACGTGAACTGAGTTTAGTAAATATATATATCGATTTTTGCTCAAGTTATCGTGTTAACGGCCGAGCGGAAGAACAGACAGTCGACTGTGTATAAAAACTGGGCGTGGCTTCAACCGATTTCGCCCTTTTTCACAGTTATAAGTTATCGTCCTAGAATCTAAGCCCCTACCAAATTTCACAAGAATTGGTAAATTTTTTTAAACTTATGGCATTAAAAGTATCCTAGACAAATTAAATGAAAAAGGGCGGAGCCAAGACCATTTTGAAATTTTCATTTATTTTTGTATTTTGTTGCACCATATCATTACTGGAGTTGAATGTTGACATAATTTACTTATATACTGTAGAGATATTAAATTATTGTTAAAATTTTACTTTAAAAATTTTTTTTTAGGTGGGCGTGGTCGTTCTTTGATTTTGCTAATTTTTTTTTAAGCATACATATAGTAAAAGGAGTAACGTTCTTGCCAAATTTCATCATGATATCTTCAACGACTGCCAAATTACAGCTTGCAAAACTTTTAAATTACCCTCTTTTAAAAGTGGGCGGTGCCACGCCCATTGTCCAAAATTTTACTAATTTTTTATTCTGCGTCATAAGTTCAACTCACCTACCAAGTTTCATCGCTTTATCCGTCTTTGGTAATGAATTATCGCACTTTTTCGGTTTTTCGAAATTTTCGATATCGAAAAAGTGGGCGTGGTTATAGTCCGATAAAGTTCATTTTATATAGCGATCTGAGATGAGTGTTCAGGAACCTACACACCAAATTTCATCAAGATACCTCAAAACTTACTCAAGTTATCGTGTTAACGAACGGACGGACGGACATGGCTCAATCAATTTTTTTTTCCATCCTAATGATTTTGATATATGGAAGTCTATATCTATCTCGATTCCTATATACCTGTACAACAAACCGTTATCCAATCAAAGTTAATATACTCTGTGAGCTCTGCTCAACTGTGTATAAAACTTAACTACGATTTTTGATGTTGCGCTCTTGCAATGGCGTAGCAAATGCACAGACGTGTATTTTGTTAGTGTACTGCAAAAAAATATGCTACGGAAATTTGCAATGCAATGATGCAAAACCATTTGCACAAAAACCTGAATATCCATATTTTATTAATACAATCTATAATAGCATCTACCTACGAGTGTAATATCTAACAAATTATTATATTTAGGGAGTAAGCAACAGACATGCAGCTTAAGAGATGTAATCACACTAAAGGTGATTAAAATAGTCTGGGTTTGTTATTAAATCGAAACAATGACAACAAATCAAAGCATTCTCCTAACTAGACTGCATAAACTGACATAAATTCGAGTAGGTGTACTCGCATTCATTCCAACACAAACAAGGGGATGGTAAATTTAGTACTACGCCGAAATAATCGAGTGTCATACATATTACATAGAAATTGCATTTAAACACCCTACATTGAAAAATTTACACATTAAATTACATATTTCCTAAACACATAATGCATTTGCACATACCTTCATACCCTATGCGCATATATGGATGTACATACAAATATGTTGTTGCATTGAACATATTAAGACTTTCATACACATCCTTTGAATTGGGCTCTTGGCACTTGAAGGAGACTTTGCTGTAGGATACTTATTAATGTTCATACGTTGTGGTTTATGTGTACATTACAATGGCGCATGTGTCTGCATTTATTATGATATGAACACCTTTCAACATATTCAAGTTCATTTTACTTCCTACTTTATTATTGCACACACACTACTTCAAATAGCAACTGAAATAAGAAGTGCGCAAGGATTAGTTTTTCATATTTCTAGGGTTCTGAGCTCATATGTACATACAAGTATACCACGATTGCTTTTATAGCGATTTTGGATTATATGCTTTGGTTGGTATAATATCATATTGAATGTGGAAAACTTTTCCTAAAACTGACACATTTTGTTTTGTTGATTTTCCGATAGGGTGGATAATTGATGTATATTGGAAAGACTACCTCGAGGGATTCAAGGGGTTGATAAGCGTAATACAATATTTTTTAACTTCAAAGCTTCCGCAACCCAATTGTTAACCTCTCCTACTGAAGGGAATCCTGTTACAAATTTTGTTGTGTCATACATATATTTAGGAGGCGAGTCATATTAATGGTTACCGGAACGTACCAGATCTATTTTCGGTAAAGGACCATCAACATTGATAACCGATAAAAGCTTCGGGAAGTGTCTTTATCGTTAATACAACAACAACAATAACAGTACCTCAACGAGCAGCATGGGTGCATAAAATTCAGAAAACAAACTGAAAACAAATAAGGAAGGTTAAGTTCGGGTGTAACCGAACATTACATACTCAGTTGAGAGCTATTGTGACAACATAAGGGAAAATAACCATGTAGGAAAATGAACCGAGGGAAACCGTGGAATGTGTTTGTATGACATGTGTATCAAATGAAAGACATTAAAGAGTATTTTATGAGGGAGTGGGCCATAGTTCTATAGGTGGTCGCCTTTTCGAGATATCGCCATAAAGGTGGACCAGGGGTGACCCTAGAATTTGTTTGTACAATATGGGTATCAAAAAAAAAACGGTGCTAATGAGTATTTTAAAAGGGAGTGATCCTTAGTTCCATAGGTGGACGCCGTTTCGAGATATCGCCATAAAGATGGACCAGGGATGACTCTAGAATGCGTTTGTACAATATGGGTATCAAACGAAAGGTGTCAATAAGTATTTTAAAAGGGAGTGGGCCTTAGTTCTATAGGTGGACGCCTTTTCGAGATATCGCCATAAAGTTGGACCACGGGTGACTCTAGAATATGTTTGTACGATATGGGTATCAAATGAAAGGTGTTAATGAGTATTTTAAAAGGGCGTGGGGCTTAGTTCTATAGGTGGACGTCGTTTCGAAATATCGCCATCAAGGTGAACCAGGGGTGACTCTAGAATGTGTTTGTACAATATGGGTATCAAAAGAAAGGTGTTAATGAGTATTTTAAAAGGGAGTGGGCCTTAGTTCCATAGGTGGACGCCGTTTCGAAATATCGCCATAAAAGTGGACCAGGGGTGACTCTAGGGTGTGTTTGTACGATATGGGTATCAAATTAAAGGTATTAATGAGGGTTTTAAAAGGGAGTGGTGGTAGTTGTATAGGTGGTGGCCTTTTCGAGATATCGGCATAAAGGTGGACCAGGGGTGACTCTAGAATACGTTTGTACAATATGGGTATCAAACAAAAGGTGTTAATGAGTATTTTAAAAGGGAGTGGGCCTTAGTTCTATAGGTGGACGCCTTTTCGAGATATCGCCATAAAGGTGGACCAGGGGTGGCTCTAGAATATGTTTGTACGATATTGGTATCAAACTAAAGGTATTCATGAGAGTTTTAAAAGGGAGTGGTGGTAGTTGTATATGTGAAGGCGTTTTCCAGATATCGACCAAAATGTGGACCAGGGTGACCCAGAACATCATCTGTTGGATACCGCTAATTTATTTATATATGTAATACCTGCCAAGATTTTAAGGGTTTTTTATTTCGCCCTGCGGAACTTTTTCATTTTCTTCTACTTAATATGGTAGGTGTCACAACCATTTTACAAAGTTTTTTCCAAAGTTATATTTCGCGTCAATAAAACAATCCAATTACAATGTTTCATCCCTTTTTTCGTATTTGGTATAGAATTATGGCATTTTTTAAATTTTTCGGAATTTTCGATATCGAAAAAGTGGGCGTGGTCATAGTCGGATCTCGTTCATTTTTTACACCAAGATAAAGTGCGTTCAGATAAGTACGTGAACTAAGTTCAGTAAAGATATGTCGATTTTTGCTGTAGTTATCGTGTTAACGGCCATGCGGAAGGACAGACGGACGACCGTGTATAAAAACTGGGCGTGGCTTCAACCGATTTCGCACATTTTCACAGAAAGCAGTTAGCGTCATAACATCTATGCCCCTACCAAATTTCAAAAGGATTAGTAAATTTTTGTTCGACTTATGGCATTAAAAGTATCCAAGAAAAATTAAATGAAAAAGGGCGGAGCCACGCCCATTTTGAAATTTTCTTTTATTTTTATATTTTGTTGCACCATATCATTACTGGAGTTTAATGTTGACATAATTTACTTATATACTGTAAAGATATTAAATTTTTTGTTAAAATTTTACTTAAAAAAAAATTTTTTTAAAAGTGGGCGTAGTGCTTCTCCGATTTTGCTAATTTTTATTAAGCGTACATATAGTGATAGGAGTAACGCTCCTGCCAAATTTCATCATAATATCTTTAACGACTGCCAAATTACAGCTTGCAAAATTTTAAATTACCTTCTTTTAAAAGTGGGCGGTGCCACGCCCATTGTCCAAAATTTTACTAATTTTCAATTCTGCGTCATAAGTTCAATTCACCTACCAAACTTCATCGCTTTATCTGTCTTTGGTAATGAATTATTGCACTTTTCCCGTTTTTCGAAATTTTCGATATCGAAAAAGTGGGCGTGGTTATAGTCCGATATCGTTCATTTTAAATAGCGATCTGAGATGAGTGCTCAGGAACATACATACCAAATTTCATCAAGATACCTCAAAATTTACTCAAGTTATCGTGTTAACGGTAGGACGGACGGACGGACGGACATATGGCTAAATCAAATTTTTTTTCGATCCTGATGATTTTGATATATGGAAGTCTATATCTATCTCGATTCCTTTATACCTGTACAACCAACAGTTATGCAATCAAACTTAATATACTCTGTGAGCTCTGCTCAACTGAGTATAAAGAGGGAGAAATGAACTATCTAGGCTTTACAGTAAATATTGTTAAGTTGCCAATAGATTTAACTACGACATACATATAGAGGAAGTCAGCGGCCACCGAAAAAATAATACATAACCCCGCGAATCACTCCCAAGGGCGTAAAAATGCAGCATTAGGGCATTTGCTACATAGGCTTAAAGGAACTCCTCTTACAAAAGAAGCATATAAGGGAGAGCTTGAAGTAATATACATATAACACTGCTGCAAACAACGGATATTAATAAATATTAGTATTAGCAACGAATTTCTTCTTCAAATAAATGAACTACGTAGATTCAGTCTTGCTTGATGGGACATTTCCAAAAATATGTTATATATCTAAATGAATAGATAATGTTGACTACGGACTTTTCCTTGATATTTACTAATTACCACATTTGTACATATGTATGTATGTAACTTAAACTGGTTAGCTTTAATAAAGCTCAAAACAAATTCATAAATTCCAAACGAGTGCAATCGATTAATATATCATTTGATCGATGAGTCTATGTCATATCTGCATTGATACAGTCACTACCACTATTAAACACATTTGCATGCATGTAAATGAAATACCCTGCAGAAAAGCCTTAAGCTGGAGACATTGGTGCGTTATCGGTAACCGTATCGGTAACCTTTTAACAGCTGATTCGACCAACCTTATGAGAATCAATGCAATCGATTATTGGTGCCGCTAAGGTCGTAACCGTATCGTAGCCAACCAATTGGGGTTTGGTTTACCGTGGTAACGATAAACAGCTGATTACGTTAGGGATACGGATACAGCGATACGACATACGGCACCAATGACTCCGGCTTTAACCAGTGCACATTACTGATATCTACTCAATATTACCGTAGGATACGAGTATACAGTAAAATAAACGATGTCTTTCTAAGGTTGGTAGTGAAAGAAACCAAAATATAACTTACTCATGGAAAATCTTTGAACTCTTTTTCAAGCAAAATTGGGCACACTGCACTCAATTTTTGCTTCCAAAGACTTAGCGGCTGCCATCATAAATAAAACTTGCCAGAAATATACAAGGGATCGAAACTCATTAAAACTAGGAAAACATGTTTCGTTGTACTTAGTATTTTTCATAGGAATCTAGCTTGCTATGGATACGCGAGGCTTCGCCAAGCGCCTAGTGTTCACTTTCATGTATGAAGAAATAGGTCATGGGTGAGACCGTTTTGCTTGTCTGTTCTCCGGTGACGGCATTGACTTCTGGAATATTTATCACACGTCCACCCTGCACATAATTGAAGGGTTTAGTTAAAAAATTTAAAATACGGGTGACTTTCATATATTATACGCCAACTATCATCACGATTATGAACGATGATGTCTCGCCTATTAAATAGCTGCCCAAATTTGAGAATTGATATCTCAGTAGTGCAAGGGGCATTATATAGGCACCAATGCTCGACAGCTGGCATAATATTGGCATGGATAAAATGAAGTCCGGAACGTTTTAGGGAACACTACAAACAGTCATTTTAAAATATGTATTGCCTTCCCCCAATATGTCAGGCAAATGTCTTTTTTGTGATCCGTGAACCAGCATTACAATGTCGCGTACAGGAATGCTCCTCTGGTTCATTGGGTTGTAGAGGAAAAAGAATGTCCGCCTTATGGTAAGAGTTCACAAAGTTTAAAAAAAGAACTATCTTAGTTCAGTGAATTGGGCATCTAGAGAGAGTTTTAACTACTCATGTAATCCCTCATCTTCGAAACATTTGCGGATACGAAATAAGCACTAAACATCAGCAAACTTGTCCACTATGGTGAAAGTAAATTAAATGGGGCTACCAACACAGCCGTTTGATTCAGACGACTATAAGAAGGTTCTAGGCCAAATCCATACAAAATCCGAGTCGCTGCTGCCCCCGGTAGACCACGTTATCAACATACAATATCCTACTTTTACAGAACAAGAAAGCACACTACCAAGGGAGACACGAGCCAACTTTGATCTAGATACTGTAACAGGTGAAACTCTTACTTCTTCAGAATTAGCACCGACAAACGTAATGCGTGTCCTGCATGCGATGTGTCCTTACATGACACCAACCATATTTTCAATTGCAATGTAGAACTTACGCCTCTAATACCAACCTTCCTATATTCCACCTCTGTTGATTCTGTTTGTTTCCTTGGACTCCTGTTGGATAATTTTGATGAAAATTTGTGAGTGATCGCACCCTTTGAATGGGGCGAAGCACTGTTAACACAGCAACAACAACAACTGTGATTAGAAAGGCGTCACTTTGCACCTTACTACAACCAAGGAAGTGAAAGCATGCATAGTTCCACATATGAGCGGAAGGGCCTGTTTGCAATCGATTCCCATTTGCTAATCGTTTGCGATGATTTTTTAATGGGGTGAAAGCTCATTCGGAATCATAGTCTAAGCTAAGGGTTCAAAACTATTAACGGCATGCGATCTTATTAGTTTTCTTGCTCACCTCATCTCTGCTGCCGCACTTATTGTCAAAGGCAGTTTGAGACCAAAATATATAAGTAGTTTTTCAGTTCATTTCATTGCCTGGAAGTATTTCACAACTACATATGTATATCTTCTTCAGTTTGATTCATAATACGGAGGTCAAAATATTGTCCCCATGGAAGACAAATCGTTTCGCTTGGAAGACTGACACATTTCGCTATTTTCGTGAGAGATAAGCCCATTTAGTTTTTCTCAATCCTCAATTATACTTCTACATTATTTGTGATGTATTTCCCTTCAGGGCTGTACTCTAGATAAAGAAACTTATCTCGGTTGCAGCTATGAGAGTAATGTGAGAGCATAAAGTTGTATTAGTATATTTACATTTATGCACTTGCGTGGGTGAGTAAATCCAACTGTAAACAAGCCATAAAACTGCAAATCTATTGAGAAGACATTTGTCATACCATTAATGACATTTTCTATCCGCCACATCATTCAATTAAACGTCGTGTCATATCGGTCAGTGTGATGTGATATGATTTTCATTCAATGCTCATGGTGAATGTTTGGAATATGGCAACAAAAAGATAGTACTGGTGTAGATGTGTGAAACTATGCAAATAACAACTGTGTAAACGTTGATAAATTGTTTCATAGTTACATAGGCATTATGCCTATCGATATGCAACCCCATATAACTATCTAGCAGTAAAGCGACTAGAAGCCGAATGGGCAATAAATCGCTTTGGGGGATGTTTTACTAGTAGGAAAGTATTACTTTGTACGAGAAGTGTTGGAGCCAAAGGGTTAATGTTTATTTGATATATTACTAACGAATTATGCGTTGTATAGTGTTTATTAGATAGCTTTCTTTAGCTTATAATCAAATTTATGTTTAGTAATTTTTTTTTCGATCAATCATGTTGCACAAAAACTGATATGGTATGAGAAGTTATTTCCGACTGTAATAAAAGCGTTGGCACGAGATTCAGGGTTCGAATGATGGGTTGTGCCATACACATTTTCATAAATTGTGTGTTCCTTATGTTTTCAACTAACAATACAAGCAAGCTCCAACCGTGGGAGAAGTAGATTCTACTGCAAGGATGTTATACGAATTAAAATAATGGAGTCAAGA